>NC_090222.1:27793333-28135000 GCF_024489055.1 Chanodichthys erythropterus
GTAGTGCATGGCCTGTGATTCAGTCCGGTCTCGGACAAATTATTCTTGCGATCAAGGGGAAATCATGGTGGAATAGTTTGATTCCCAATGATTTGAGTAAAACTGTACAATAAGTTAGTCTCACTGAGCGCCTGCTTTTCTCTGTCACATGGCTGCATCTCGACTGTACGTCTAGCCCACAGGAACACGACCGGCTGCACCAAGCAAGCCCCTCCCTCCTGACCCTGTCCTCTCTACCCGACAGGTATCACCACAGGCGTGTAAAGTGTAGCCCTCTATTAACAACACTAATGTGCTCATGAGCTAAAAGCTATTTTGAACTAATACATTGCAAATTGAACCTATAAGAAGAAAACAAAGTCCATACTTACTTCTGAATCACCTCGTCCTGTTTCAGAACCATGTTCCCCCGAAACCTCCGGTTCCCAAGAAACCACTGCCTGTGGATCCTTCACCCCACCCTCCTCCACCCCCACTGCTGGGACATTCAGGATCTGCTGCATCTTCATCATCTTACTCGCGTAACCCTACGTCAGCTGCTGCTCCTGCCAGGTGAGAGGACACTCATCATTCATGTAATAAGCAGTGGAGTAAAATATTGTAAAAAGTGTAATCTGATCAAAGTTTTATTTATGTGTACAGACCTGCTCCTCATCCACCTTTACGGAGACAGCAGTACCCCGGGAAACCCCACGCTCCTCACCCAGTATAGACAGGAAGGAAACACTGGCTTGGCTGCAAATTTTGGGACTTTTTTTTCCTCAGTATTTTGTCTTGTTTTCCAAAAACAGTATCTGAGTTTCTATAAAACAAGATACGTTGATACATTTGATATAATTTTGTTATAGACAAAAAACACTGATTGAGAAAAAGATGGGACACTACGTGATGTAGACTTGCACAATTCTATTTGCACTGACCCTGAGTGAGTGATTCTGCAGGGTGAACATTAACACCTGTACAGACCTCTGCTGCTCTGCATCTGGATCAGAACTTAGAACTCATTATGAGGCTCATTGGGCCACCGGAGGAATTACAGAGTCCTACATTGAAGGTGAAAGGAAGGTGAAACTCTGAAGACAAAAAAAAATCTGACAAAGTGGATATATTGTACATTCCTTTTGTGATTCAGATGCTCAGTTCAACGCATGGGAATAAGATATGACGAGATGATGCCTTGAGGAAGGAATCCTGATTTCTTTCACTGAGATGCTGAATGCATGCTCGATTTGCCTGCCTATAGATGATCTGATCTTTTCCTACAGAATCTCTTTGGTGCCTACTTAACTTGCCGCACAACATTTCATCAAGGATTGTTCTAATACACTCAAACCAAAACTGAAATTCAGAACTCTTCATTTTTAGAGCTGAAAACTCCAGTGTTTTACATTCCGTTTAACATCAGCTGGTCTCAGTACAGATCAGCATTGGACACAAACACACACATGGTCTCTGTTACGTCTTTACTGTAAAGTAATGTCTTATATCGATATCAAGACGACTCCGATTGCAAATTGTGACCGTAAATGCCGCTGCAGGGACAAAGCTGGCTGATTGGAAGATGATCGCTTTTTCGATCAAAGCACTGAAGGTATATGAAGATATTTAAGTGTATTTTGAAATATGCAGTATTTTTAATGCAATAAACATGGGATCTATTTTTACAGTTGAATGCAGATTTGATTGTCTTTATCAGTTCCTGTATTTGTCCAGAAGTGTCATCCTTTATTTATCCAGCTTTATCACACAGGTTATGACCGTATGAACATTTGCTAACTAGCAACATTAAGAAGTAAAATAACATCTCAGAGGGATGTGACAGCACATCCTTTTATGGCGGTGAGAGGGCCATATAACGTTAATGATTGTGATGATAATATACTGATGCTCAGTGTATTTAGGGGTCATTGTGAATTTAATTTTGAAAAGAATATTTTTAAGAAAGTCAAAAACGTTTATTCTTTTCAACAATATGTGTGTAGTGTGGGGTTAAAAATATGAAATATGAATAGGCAGGAAAAACAGACATTAAGAGTATAATGTTTAATTTCAAATGAAAATATGCCATGTCATTTTGTAGTAACGCAAGTTCGGTTATGGGTTTTGCCGACAACCTGATATGGTGAAAAGCATCAAGCTCGTATGCTTAGTAATGTCACCTTTGCCACTATTGAGTTTTATTGCATGTTATGTAACGAGCACGTGGTACTATATTCACTCCTACATTTTGTATACACTATAACTGGTCAGATGCTAATAGAATCTTTGTGTCCTACTGACAGAAAAGAAAAAACACTCTCATTTAGAGCTTATTAACCAGTACAGCTTGTTACATTGTGAACTAACCCGACCCAGTTCCTTGTCTCTGACCAAGAGAGGGATATGAAATCGCCACTCAGACTTTTCCAGTCATGTTTCTATAACCACACAAAACAGGCTTTAGTTTGTCTTTTTCCTTTTTTTTTTTACTCAAAAAGTGAGTGACCAAATTGAACCCATGACCCATCTTAGCAGTAACCTTTAGAAAGCCATCTTCATAACCATATCCCCTATTCTTAAAAGGCATTTATTTAAAAAAACAGTACAAACAATGGCTTGAAAATGTAAAAAAAAATTAAATGAGATACAGATAAAAATGTTATTTTTCAATAAATGGACTGGGAAGAGGTGAAATTGTTTAATTACTAAATTTTAGATCAAATTTATAAAATTAAATGACTTAGAATTTGTGTAATGAGGAAAATCATTTGGTAACAAGATTTTGGGAAACATTTGGTTTTGGTCATTCAAATGAGCTATCTTATTAGTGAGCTATATTAAAATGAGCTAAATTAAAAGTTTTTTTTTTGTTGTTGTTTCTCCTATATTGTTAATTAGATATCTAGATCAGTGGTTCTCAAACTGGGGTATGCGTACAAAATGCTGAGTAGTTCATTTAATTCTACCTTAAAATTTCGTTTTCAAGACTCAAACTTTCTCTGATACAAAACCATACCTTGTATGAGTTGTATTTAATGATAACGAGCAAGAATTCAATTGTTCCCAAATATCCACATAACTGCAAACGTGGCATTATTATACAACAGGTCAAAAAATAAAAAGTACATTTTAAACACAGTACTGTCAGTATTTACTCTATTTTGCAATGAAATAGAGTAAATACTGTTAATAGTTGTTAATAATAGTTCTAACGAAAACCACAGCAGAACTACAACACACGCCTGTGTTTCGCGAACAATTCTGCGGCTTCGAACGAATCGTGAGAGTCAATGATTCACTGAATTACTGAACGAATGACTCGATGACTCACTCATAAAAACAGTGACTTGCTGCCACCTACTTGCGGTTTTAGTTTAATATTTAAAATTATTACTTAGTTTTACGATCATTGCATATTTCTCTATAGAGAATACGAACTAAAAGATTTGCCATCCGGCGTCTTCTCGTCATCTCTTCGACCTGCTTCCCTTGCTGTTTTTACACGTAGAAAAGGCAAAAAACGTTTCTCATTGTCCAGTTCTCTCTCAGAACGATGACCATTATCGATGCAGCATTAATGACATACAATGGTGAAATTTTTTCACAATCATGACAGAAAACAAATTACTGAACTAAACTCAATGACGGAAAGGCTGCGCGATCCTGTCAAGATGGTGTATAAACAAAGACGTTACCCAGAACTCAACGCGGCGTGGCGTCAGAATCGTATTCTCTATTGGACATTTTTTATTTAAAATATTGTTTATTTTATAAAGTTATTCATAAAGCTAAAAAAATGCACTGAAAAATCAATTTAGGGGGCAAATATTGTCCCTTAATGGTAAAGGTGTGACTGCAGTCGAAGTGGAAGAGAGTGGGGGGGGAGCTACTCCAAGCTAAAACGTTTGGGAACCACTGATCTAGATCATAATAATGGTCAAAATAATGACACTGTACGACTTTAATTGTTGGATAAAATCGTGAAAGTCAGACCTCTGACTTGGGACAGACCAAAATCCCCATTCGGGGAGGGGGGCTATACAGACATGTAATGTGTTTATGACTAGATACTGTTTATGCTAGGGTAATTTTATAATATGTTAGTTAATACAACAAATATATCTCACTCACAACAACAACAACAACAACAAATGTGCTTGTAAATACACCGTAACATTAGTAGCATATGCCAACGCCAAAATTCTGAAGATAATCTCAGACATCCATCTTAATGGCCTTTCAATCATTAAAGTGGCCAAAAGCACCTTAGGGAGGACATCCATGAGACCTGAAGGTTGTAAATGATGTAATACTCAGTAACATAATAAACTCAAGTCTGTATAAACGTGCGCGCGACTGCGCTCTGGCAGAAGGTCCTCTCTGCGCTCTCGCGCCTCAGCAGAGCACCAGTGTGGTGGACAGTAGGGTGGGACAACAGCGTATGAGTGGTATGTATCTTTCATTAAACTCCTCATATCCTCAATTTTATCATGGTAACCGTCGTTTTCAGACAAAATACTAGTCACAACTACAGTTATTTTAATCTACTAACGTTACATGCTTGGTATTAGCCACCACTGTCATATAAAAAGATTAAAAAAAATGACATTTTGAAAGCTTCCATTGTGAATAACGTATACTATCGCAATAAGATTAAAAAAAATAATTAATCATTTTTACCTATGGTATTTGGGACATTCTGATAACCACATTTTTAAGGGTCGATATTTAAAGCAACAGGATACATACTCTGAACTTTTAGGCAATTATAAAGCGTTAAAGTTATATTTTAAGCGAAATGTTTGTGTAATGCTGTTGAAATGGGTAACTTAGGAGGGAATTAGCTGGTTAAATATGTTTTCAATCTGTCAACTCAAAATGCTGAAGTTTTTGTTGTCTGTAATGCAGTGCAGTGTGTTATAGTGTGTTTTTATATAACACAGCACAAAACCACCTTCCCCATCCAGACCTTTAACGTTGCCTTAAGAATAACACCAACCCGGACTATCAGCATCGGAGATAACAGCCAACATGGGCAAGAAATCCAAACTCAAACTGTCAAATAGCAAAAAGGAGGAGAATGGAGATGTAAGGTAAATAAATGACTTCATTGTGACAAAGCAAGACAGGTTACATTGATGTTTTGTTGAAGATTTAACAGCCATTTGTTCTTACAAATACATTTGTTTGAGCTGTAATTATGGTTTATGGCTCATGTCCATAGTATATTCTTCTCACGAAAGAAGTAGATTATTATGTCATGTGGTCAAAAAATTGAACTGTGTAACTGTAAAAAAAAGGTAAATAGTTGCATGCAGAATGATTTCAAAAACAAATTTAATTTAATATTAATTTACATTATTATTTTATTTATAATTTAATTTATTTATTTTTTTATTTTATAGTTTACTTTTTAATTCTTAAAACATTAATGTTGATTTTTTTTCTTCCAGCAGTGAGAAAAATGGAAAGGAAGAGGAAAAAGAAAAGATGGAGATGGTGGGACCATTACAGATAGTGAGTGGAATATTATCAATTATCAATAATATTATTATTATTATTATTTGTGATTTGTGAAATAACTGTATTAGCCTTAAACTGTATAAACCTTAAAAATGGATTTTGTTTAGAATTATTTCTGTTATTTATTTCTGTTATTATCTGTTATTAATTATTTCTGATTGAAATTACAAAGACTAATTTCAGTATAATTCTTAAACAGACTAACTTATTCTCAAAGAAGTGTGTCCTTGTGTCAGTTTCGTTATGCAGATAATGTCGATATTTTTCTAATGCTCCTGGGCACAATTATGTCCATGGCCAATGGGGCAGTACTTCCTCTCATGATTATTGTATTTGGAGACATGACAGACAGCTTTGTGGACGATACAGTATCAGAGAATTTAAAGAACACCACCCTTCCACCCAGTGAGTGTATAATTTGTATGCCTCTTCACTGTATTGTTGATACACAGTTAATCTGTAATTTTAAAAAAACCCCAAAAAACTAACAATAACAAATGGTCTTTCAATCGCTAGACTTCACCATCCCACAGACCAGTAATAAGACTTTGGGGGAGGAGATGACAATGTAAGATCACTGTGCTTTGTATTGGAGCTGCCATTTTCCTTCATATTTCATATTTTAATTTCATTAATTTAACGGTCTTTCTTGGTATCTGATAGTCTTGTTTTTCTTTCTCAGGTATGCTATATACTATAGCATTATGGGATTTGTAGTCTTGTTCGCGGCGTATATGCAGGTGGCCTTTTGGACTCTTGCTGCAGGACGTCAGGTGAAGAGACTTAGAAAGAAGTTCTTCCACTCTGTCATGAAACAAGAGATTGGCTGGTTTGATGTCAATGAGACAGGACAGCTCAACACACGCCTCACAGAGTATGACATGCAATAAGAGTCATTTACCTACAGTACATATTACCCACACAATGGCACATACATACATCACACATACATTTTTTTTTTCTCTCCAGTGATGTCTACAAAATAAATGAAGGCATTGGAGATAAGCTTGGCATGCTGATTCAGAATCTCACCACCTTTTTCGTTGGCATCATCATTGGCTTTACCTATGGCTGGAAACTGACCCTCGTCATCCTCGCTGTTAGCCCTTTACTTGGGATCTCAGCTGCTATCATTTCAAAGGTGGGATAATAAACAATATAGAGAGAAAGAGTTTTAATGCTCCTGACTCACTTGGTGCCCCTCAACACAATCACAATGACTCATGTTGAAGTACTTTTAATTATAATACTGCATGCCTACTTTAATTTATTGTTTTGCAGTACACTGATAGTGTTCACTTTTCTGCCTAGCTAGAAATGAAGTTTCTTCAATCAAGGATCAGTATATATATATATATATATATATATATATATATATATATATATTTTTTTTTTATATATATGTATATATATACACTACCGCTCAAAAATTTGGGATCGGTAAGATTTTTAATGTTTTTAAAAGAAGTTTTGTCTGCTCACCAAGGCTTAATTTATTTAATTAAAAATACAGTAAAACAGTAATATTGTGAAAAATTATTACAATTTAAAATAACTGTTTTCTATTTGAATATATTTTACAAAGTAATTTATTCTCGTGTTGGCAAAGCTGAATTTTCAGCATCATTACTCCAGTCTTCAGTGTCACATGATCCTTCAGAAATCATTGTAATATGATGATTAGTTCCTCAAGAAATATTTGTTATTATTATCAATGTTGAAAACTTTGTAAATTTTTTTTTCAGGATTCCTTGATGAATAGAAAGTTCAAAAGAACAGTATTTATCTAAAATACAAAGCTTTGTAGCATTTTACACTACCGTTCAAAAGTTTGGGGTCAGTAATTATTTTTATTTTTATTTTTTTGAAAAGAAAGGCATTAAATCGATCAAAAGTGACAGTAAAGACATTTATAATGTTACAAAAGATTCGATTTCAGATAAACACTGTTCTTTTGAACTTTCTATTCAAAAAAAATATTGTACACAAATATTTTGTACAATTGTAAACAATAAATGTTTCTTGAGCAGTAAATTGACATATTAGAATGATTTCTGAAGGATCATGTGACACTGAAGACTGGAGTAATGATGCTGAAAATTCAGCTTTGCCAACACAAGAGTAAATTACATTTTAAAATATTTTCAAATAGAAAACAGTCATTTTAAATTGTAATAATATTTCACAATATTACTGTTTTTACTGTATTTCTAATTAAGTAAACGCACCATTGGTGAGCAGACGAAACTTCTTTTAAAAACATTAAAAATCTTACCGATCCCAAACTTTTGAGCGGTAGTGTATATATAAAAGAAAAAAATAAAATAATAATAACAAAAATTACGGCTTGGAGGTACATGAGTGTGATTGTCACAAAGAGAGATAAAGGGCTAAAAATAAAATTATTAATAACATTATTTTAAATCAATGAACAATATATCCCTGTCTCATTAGGTGATGACATCATTCACGTCGATGGAGCAGACGGCATACGCCAAGGCTGGAGCAGTGGCCGAGGAAGTGCTGTCAGCCATTAGAACTGTATTTGCATTTGGTGGACAGAAGAAAGAGATTCTGAGGTGTTTTTGAAAATCATCCTGTTCAGAATGTCAGCACTGTATAGGATGTTTCTCAGTGAGGACATACATGATTGTTTAGTGGAACATGGCACAGATAGAGAAACACCTGACCTGAACTTTCTATGACCTAACTTACCCTCTTTGTGAACTCTCATCCTAATACAATTTAAATTTAATCTAAACCAGCTCACCTGACATACCAGTTTTAGCACTTCATGGTCTGGTCCTAAAACTTTGAGTCTATTGTTGTCCCAAAATGTGAATAGGAAAAATTATGGTGAAAATAGTGTGGAATTGTCTATTCAGTGTGATCATCATACTTTTTTGCATCTGGATAATAAATATCTGCCTATTTTCTGTTCTTCAAAGGTATCATAAAAACTTAGAGGATGCCAAGAACGTTGGCATAAGGAAGGCCATCACTGTGAACATTGCTATGGGCTTCACATTCTTCATGATCTATATGTCCTATGCATTGGCCTTTTGGTATGGCAGCACTCTTATCCTGGCTGGAGAATATTCTATCGGTTCACTTCTAATAGTGAGTCACAGCAGGGTTATGTCAGACATATAACTTCAGAAACTCTTTGGTCTTCTATTTAAAGCTCACAAGTCACATTGGTCCAGAATTCGGTCATGTGTCAAATATTGTAGGATAAAAAAAACCCACAAGTATTACATCATAAATAGCTAATGGTTATTTTTTCTTTATGGGAACTCAAAGCAGAGGTTAATAAGCATGAGTGTGTTTCACAAGTGCATTTTCTGTTCCTCTATTTCAGGTTTTCTTCGCTGTCCTAATTGGAGCTTTTGGCCTCGGTCAAACGTCTCCTAACATCCAGTCCTTCTCTAGCGCAAGAGGGGCCGCCCACAAAGTTTTCCAAATCATTGATCATGTGAGTGGACTCATTGTTATCTAATCATAAATACTTTCAGGATATTATATAACATAATATACGAAGAAAAACAATCGTCCCCAATGCAGTTCCATAATATAATGTGTTAGACAGATATTAGTATGGTAACAATTTACATTAAGGTTCATTAGTTAAACATTGTTACTAGTAGTATTTTATCCCCTGCATTAAGGAATTAAAAAAACCTTAACTCTGAACTCTGACCATTCCTCCCATATAGCACTGCATTTTTATGTCTACTAAAGTCTTATTGACATTTCATGTATTGTTCAGCTCCCATGATCATGAGCCACATTGATATGTGAGGCCATTTTGCAAATACTTTACAACTTTTGTACATATGCTGCTGTTCTAATGTTTGGGGTCGGTAAGATTTTCAAATGTGTTTGAAAGAGGTCTTTCCCTAGAAATACAGTAAAAACTATTTAAAAAGTTAAAATAACTGTTTTCTATTTTGATATTTCAAAAAATGTAGTTTATTCCTGTGAAGGCATAGCTGAATTTTCGACGGCCATTAACGTCGTATGATCTTTTAGGAAACATTCTAATATGCTGACCAGTTTTGCTTGGTGCTCAAGAAACATTCAGTGTTGAAAAGATTCTAGGTTCTTTAATGAATAGAAAGTTTAAAAGAACAACATTTATTTGAAATAGAAATATTTTGTAACATACTTTTACTTCTACAAAATGTTTTTTACTGACCCCTAACTTTTTAGGATGGTGATGTAAATAAGTACAAATGTTTACATTTATTAATTTCAAGAATTGATACCTGGCATACAAATTTGCAGCCAGATCATTTAGCCAATCCTACCCATGTGAAAGTACAGTAAATCTACATCTCCTTCCTCCTTCAGAAAGTGCAGCTCATCTTACTTCAGTGTTTTAAACATTTGAACATGGCAGAGCAGCAGAACTGTTTGATTTTTAACTCAGTTTTTCCAAGAAGGAAAAGCCTGGACAATTAAAACACACACACACACACGCACACACACACACACACATAGCACTAAACTTGTCTTTATTTAGACTAAGATAGTCAAGAATAAATAAACACCACACACATGGTGAGCTGACAACAGCTTTGAGATAAAATACAAAGACAAAAAGGTACAGACAAATAAATCAGAGCCAAGTTGCATAACTTCCCCTCATTGTTTTAGCAGCATGAAATATGTCCATGTCTCAGGATCAGAGGTGCTTCCCTGCTGAGATCCAATGAATAGAAGACCACAGGGAATCATTTTTCTCTTGTGTGGAGCAATTAGTGTGTTATTGACGACTGTTAGTCTGAATGAGGTTTGATTGTAAATTAACCTCTATCCCTTTCTGGAATTTGTATTTTAAATCTCACAGTTCTTTCTTTTTCTCCAACAGGAACCCAACATTAACAGTTTCTCTGAAGAAGGTTACAAACTTGATGTTGTAAAAGGAAACATAGAGTTCAAAAACATTCACTTCACATATCCATCACGACAGGATGTGAAAGTAGGAACATCAAATGATTTATTTAAAAAAAAAAAATTGAACAAAATAACTTGACAGAATGAAATGACTCTAGCTATGGCTCTCTTTTGGCTGTGTAGGTCCTGAATGGAATGAATCTTAAAGTCATGAGTGGACAGACCATTGCTTTGGTGGGCAGCAGTGGGTGTGGGAAAAGCACAACAGTCCAACTGCTACAACGCTTCTATGACCCACAAGAAGGAACGGTAAGTAGAAAGCGAGATGGTAGAAACTCTAGGATGAACCTTTCCGTACTTCATCCAAACTTTCCTTTTTCTTTTCCTGTAACCCATCAGGTGACTATAGACGGTCATGATATTCGCTCTCTGAACATTCGAAGTCTGAGAGGACTGATTGGGGTAGTCAGTCAGGAGCCAGTGCTGTTTGCCACCACCATCTCAGAAAACATCCGCTATGGTCGTCCAGACGTCACCCAGGAAGAGATTGAGCAGGCTGCACGTGAAGCCAATGCCTATGACTTCATCATGAAGCTCCCCAATGTAGGATAAGACCTTGCAAACTAATTCTATTTAGAAGTAATAATTTAATCTGATAACAAATATTTGTCAGAGCATATCTGATCAATATCTCCGGTCATTTTCAGAAATTTGAGACGCTGGTTGGAGACAGGGGCACCCAGATGAGTGGGGGACAAAAGCAGCGTATTGCTATTGCACGAGCACTTGTGCGCAATCCAAAAATCCTCCTTCTTGATGAGGCTACGTCTGCTCTGGATGCTGAGAGCGAGACTATTGTGCAAGCAGCATTGGATAAGGTAATAAAGAATATTGCAGTCTAGAAAAGTCTGGAAATGCACTAAAAATATTGTGTGTATATGTCAATATTTATTTTTATCTGAAAAGGTGAGGCTGGGCAGGACCACCATTACAGTGGCTCACCGGCTGTCCACTATTCGAAATGCTGATGTCATTGCTGGATTCCAGAATGGTGAAATAGTAGAACAAGGCACACATGACGAACTGATGGAGAGAAAGGGAATCTACCATACTCTTGTTACAATGCAGGTTAGAAACCCACAGTGCAACACATATACAATTGTGTTGTTGGAGCCATAGCCTAATGGCAGCCCTCTTACAAATGGTGCAGCTAGACCCCGAGTTCAAGTCCCGGCTTGAGGGCCTTTCCTGGTCCTGTTCCCCCTCTCTTCTCCTGTCTCTCCTCCTACCAGGGCCTAAAATTAGCACTCGCCATGCGCCAAATGCAAGTAAAATTCGGTGTTGGCGGATATATGAAACTGTGTCACTCGCCAGTTGAATTCTAACAATGCAATGTTGTGACAGCATAAACATGGACAAACGTAAATGATGCTCTGTACAGTTGATGGAGCAGTGCTACATCAACACGAAAGTTTCAGCCTTTCCAATGTAAATATTCAAGCAGTGGAACATGCGAAAGGGAATTTGATACTCATGCACTTTGTGGGAAGTTTAAACATCCGAAGTGCACGCTCTGAAACCACGACTCGGAGAGCACGCAAAGTTGAGCTCTCTTTCATGCCTTCCTGAGTTTGAATGCACCAATTCACGCAAAATTAAAAACACTGAGATACAGTGAGTATCCTAGTAAACATGGTCAGTTATGACTTATGACAGTTATAACACAAACACAAAACGCATGATCCGTGCGTACATTCGCTCTTAAAGCAACAGCATCCTAATAATCCTGCTGCTGTTTGCATTTTTAAAGGTGCCCTAGAACTTCTTTTTAAAAAATGTAATATAAGTCTAAGGTGTCCCCTGAATGTGTCTGTGAAGTTTCAGCTCAAAATACCCCATACATTTTTTAAATTCATTTTTTTAACTGCCTATTTTGGGGCATCATTAACTATGCACCGATATATAGGTTGCAGCCCCTTTAATTCTCGTGCTCCCCCTCCCCCGGAGCTCGCGCTTGCCTTGAACAGCATAAACACAGTTTACACAGCAAATATAACCTTCAAAATGGATCTTTACAAGACGTTCATCATGCATGCTGCTTGCATACATCGGATCAGGTGAGTATAATACTGCAAGTGTTTAAAAATGAAAATAGCGACGGCTCTCTTATCTCCGTGAATACAGTAAGAAACGATGGTAACTTTAACCACATTTAACAGTACATTAGCAACATGCTAACGAAACATTTAGAAAGACAATTTACAAATATCACTAAAAATATCATGCTATCATGGATCATGTCAGTTATTATTGCTCCATCTGCCATTTTTTGCTATTGTCCTCGCTTGTTTACCTAGTCTGTTGATTCAGCTCTGCACATCCAGATGTTCTGCCCTTGTCTAATGGCTTGAACATGAGCTGGCATATGCAAATATTGCGTACATATTAATGATCCTGACTGTTACGTAACAGTCGGTGTTATGTTGAGATTCGCCTGTTCTTCGGATGTCTTTTAGACAAATGAGATTTATATAAGAAGGAAGAAATAATGGAGTTTGAGACTCACTGTATGTCTTTTCCATGTACTGAACTCTTGTTATTCAACGATGCCAATATAAATTCAATATTTAATTCTAGGGCACCTTTAATGTTAATCAAACAACAAAGGACAAAGAAAATCACTGCTCTTGAACTTTAAAAAGGATATGAAGACTATGCAGTGTTATTTATTTGATTAGCCTACTTTATTCATTTTCGCTACCTAAAAACGTCTCGGTTACATAGGTAACCCTCGTTCCCTGAAGGAGGGAACGGAGACGTACGTCGGACAGACCGACGAATAGGAATCTCGCTAGAGAGGCCAATCTACTTCGAGTGTAACTAAACGAGCCAATGCACATTGGCATGCAATCATATGCATCAGCTGCTCGCCTCGCAGCGCGGGTATATAATGAGCAGCAGGTGCGTTGCATCTTCAGGTTTTCGCTGAGGAGCCGAACCCAGCAGGCGGCAGCATCAGCAGGACAACGCCTGTGGCGAGGGGACGTACGTCTCCGTTCCCTCCTTCAGGGAACGAGGGTTACCTATGTAACCGAGACGTTCCCATTCAGTCGGTCACGTTCGACGTACGTCGGACAGACCGACGAATAGGAATCCCTACCAAAGCGCCACAGGGGCTGCCCTCTTTCCAGCGCTCTGTCGTGAGCCACCTGAACCCCCTTGCCTAAGGACGGTGGGACCAGGCTCACGCAGAGAGGGTCGATCACTGTTGTTCCCAAAACCCACTCAGTGCGACAATTGGATAACGCTGGGAAAGCGTAGCCTTACATGCGATAAGGAACGCTGCGGAAGGCATATCCTTCCCCGAAGGAGTTATATGGATAAGTACATATGGACTAACCTTGTAGGTTGTACAACATATGGAAGAACTGGGGTGACTCCACTCGGTGAGAGATGGGTTCTCCCAGAGGGAAAGACACGGGCTTCGTTTAGGAGCAGCCGTGGAAAAAGCCATATGGGATCCCCGTAGGGTCACACATATGGAACCCAGCCGCTAAATCCGGTTCTCAAGGATACAACGGAGTATAGGCCTGGCGCCAGACGCTCCGCCACGTCGGCTGCCGAAGGGTAACCGGAGGACTCAACAGGGTCTGCCCGTAGGGACTCTCTGGAGAATAGAATGCGCATGTAGCGCAGCAAGCCGACACTAAGCCGGGGCCTCTCCGTGCCTCTGACCTGAGGCGAGAACACGGGAGGAGACCGGCTCGACACGAAGGCTATAGTATCTAGCGAACGTTTTAGGTGTCGCCCAGCCCGCAGCTCTACAAATGTCTGTTAGCGAGGCGCCACGAGCCAGCGCCCAGGAGGATGCCACACCTCTCGTGGAGTGGGCATGCAACCTGAGCGGGCAGGGCACGCCCTGAGCTTGGTAAGCCAGGGCGATGGCATCCACTATCCAGTGGGCCATCCTCTGCTTGGAGACAGCCTTTCCCTTCTGCTGGCCTCCGTAACAGACGAAGAGCTGGACTGAGGTCCTGAAGCTTCGAGTTCTGTCTATGTACAGTCGCAAGGCGCGAACTGGACAGAGCAAAGCCAGGGCTGGGTCTGCCTCCTCCGAGGGCAGCGCTTGCAGGCTCACCACCTGATCCCTGAAGGGAGTGGTAGGAACCTTGGGCACATAGCCAGGCCGGGGTCTCAGTACCACGTGGCTGTCACCCGGCCCGAACTCTAGGCACGATTCGTCGACCGAAAATGACTGCAGGTCCCCTACCCTCTTGATGGAGGTCAATGCCACCAGCAGCAAAGTTTTCATAGAGAGAATCTTTAAGTCTGCTGACAGCAAAGGCTCAAAGGGAGCAATCTGGAGTGTTCTGAGCACCAGAGTAAGGTCCCAAGAGGGTATGGAGGGGGGACGAGGAGGATTTAACCGTCTCGCCCCCCTAAGGAACCTGACGACCAGGTCGTGCTGACCAACAGATTTGCCATCTATGTGGTCGTGGTAGCGGAGATAGCAGCAGAATGGACTTTGAGGGTGGAGGGGGACAGCCTACGCTCCAACCCTTGCTGCAAGAAGGAAAGCACGACACCGATCGAGCATCTTCGGGGGTCTTCTCGGCGAGAAGAGCACCACTCGACGAACAGGTTCCACTTCGAGGCGTAAGCACGTCTCGTAGACAGTGCACGTGCCGAAGTGATGGTGTTAAGTACCTCGGGGGTAAGTCACCTAGAACCTCCGCGTCCCGTCCAGGGACCAGACATGGAGTTTCCAGAGGTCTGGACGCGGGTGCCAAAGAGTGCCCCGTCTCTGAGAGAGGAGGTCCTTCCTCAGAGGGATGGGCCAGGGAGGGGCTGTCGCGAGGAGAGAGAGTTCTGGGAACCAGGTCCGGTTGGGCCAGTAAGGCGCAACTAACAAGACCTGCTCCTCGTCCTCCCTGACTTTGCACAGGGTCTGTGCAAGTAGGCTCACTGGGGGAAACGCATATTTGCGCAGGCCCCGGGGCCAGCTGTGAGCCAGTGCGTCTGTCCCGAGTGTTCCCTCGGTCAGAGAGTAAAACAACTGGCAGTGGGAGGTTTCTGGTGAGGCAAACAGGTCTACCTGAGCCTCTCCGAACTCTCTCCAGATCAGCTGAACCACCTGGGGGTGGAGTCGCCACTCTCCGGGCAGCGCAGCTCGTGATAGCTCGTCGGCCACACGGTTGAGCACACCGGGGACATGAATGGCGCGAAGCGACCTCAGATGCTTCCGACTCCACAGGAGGAGATGGCGGGCGAGTTGCGACATGCGACGGGAGCGTAGACCACCTTGGCGGTTGATGTACGCAACGGTCGCAGTGTTGTCCGTACGGACCAGTACATGCTTGTCGCGAAGCAGGCCTTTGAGGCGGCTCAGCGCAAGGCGTACTGCCAGCAACTCGAGGCAATTGATGTGCCAATGCAGATGGGGTCCCGTCCAAACCCCTGAGACTGCATGCCCGTTGTACGTGGCACCCCAGCCGGTGGCAGAAGCATCTGTGAAAACCACAGCATGCCGGGACACTTGTTCTAGGGGCACTCCTGCCCGGAGAAACAAAGGGTCCGACCACGGACTGAAGGTTCGGCGGCACTCCTGAGTGATTGGCACCCGGAACGTGCCGCGTTGCCACGCCCATCTCGGGACTCGGCCGTGAAGCCAGTGCTGAAGCGGTCTCATATGAAGCAGCCCGAGCGGTGTTACAGCCGCTGCAGCCGCCATATGCCCCAGGAGCCTCTGAAAAACTTCAGTGGGGACCGCTGTCCTGCCATTGAACGTATTCAGGCAGTTCAACACCGACCGAGCACGTTCCTCTGTGAGGCGTGCTACCCGTTCGACCGAATCCAACTCCATACCGAGAAAAGAGATCCTCTGCACTGGGGCGAGTTTGCTCTTCTCCCAGTTGACCTGAAGCCCCAACTGGCTGAGGTGCCTGAGCACTAAGTCCCTGTGTTCGCACAACTGATCCCGAGATTGTGCTAGAATGAGCCAGTCGTCCAGGTAGTTGAGAATGCGAACACCCTGTTCTCTCATGGGAACAAGGGCTCCCTCCACGACTTTCGTGAAGACGCGGGGAGACAGGGCCAGCCCGAAGGGTAAGACTCTGTACTGATATGCTCGACCTTCGAACGCGAATCTCAGGAATGGCCTGTGTCGCGGAAGAATCGAAACATGAAAGTACGCGTCCTTCAGGTCGATCGCTGCAAACCAATCTCGGGGACGGATGCACTCGAAAATGCGTTTCTGCGTAAGCATTTTGAACGGTAGCTTGTGAAGGCTCCGATTCAAAACTCGCAGGTCCAAGATCGGTCGTAACCCGCCGCTTTTCTTGGGTACAATGAAGTAGGGGCTGTAGAACCCTGACCTCAAATCGGCTGGAGGGACCGGCTCTATCGCGTCCTTCGCCAGTAGGACTGCAATCTCCGCACGCAGAACAGGGGCATCGACATCTTTCACTGAAGTGAAGAGGACGCCCCTGAACTTGGGGGACGCCGGGCGAACTGAATCGCATAGCCGAGCCTGATGGTCCGGAGGAGCCAGCGAGACGGACTGGGGAGCGCTAGCCAGGCTCCCAGAGACCGCACCAGCGGCACCAAGGGGACCACCGGCGTACCCGCCGCGGGGCAGCGAGGTGGAACGCAGGGACGCGGCCCGGGAGGCTCTCTGTGTGAGGCGGCCCGAAGCGGGGTCACAGTGTGCTGTGCAACACTTACCTGCCTCCACGGGTGGACAGAGGGAGCAGTCGAGGATTTGCTTACCTGCTGCTCGCTGCTGTCCGCTGGCGACAGAAGAGGTGGATGAGAGTGGTGAGGTTCTAGCCCTCCCACTGCTCTCCGAGCCCTCTTCGGACCCGGAGATAAAGGAAACTGCTCTTTTCTTGAAAATTTGGGCCAGCGGCGGAACAAAAGGAAACAACAAAAGATTCTCCACCCGGCCCTCCTCCGGGGGAAGGAGTGGTGCATTCACCACCTCCTGAAGAGCAGTCCCCTCCATCTCCGGGTCGCCCGTCCTAGGGCCGCTTGGACTTGGCCTTGCCACCCTTCTTCTTGGGGGGTGGCTGGACGGGCTGGGCGCCCCGCCCGCGACCGGCTCCACGGCGCCGCTTGGATGGAGGCTGCTGCTGCTGGGGCGCGGGAGCGGGGGCGGCTGCAGGGGGGCGCCCTCGGCGACGGGTAGTCTGAGGTGCCGCAGCTGACCGCCTCGGCAGGATGTGACTGATGGCCTCAGACTGCCTTTGTACAGCCGAGAACTGTTGGGCAAAGTTCTCGACCGCGTCGCCGAAAAGGCCGGTCTGGGACACGGGGGAATTAAGAAACCTGACCTTGTCGGTATCCCTCATGTCCGCAAGACACAGCCAGAGATGGCGTTCCTGGACCACCATAGTGGACATCGCACGACCCACTGACCGCGCCGTAACCTTCGTCGCTCGAAGCGCGAGGTCCGTCGCGGCACGAAGTTCCTGGAGAACTTGTGGATCATGACCACCCTCGTGCAGGTCCCTCAGTGCCTTGGCCTGATGGACCTGCAACAACGCCATAGCGTGTAAGGCAGAGGCAGCTTCCCCACAGGCCTGATAAGCCTTGCCGGTAAGATCCGACGAGTACTTACAGGCCCGGGAAGGGAGAGACGGCTCCCCCCGCCAGGTGGAGTTAGGGCACAGTTGCATAGCAACGGCCCGTTCCACAGGGGGTATGCGCGTGTAACCCTTCGCTGCCCCGCCATCAAGGGTGGTGAGGGAGGAGGACCCACCGACACGGTTTCGGGCAGTAAAGGGTGCCGTCCACGTGCCCGTGAGCTCTTCATGCACCTCCGGGAAGAAGGGCACTGGGGTGGGGGGCTGAGAACCAGCCCTGGCCACCCCGAGATACCAGTCATCCAACCTCGAGGGTTCGGGACACGGTGGAGGATTCCACACGAGCCCGACCCTGTTGGCGGCCCGGGAAAGCAGAGCCATCATTTCCGGGTCCGTGTCGGGCACAGTTGTCACCCCCGAAGGAGGCAACTGCGCCGACTCATCCTCCCCAGAAGTATCAGGCTCACCCTCCGATGCAGCGATCGACATCCGGTCGTCTGGGGGAGCTCCGAAGGAAACGGATGGTACACACCTCTGGGGTGGTCCACCACGTTCCGAGGGCAGCTCTACTGGCTGCGGAGCGCACGAGGGGGGAGGGTTCCTAGGGGGTTGGTTCCCCCGAAGGAAGCGCGCTCACCGTTATCCTCAAGTCACCAGCCCCGCCGCTCGCAGCAACCCTCTGAGGAGGATTGGAGCGAGGCGTCGGGACCGGGACTCCACCCCTTTGCAGAAAGTGGAGTCTCGACCGCAACTCCGCGATGGTCATCTTCCCACAATGGGTACATGACTCATCCACAAACGCTGCCTCAGCGTGCCTTAAGCCCAAGCACGCGATACAGCGCTGGTGACCATCCCGAGGCGCCAGGTAACGACCGCATCCAGAAACACACAAGTAGAACGACATCTTTAAAAAGACGCGAACTACTCGTGTTAGCTCTTTCAAGGACTGACTCTTTTAGGTGCTGAAGCACGCAGGGGAATAGCCGTTGCAGCACAGACAGGGAATGTGCAGCCTGTCGTGTGCACTCTCCTTGAAGGCGCTCCTCTTACCAGCTGTAACAACAGCTTTTTAGCGCTCTAGGCGCACCGTTTCACCAGCCGTGAGAACGGCCTTCACGCTGATTACAGCTTTGCTCAATCAAATTAAAGGCAAAAACAAAAACAAAAGGAGAATCGGCCCCGCTGCTGCGCTGTCCGCCTGCACCTCGCAACAAAGAGACGTCTTGAAGAGAGACTCGTTCACCACACTCGCTTTCAGTAGCTGTCTTCATAGAAGGTTTGGCTCCGAAGCGAAAAGCTGAAGATGCAACGCACCTGCTGCTCATTATATACCCGCGCTGCGAGGCGAGCAGCTGATGCATATGATTGCATGCCAATGTGCATTGGCTCGTTTAGTTACACTCGAAGTAGATTGGCCTCTCTAGCGAGATTCCTATTCGTCGGTCTGTCCGACGTACGTCGAACGTGACCGACTGAATGGGAACTATTAGTTCAAAATCACTAATTTGACTTTGTTCTTATTACATCACTGACTGTTTACTTGTCTTTAAAAATATAGGCTAATAAATTTATATTAGTTAAGTTTATAGTTTAACTGTGGTATCGAAATTATAATAGAGGATTGTGAATTTTCACCTGTATCTAAAATTTTGGTGTCATTACTGCCTGTTTTTGTGTCATGGCTGGTAAAAAATATTTTTGGCCGGTAAATGTTCTTAAGTCACAAGCCATTAGCAGATGTGGCAAAAAGTTAGTTTTAAGCCCTGCCTCCTACTGTCATTTCATTAGTTAAAAAAACAATTTCAAACGTGAAACAGCCTTGACATCACATTGAGTCTGTAATTTTTCATCAAAATGTCATAACTTGATCTTCCAGTGAAACAAAAGACTCCTCTCTGGACTTCTCCAAGTATTCCATACGCTTAAACTTCGGCCCTTTCTTACAAGAGACTGTAAGATCTCATTCAGACCTGCCTCCATCCTATCAACAACCAATTGATAGAATCAAGTCCCCATCCTACATTGTTTTTCTTTTACATTAAGAAAAATTTCACTTGGATATGTCACAATATGAAAGAAAAGATCTGTCGCTAATTCCATTACATCACAACAAATGGCACTGACATTGATTTGCAGCAACGCAGAAACCTAAAGTCATTTATGTTCTACAAGATTTGCCCGTTTGAGGCAACATAAGTAATAGTGGTTGTCAAAGATGTTGAGCAGATAGAAATGCTTCCTGTGATCCGTGTCAAGTATTGATGCTGCAGTCAAGTGCAACCAATAGTACAGTGACTTGACAATGTCAAGTGATTGATCTGTCACTGTGAACGGCCCTTTAAACTTCCATTATGTGACATATTTAAGACACAAGACAGTTTATCCATCCATTATCTATCCACCAATTTATCCACTGGTTGGATCGATTGGAGCTGAAACATTTTTGGTACCTTAGATTATAATCTTACCTAATGTGATTGTTCCTGCCTGCATGCTTTGGTTAGCAGCAGAAAAAAAAGTTTCTGTTCTTGTATTTTGTTCAATGATATTTTTCTTTAAAATAACATAGTCTAATGAATTGTGCATGTTAACACAGGGACAATGTGTTCAGAATGTAAATGGGGTCCAATTTGAGTTCCTGTTTTTAAATCACAGATGTTTAAGAGCTCAGAGGACACAGAGGAGGGCAAAGACGAGATGACTATGGATGAGAAGAGTCCCTCAGTCAACTCTCTAAATGATCACACACTCTTCAGACAGAAATCCAGAAGTGACTCAGAAAAAGATCAGCAAGTTGAAGAGAAACAGATAGAGGAAGTAAGAATCCAAGGCTAGACAATAATGGCCTACATTCATCAATTAATTAATCAATTTAATTCCTTTTAATAGCTTTATTTTTGTTCATCCTTTCACAATTGGAACATGCGTTTCTCAGAAACTGGAAAAAGTAACTGTAATTCAGATCAAACCAAAACAGGATGGTTTACAAAAGTTCTCTGTCTGGTGACATTATGTAGATATGCAGATATTTTGCTATGAGTATCATCATCATCATCATCATCATCATCAAAATCCTTAAAAAGGAACTTTAAATAATTTATTTGATTTGATTTAAATTATTTTACTTTTTTTTTTTGGTATTCTCTCTCTTCTTCTCTGTAGGAAAAGGTTCCAAATGTTTCTTTCCTGACAGTCTTGAAACTGAATAAACCAGAATGGCCGTACATGGTGGTTGGAGTTTTATGTGCCACCATCAACGGAGGCATGCAGCCCGCGTTTGCTGTCATTTTCTCTAAAATCATTGCTGTAAGTTGTACAAGAAAATATATAAAATATAGAAATATCAATAATTACTATTATTGACAGTAAACAATATTGAGACATTACTCCTCATACATTTATGGCCTTTCTCTTCTTTCTTTCATCTTTCATCTGTAGGTGTTTGCTGAGATAGATAAGGATATTATACGGCAGAGGACTGAGCTCTACTCTCTGCTGTTTGCTGGCATTGGGGTTGTGTCCTTTTTCACTCTGTTCTTTCAGGTTTGTTTTGTGTTAACATTAACATTTGAATACACACAATGAATTTTAAACCCCCTTTCACATATTTCAAATATTTGCTGTTCTTTTTTTTTTCAACATTAAAGAGTCCTGAAAAAAATAGTTCTGATCAGTTTCCACATAAATATTAAGCAGCAAAATTGTTTTCAACTGTGATAATATTAAGAAATGTTTCTTCAGCACATTACAATGATTTCTTAAAGATCATGTGATGCTGAAGACTGGAGTAATGGCTGCTGAAAATTCAACTTTGCCATCACAGGAATAAATTACATATTTAAAATGTATAAAAAAGAAAAATATTATTTTAAATTGCAATAATATTTCATAATATTACCATTTTACTGTATTTTGATGAAAGTGTGCATTAGCGAATAAAAATACTATGATAACTGACAAAACATATCAAACACATTGTGCACGTATTAATTAAATGGCATGACAATTTATAAAAAAGCCTTTTAAGAAACAATGTTATGTCTTGGTGTCATTCTGGTGCAATTTTCTTCTAGGGTTTCTGTTTTGGGAAAGCTGGTGAGATTCTGACCATGCGACTGAGGTTTAAAGCCTTCAATGCTATGATGAGACAGGTGAGATGATAACTGACATAAACCAATCATCTGAAGGTTAACCCCAAAGAAGCTATTCATGGATGTCTGTTGATGGAGAGTAGTACGACATCTGTCTGTGTGAATTTTAGGACCTGAGCTGGTATGATGACTCTAAGAACAGTGTGGGTGCACTGACCACCAGGCTGGCTGCAGATACAGCTCAAGTGCAGGGCGTAAGTCTCACTCTATATCTGCAGGGAGTAACACATAGTAGAGTAACACATAACTTTGTGCCAATCTCCTAAATTGATACCCATGTCCTATACTAGACCCATACTATTAGTGCTGTGACTATGTTCTCTGTTTACCTATTCTTTTACTGTATTTTTGTGAAAATTAGCTCAATTCAATTTCATTTTACTGTGCTTTTAGTAACATGATGACAGTTGTACGGAAGAGGATTAGGGCCAAGCAATAATAAAAAAATAAAACCATCACGAGATTAAAGTTGTTAAATTTCAAGAAAAAACTTCGAGATAAATTGTTGAGAATAAACTTGTTAAATTACAACAAAAAACGAGATAAAATGTTGAGAATAAAGTCATTAAATTATGAGAAAAAAGTTGTTAAATTACGATAACAATTTCGTTAAATTATGAGAAAAATTTCGTTAAATTTAGAGAAAAAAGTCGAGATAAAATGTTGAGAATAAACTTGTTAAATCACGAGAAAAAAGTAGTTAAATTATGAGAACAAATTAATAATTTAACGAATTTGTTCTCGTAACTTAACGAGTTTATTCTCAACATTTTATCTCGACTTTTTTCTCGAAATTTAACGAATTTGTTCTTGTAATTTAACAAATTTGTTCTCGTAATTTAACAAGTTTATTCTCAACATTTTATCTCGACTTTTTTCTCTAAATTTAACGAGTTTTTTCTCTAAATTTAACGAGTTTATTCTCAACATTTTATCTCGACTGTTTTCTCTAAATTTAACGTTTTTTTTCTCTAAATTTAACGAGTTTATTCTCAACATTTTATCTCGACTTTTTTCTCTAAATTTAACGAGTTTTTTCTCTAAATTTAACGAGTTTATTCTCAACATTTTATCTCGACTGTTTTCTCTAAATTTAACGTTTTTTTTCTCTAAATTTAACGAGTTTATTCTCAACATTTTATCTCGACTGTTTTCTCTAAATTTAACGTTTTTTTTTCTCTAAATTTAACGAGTTTATTCTCAACATTTTATCTCAACTTTTTTCTCGAAATTTAACAAATTTTTTCTCGAAATTTAACAACTTTAATCTCGAGATGGTTTTATTTTTTTATTATTGCTTGGCCCTAATCCTCTTCAGTACAATTGTACATTTTTATGGTGTACAAATTAAGTTAAATATTGGTCATTAAATTAAAAAAAATGATTGTTTCATTTAAATGAAATGTTTTGTTAAATTACTATAAATTCTAATTGAAAGTGATACTCATCTCAAACGGCACCATGACTTTATTTCCTACAGGCAACTGGAGTGAGAATGGCAACACTAGCACAGAATGTGGCCAACCTGGGCACCTCCATTATCATCTCATTTGTGTACGGCTGGCAGCTGACCCTCCTCATTCTCTCCATTGTGCCAATCATGGCTGTGGCTGGAGCCATCCAGATGAAGTTATTAGCAGGACATGCTTTAAAAGACAAGAAAGAGCTTGAGCATGCTGGGAAGGTGAACATTTATACTTATACTTTAATGCGGCTCAACTTAAATCAACTGTTTCACTACA
The DNA here is from genome assembly GCF_024489055.1 of Chanodichthys erythropterus. Taxonomy (NCBI): domain Eukaryota; kingdom Metazoa; phylum Chordata; class Actinopteri; order Cypriniformes; family Xenocyprididae; genus Chanodichthys; species Chanodichthys erythropterus. The sequence continues at coordinate 27,817,211 of NC_090222.1, forward strand.
TTGTCCACAATGTATTTTTTCCCATTTAGATTGCAACAGAAGCTATTGAGAATATCCGCACTGTGGTTTCGTTGACCAGGGAGAGCAAGTTTGAGAGTCTGTATGAGGAGAACTTAGTTGTGCCCTACAAGTATGTTTAAATGACTTACAATAATTCTTTAGAAGTCTATATATATCTGTTAGGATTCAATGAGCTTGTGAGATAATTTATGTTTGTCTGATTTCCCTAGAAACTCTAAGAAAAAAGCACATGTTTTCGGCCTGACGTTCTCTTTCTCTCAAGCAATGATCTATTTTGCCTATGCTGGCTGTTTCAAGTTCGGCTCTTGGCTCATTGAACAAAAGCTGATGACCTTCGAGGGTGTCTTCCTGTAAGTGGCTCGATACATGACTGTTATTAGACCTATTCACAGCAGACTGAGGAATATGTGAGGAAAAGACTCCACAGTAGTATTAACATAGTTGTCTCGCATGTTTGTCGCAGGTTGTTCAAATGTGAGTGAGGTCAAGTAGTAGAGACACATGGATAATATGTGCACACTCAAGCTAAAACACAATACAGTACAGTTGTATGGTGGGAGTGGACTGGAAGGTCCAAAGTCTTCTGGTTTGTACAGTGTCAGTTAATGATTATAGAAAGAAAAGTGAGACAGAAAAAACTAACCAGATGTGCCATGAATTTAGATGGTCTTTAAGACAACATATGAATGAGGCTGGTGATAGATTACATTTTCACATAGAAGATTCAAGAAGATCCATGTTATCTAAAAAGTGGGCTTTCAAACAGAGAGATAATTAAAACTTAGGGTAAAACACTGCTGATAGATAGATAGATAGATAGATAGATAGATATATTTGTTGACAAATATATTTTATATTATATATATTATATTTCAGTTAACTTTTATTTTGTTTCAAGTAACGAAAAATGTTTTTATGTTGTTGTCTTTTTTATGGTTTTAGTTAACGATAATAACCATCTGTTTCTGTATCTCAGTGTGATCTCAGCTGTGGTGTATGGAGCAATGGCTGTTGGAGAGGCGAACTCATTCACTCCAAACTACGCCAAGGCCAAGATGTCTGCTTCTCATGTCCTGATGCTCATCAACAGAGTCCCAGCCATTGACAACGCCTCGGAGGATGGAGACAAGCCGGTATCCCTTTCATACATGCATATGAACACCAGAATATACAGTATGCCCAACAGGAGATAAAAATGTTTTAAACTATAGTGAGTCTTACGTACAGGCAATATCTCAGAGTTCCTAGAAATCCTGTCATGATTAACTGTCCCAGGCATCAGTCCTGGAAATTAATGATTTATCGGTTCTGCAGCTCCATCCTAATCTGATAAGCACTCGGACAGAGCTGGACTCTGCCCACCGTAAATATCCGGTGTCATGTCAAGAGTAGTATGTGCACTAATGTGGCTGTTTCCTGTGATTTTTGCAGGATAAATTTGAAGGGAATGTGGGTTTTGAAGATGTGCGTTTTAACTACCCAGCCCGGCCAGATGTACCAGTGCTCCAGGGGCTCAGGCTCCGGGTGAAGAAGGGGCAAACTCTCGCCCTGGTGGGCAGCAGTGGCTGTGGGAAGAGCACCACCATTCAATTACTGGAGAGATTTTATGACCCACAGCAGGGAAAAGTGGTAGGTGAACATATAGACAGACAAGTAGCTCAGAGGCCACATTTTATAGCTTTAGCACATTTTAGATAATAACTTTTATTGATAGGTTAAGTTGTTTTGCCAGGTACCTCAACTGACATGTAGCTTTACAGTCTCTAAACACTGATCCAATTCAGCAAAATGTCACTCACACACATAAACTGTAATTCAGTATAGTCACACACTAAATATACAACAGTAATGGACATGAAAATCTTATTATCTCTCTCAAGGTCAATGATAAGCTATCTTATTACCAATAAGGCAGGCCCGAAAAAGGAAACCCAGACACGCACATTAAAGGATGGTTCTCTTTCCCCTGCATACTTCAAGTCCTCAATCTTTATGACTCAGTCACATTACACATACCTATTTACCTTCTATTAACTGTTTTATATGATTCAGTTACAACTGGACAGTGCTAAATAGTTTAAACCGGTTCTAATTTTTTGTGATCCAAAGGATCAAACCACATTCACAGGTAGTCATTTGTTTCATAAATTTGTATAATATTTCACATTTGTATCATAAATGTGAAAATTTAAAAAAAGTAAAAAAATAAAATAAGTGTTATTATAGCAAAATATTCAAAGGCGTGATAGAGAGTAACAGAAATCCAACTATATAAATCAAGTCTAAAAGTACTGAACCAGTGTTGAGAGGAATAATACCAGTAATAAATCATATTTGCCCAAACTGATGTCAGTTACCCTTTGTTAACAGATGCTGGATGACAATGACACAAAGCAGCTGAACATCCACTGGCTACGCTCTCAAATTGGCATTGTTTCCCAGGAGCCTGTGCTGTTTGACTGCAGCCTGGCAGAGAACATTGCATATGGAGACAACAGCAGAAAAGTCAGCCAGGAGGAGATTGAACAGGCTGCTAAGGCTGCTAACATACACTCCTTCATAGAGGGGCTGCCACAGGTACAAAAACCACACAGAATTTTATGTTCCCACATTCTCAGAATGTCCCCACTGGTGTTAAGGACGTTGCCTATAACGTTCCCAGTACGTTCAGAGATGGTCATGATGTGGAGTTCTTTTAACACTAGCACTACCGGAATTCTATAACTACTAGAACTGCCAATAGCGGTCATTTTGACTGTTCATACCAGACAGCAGTGAATGTCATTTTTGTCATGTTATATTTACTTCAAAGCTTCTATGGTCATGGTTTATGAAAAATGTGGGGTAATTTAAGCATACATAATATAATATGTTCGTGATATTATTGTGTAAGAGCTACTAGACCTCCCACAAAAGTGCATGCCGCAATTTGCTTTCCGCAATTTGCATCCGGCAAGCTGGAGATCAAAGTTTTTCACCGCAGTTAAAATGTTGTTTTTGAAAGTCAAAATGTCAACAAATATAAAATGAAGCAGAATATTTCATTAGATAAAAACATATTGTGAATTTTGGAAATGATTACATCTGTCTTTATTCAATACATTTTGACTTTTGGAGTTTACAATGCTTTAGCATTATCGGAAATGTTTGGACCACATGAATCGGAAACAATTTTATGCAGCCTCTAATGAAATCTAGAATTAATAAATAGTTCTGTTATATTAGGACAGATAAAATCTCTGAATCACTCTCAGAATCAGTGTCAGACGAACTGTCAAGAGACCAAGAGACATCGCTCTCTGCTCCTCTATCAGACTCTGCATCATCAATGTTCTCAAGCAAGGATAAAACCTCAGTGACAGTCATTTTCTTTCTTGTTGCCATTTTGACGGTAAAGCTAAGTTTTAGCTTAGCAAAAGCATACAAAACTGCCAGAGAAAGGTTGCTAGGCAACAGCTACGTACATCTTTAACGGCGGGAAAAAGCGCTGAGGAGATACAACGCCTGTAATATGTGCGGTCAAATTGACCGCTATGGCCATTCAAGGTAGAAATACTCAGAACTCTTTTGTGTTTTGTAATTTTAATAAAATAACAATGTTAAAATAAAATTTACATTAATTTAAGAAAAGTCATGGAACTGTAGTTGGGTTTTATTTCAACAAAGTTATTACATTGCAAATCTTTAAAACAGTCAAAATGACTGCCTTGGTAGTTCTAGTGTTAATATTATGAAACCTCTTCTTTAAAATGCAAATCTCTTGAAGTAAGTCATTAGCAGCACATGCATGAGCTAATATAACTGCTGTATCACTGCATCAGTAGCTACACAGTTACTGCAGCCTTTAAATAAAGCAACATGCAGCAGAACATCAGTGTTTCTGGATCATCACTGTTTCTAGATCATCACTGACTGAAGCACAGGCGCTACTCTCCAGCACAATGGTGACCTCACAAAAGTCAGATAACAGAAATATTAAACACTAACAGATCTCTCTAGATCTCAGCATCTTCACTTATTTCAAACCACTCTGACTTTATTTCTTTCATACAAAACTTCTTAATGAGGTGTTGATGTTTTATCAAAATGTATAAATGTCACCGTTATGGAGGTAAGCACTTGCTTTAGTTGGGCTCCTGACCCTTGATATTTTGATTTTACTTTTTCTTCAATTGTTGTAACTGAGTGTCTCTAAAGCACAAAAAATTATGAGAATGTGGTTGCCCATTGTTGATTGTATTATCAGACAGTAGCTTTATTCACAGATCTCTGAACTTTGTATTTTCTCTCATGTTGTTGTAGCTCTATGATAATGCATAAAATCCTGTCCTGCTTTGATATTTTGAAAATATTTATCATTGTGCAGAAATTATTCAGGCAGTATCATGTAGATTCACACAGACATCAAGATTCTGCGTATGATCCTCAACAATGGTGACAAAATTTTCAGATAAACAGATTAACTCTGAACATCACAAGAAAAAAAAGATTTTTGTTTATTGTCACCATTGTTGAAGATCATACGCTGATTCTAAAAGTCTAAAAGACACTGCTCAAAACTCTGTCTGTATAATGAATAAAAAAAAAAATCCTGACTGCTAATTAATCCAAAACTAACAGTTAATAGACTCACAGTCTCTGGAGAGGATCAATGAATTACAATTATTGAATAACCAACTTCATCTGGTCAGACTTTCTCTTGCATTTTTTCTAACATGAATGTTTTGGAAACAGCCACACAAAAATGCAGCCAGAAAAAATCAAATGTTAAAACGTCAAAAATCAAGGTGAGCAAACGCTCACCTCCATAACGGTGACTTCAAACTTGATTATTTTCTATAAAACACCTACGCAGAAGACAACGTTCTTGTGACCTTGCGCAACTTTGCCTAAAAGTTCTCTAAAGGTGATGAAAATTCTGAACCTTCACGGAACATTTGAGACATTTATAAAACATCCTCTTTTGGTAGTGGAAGTGCTGCAGTTTAAGGTTCCTTATATGACTTTAGGGGGACGTTCCATTTTGGTTTTATGGTCACATAAGAATGTTACAAAGAGGATATTTGGAACATTAACTGAACATTCCCACACGGTCCTCTGTTGGTAATTCAATAACATTGCCTATATGAGTTTAGGGGGATTGGTTATTTATCTATTTTGGTTATTTTATGGTCGTGTGAGAATATTTCAAAGATGACATTTGGGAAATTATAAGAACATTCTTTGGTAATAGTCCCCTAAACATTCCCAGAACGTCCTGAATGTTATCTGAAGGTCCACCAAATAACGTTCCACAAACCTTAATAGAACTCCACATCGTGACTGTCTCTGAACGTTCTGGGAACGTTACTAAACAACTTCCTTAACCCTCTTGGTGACATTCTGAGAACATTCTGGGAACGTAAAATTTCTAGCGGGGATAACCTGTCACCTAGTAACATTCCAAGAATGTCCCGAATGTTCTGTAAAACTTCGGAATTTTCGTCACCTTTAGAGAACTTTTAGGGAACGTTGCGCAAGGTCCTGAGAACGTCGTATTTTTTTTTTTTGCGCCAATTTCCCAGCAAAAGTCTCTTGAACACATGGGATGGAAACTGTGCTTTATTTGCAAATGTTTTATATGATATTCCAATTCTGCGCTAAATTCGCAACTTTGAATGGAATCAAAGCTATTGGCAATCACAGTAACAGATATTGGAAATGCAGTAAACTCTCTAAATCTTTTAACAAACAAACCCACAGTCATAAGCTAGATAATTTTTTTTTTTTTTTTTTTTTGGTTTCAGCAATACCAGACGCAGGCAGGTGATAAGGGTACACAGCTCTCAGGAGGGCAGAAGCAGCGTATTGCTATAGCGAGGGCCATCCTCCGCAACCCCAAACTTTTGCTGCTGGATGAAGCCACATCTGCTCTGGACACTGAGAGTGAGAAGGTACGATCACAATTTATTCTTTATATTATTATATCTTGCTATGGTTACAACCATAAATAAAGGCTATCGTGAGTGTGTGAAGTCAATGAACTTAGGTTACCTGTTCATACAGACAGTTTTCAATTTGTTCTGTAAACTGAGAGTCACACCTGCTTGAAAATAGTGAAGATAATGTTCTTGCTCACCTCCGTTTGTGTCCCTCTCTGTCCTGTGAGTAGATAGTGCAGGATGCTCTGGATAAGGCACGTGAGGGTCGCACATGCATCGTTGTAGCCCACAGGCTGTCCACCATCCAGAATGCAGACCGTATAGCTGTGGTTCAAAATGGGGTCGTGGTGGAGCAGGGGACGCATCAGCAGCTCCTCAACCAGCAGGGGGCATACTACGCCCTCGTCACCTCTCAGATGGGTCACTGATGGGCAAGAGCAGCAGTGTACATGCAGCTGGAGCCAAAGAAAAAGGCAGATTCTGCAAAACATTCCTTATAATTGCTCTCCTGTGGTTGCAGGCCTGTATTTGATTTGTTAGGTCCATCTAAGTGGCATTTAAATATACTACAGGAAGCCAGGAAAATAGTAAGGATGTGGTTTTGTGTAACTGTCAGTGCCTTTGTCATGCTGTAATTTTCAGTTTTAGGCCATAACATTAATCCATCTCAGCACTATCTTGTTGCTGATTTAATTGTATTCAACAAAAAGAAGAGGTTTTTGTATTAGCATTTCTACCAAGCACTACCATCCTCTCACTTCCTGGTCAGGCACATTCTACACAGTTCATGCAACAAAAACTGTTGAGGGCAGAACATTTAAAACTTGATTATTTTTAAATAATAATGTACAGTAATTTATATATACATTACATAATATAAATCATAAGTATTACCAAAAACGTTGCCTTTGTTTCTCATTAATGAAGACAGTTATTGTTCTTCATGTGGCAAGATGACTATTTTCAAGTTTCTATTTTGAAGAATGGCTGCCTTATAGATTTCTGTGTTGTGCCTTAATATTTATCAGACTAACCTTTGATTGTTTTATTTTGTCATGTTATGGCATTGTTTTCCGAGCGCACATATGTAAAAAAAAATAATAAAGTTTTCATTTTTCATTAGCCTCATTATTTCATATTCTACACTGACACTCATAAAAAGTAGAACGTAAACTTAAATTCTAAATATATATATAATTTTATTTTAAATGACATTTAAAATCACAATGAAATGAAAGTAGCAACAGCTCTTTTCTTCTGCACATTTCTTCGCTTCACTGGGAGATCCAGTTATGAAACATATGTATAGATGATTAGAACAACACATGCTTTTAGAAAACAGTTACAGTTAATTATTTTATGCTAAGTCATATAAATGTTTACAAACCAAAAATCTCATTCACCTTTGGTTTAATACCATAGTGAAAGGATGCCATATCTGCCAAGCTAGAATGTGATAATTTAGGGTTTAATAATTCACTTGTCTTCCCATAAAATTAAAATATTTCACCAAGACACTAGTTTCAAGATTGTTGCATAAAGCAAAGTTCACAGCTGGAGTCAATGACCCGCCAGAAAACAATGTTTTCATACTGAGACGCTTATGAAATGAGGACTAAAAGTCTACCATGATTATTTCCACAAAATAACTTTATGCATTAAACAAGCAATTAAAGAGCTGTGATCACTACAATTGCAAATGAAAAATATTTACAATCAATGCACATATCAGAGACACCAGAATGCAAGAATTGAAAACAACCAGGCATGTTTAAGGCCATAGGTGACAAAGTCAACTAAAATTTCTACACTAATACATGGATATTCACACCTTATGAATACTTAGACAGTGGCAATTTTTGCAATATCTTTGCAGGTAATTGAGTATGCAATAGACAACAAGCCAACCTGTATTCCTGGTAAACTTTTTCATGCAAGTATGACAAAATTTGTCATTCAAAATAAGAGGTGGACTTCAGGAACGTTTGTTCAGTGTTTCCTAACTAGGAGAGCAGTGCAAATCAAATCTACAATTATCAACAAACGGTAAAACATTTTTACATCAACACATATATCTTCAAAATAAAAACATTCATTTATTTCCTATTGGAGCAAAATATTTGGCTCTAGTGCATTAAGCCTTGAAATTTGAAAAGACACATGATAGTTAAGAAAATCTTAAAATTAAGAAAGAGCAATTATGTCTGCATTGTATTTGTGCTGTTGCATTGACTGTGCATTAAAATGTGAAATCAAACCGTATATCTACTGTGTATGTAAGAGGTAAGAGGTCAGGATCAAGTTCCACACTTGAGGGCTGTTTATTGCCCACGAGTCAATAGAGAACAAAGATCGGCTTAAAAAACAAACAGAACTGTGTTAATGTCTCTCTCTAGTGGACTTGAAGGGATAGTTCACCCAAAAATGAAAATTGTGTCATCATTTACTCACCCTCAAGTTGTTCCAAACCTGTATGATTTTCTTTCATCTGTCACCAAACAGTTGACGGTAAGCCACTGACTTCCATAGTATGGAAAATATACTATGGTTACCGTCAACTGTTTGGTGACAGATGAAAGAAACTCATACAGGTTTGGAACAACATGATTTTGAAGAATGCTGTTAATCAAACAACTGTTTGGCTATCAGCATTCTTCAAAATATCTTCTTTTGTGTTTAACAGATGAAAAAATGCATACAGGTTTGGAACAACCTGATTTTGAGGAATGCTGGTAACCAAACAACTGTTTATCAGCATTCTTCAAAATACCTTCTTTTGTGTTAAACAGATCAAAGAAACTCATACAGGTTTGGAACAACTTGATTTTGAAGAATGCTGATAAACAAACAACTGTTTGGTGAACAGCATTCTTCAAAATATCTGCTTTTGTGACGAAACAGATTTTTAAAAAATGCATACCAGTTTGGAACGACTTGAGGGTAAGTAAATGATGACAGAATTTTCATTTTTTGGTGAACTATCCCTTTAAGATGCATGAGCTTCCTGTGACATTCTAGTTTCAGAGGTCTACAATTAATAGGAAGCAATACTGCTAATGTAGCATAAACTGTTGGTTAGAAATCATGAAGCACCTTAGAGGAGGATTTCCTGATTTAAGTGATTCAGAGATGACTAACTGAAGGCACGTGGGAGTTTAAAGCACCTGCTGTACTAAAACTATTCCAGTTTATTTCTGAAAATCAACATCATAATGTCTGGTAACTTCATAAACTCTATGAAAAGGAAGCACATGAACCATTTAAATTTCCAGCATAGCAGATTAGTCTAAAGGAAAGTTCATGCCTGAGATCATCTCAGCCCCGCAGCCCTTGCCAGAATACTCTACTTTACAGTTGAGACAGAGTAGTGACATGCATGATGTCATGGAAAGAGGTACAGAGGTTCTGAAACAGAGTTTCAGCATCTGTCTCTGGACTGGACGTCCAAGCGGTGCAGGATGCAACAATTCTACAATGGGATGAGAAGCATTAAAACTATAATAATATGCCTAAAAAATTATAATATATAAAATTATAAAATACAGTTAATAAAAAATGTAGTATGTAATATTACAAATATTTAAAAAATGTTCTAAATATAGTTTATATAATATAAAAATAATAACAAAAATGTTTATATGAATTATAACACATAAAATGTAAATTAAAAAAATTATAATAACTGATATGGACCAACCTGTCATCACGGATGCGGTAGAAAAACCCATATCCGTGGGGCACCATGGGTGCAACTGCTCCCAGTACAGTAGTGTAGCCCACTAGACTAGTAGAAAGCACAAAATTCCCCCCTCCTCCACTGTAAAACAGAGTGACAAACATTTCGCATTTTACAAGAATTAGACAAGAATTTCGCATTATACTTCCCTTAGGGTTAGGGTTAGGGTGTACAAGAGCAATACAAACAAATCAATACACTGGAAATGAACCACTGGAATGAGAGTGTTAGGTCAGACCTTTTAGAGTAGAGTGGATCTGTGTAGAGTTCAGGCACAGGAAGACCCTCCTCTTTAGCAATCAGATACAAGCCCAGGAGGTGTCTGTCAAAGCCTGAAATGTGCAAAGATCATTCAAACATTTGTACTTGCTATATATGATCTATTACACAATGTAAATGTTATCACACTGACACACAAACCTTTTCCATCCTGTGCCTCTCCCATCAGTTTGTTATGTTTGCTGAAAGCTGCACTTAAAGCTTGTCTTTTCTCTTCAATCTGCATTAAAAAGACCATAAAAAGCCATCAAAATAAACTGAGAGGATTTCAATGTCTAGCTCTGTGGTTCTCAACCAAGAGGCCAGGGGGCCTAAAGATGACTTCAAATGAGTTTAAGTAATAGAAAACAAGTATTATTAAAAAATAAGCTAAAAATCAAAATGTTTCTTATTTTAATTCACCCCCTTAACAAATTTTTTTTTTCTTTAAAGGATCAGGGTTCCCACAGTCTCGAAAACCTGGATATATGAGGTATCCTAACCTTAAAAGTATGATTTCTAGAAAAAGTCATGTAAATTGATATAATCTTAAAATGACATTGATGTTATAAAATATACATTTAGTTGCAATATAGTTAGCAAAATGTCTAAAGTGGACCATCAAAATAAAGTGTTACCCATCATGAACGACTGGAAACGTTTTATTGGTAATTTATTGGGATCCCTGAAGAATATTCATTTTTTAAAACTTCTGGAATTCGGAAACTTATTTTTTTTATTTTAATTCTAATTATTATGTTTGTAATCTATGAATTATATCCTAGTTTCTGTAAATGAAAATCTTTTTACAGCAAAAATATACCAGAGATAACCTATATATAAATGTAAATTCTGCCATGTCATTCCAAACCTATATGACTTTCTTTCCTCTGTGAAACACAAAAGAAGAAATTTTGCAAAATGTCTGAGCTGCTCATTTCCAAACAATTCAAGTGAATGATGATGAGTGCTGTCAAGCTTCAAAAAAAGACAAAAAAAGAATCATAAAAGCAGCAAGCTATACAATACATTTAAACCAACATTCTCCTGTCATAACACCAAAATCACATTCATGCTCCCAAAATGTAGCACACAAGCCATGCGGACAACTTTTATGATATTTTATAGTGACCCAACAGGTCTCCATTTACTTTCACTGTAAATAAAAAGATGGGTCAAACAGGTTTGGAACAACTTAAGGATGAGTAAATGATGACCGAATTTTCATATTCGGCTGAACACAGGGCACTCACAGTGGCTGTAGGGTTCAACATGGTTCTGCACCAGTGCTGGGCCTCCACAGTGCAGGGCCTCATGGTTTCTGTACGGCCATGGAAGAAACGGCGTGTGGTGGCCGTCTCGTAACAACTACCAGACCTGAGGATGATAGAGAAAGATGCCAAACTTAGCAAGGACTGAAAGGTCTTGATTATTCAGTCAAGGAGTTATCCAACACACTTACTTTCCGTGTAGCCTGTAGTATGCTAACTGAAGAGCCAACTGTACAAACGTGTCAGGGTGAAGCTTCTTTTTCTTAATGGCTGCTTTTCCAAAGGAGGTAAAGGCGTAACTGACAACCTGCAGGTCCTGAGACTGTTGATACAGACACATTGAGATGAGCGCTTCATGATGTTTACTAAAAACTGTATACTCAGTTTGCATTAATGCATTATGTGATTGTATAACAATGATTGTTTGTAGAAGTCAATGAGAGTACCATGTGCGTGTGTTACTTACACTTTTGTTGTACTGTTCTTTAGCCAAGGCAATGTCTCTCCTCACCCGTTCATCCACGGTGAATATCAGCTCCTCCGGCAAAGGCATCTCACGCACAACCTCTGAACCCTGGGAGTCATATGATAATTTCAACATGACAGTCATGCACATAAAATGATATACACAAATATACATAAAAGTGGTCTTACCTTCCATACTCCACCACAGGCCTTCAGTTTTTGATCTACATAGTATCCATTAGACACTAAAACCATGGCATCATACGGCGCATGCTTTAAACAATCAAATAACAATGATGACAAAAAAGTGATTATTATTCAAATGATGTATTTATATCATAGACATATGATAAACATTGACATGGACTGCAATAATTTGATTACTGGTAACATTAAGGCTTTATTCAGACTAGAAAATTATTTAGAAAGGTATATGTTTTCTGGTCGCATTCAAAAGTTTGGGGTCAATAAGATTTTTTTGTTTGCTTGTTTTTGAAAGTCTCTAATTACATTTTAAAATATATTCAAATAGAAAATTATTTTGTGATGGAAAAGCTGGAATTTCAGCAGCCATTACTCCAGTCTTCAGTGTCACATGATCCTTCAGAAATCATTCTAATATGCTGATAGTCCTCAAGAGATATTTATTATTAATATCAATGCTGAAAGTCATTATTCTCTGATAAAAAAAAGCTTTTATTTGAAATAGATTATTTTGTAACAAGGTAAAAGTCTTTACTGACATTTTTGATCAATTTAATGCATCCTTGCTGAATAAAAGTATTCATTTAAAAAAAAAAAAAAAAAATCTTACTGATCTCAAACATTTGAACAGTAGTGTATGTAAAAATATACATAAACTATAATAATGTTGCCATAATCAATAATTGTATTTACATCACAGTTAGAAGCGAAGGTCCCATTAGAGAAGCAGATGAGATTGTAAGATTTATCACCCCAGCGGATTGTGGGGTCACCAGTTAATGCCAGATGGGTCAACTATCATGAAAGAGAGAAAACATTTTAAATTTCATACCTGGACCAAATATAATATCAGAATGACATTTATGACTGTCCTCATACAAGTGTGTTTGTATTGTACTCAACCTGTGTGTAGTTTTCAGGGGTGGCATAGGGCTTGGCATCATCCAGCCCGAGCACAAATAAAGAACTCTGAATAGTTTCTAGTATGTTCTTATTCACAGGATCGATGGAAATCAGGTACTCCCGAGCCTGAAGACACAGATGGGGGGGGAAATCTTATCATGATAAGCCTGGAATATCCAGAACAGATTTATAAACTGTTGGTGGAACTCTACTGAAGGTTAGAATTCTTCCACATCCTTGTAGAAAGTCAGGTGGAGTTCATTTGCCTACTGTGCTGTGATTGGCTCTAGTGCTCCAGTGGAGGGCGTGGCTTTACCTTCGCCCAGCGGGTCCTTTCCTCAGTGGTGAGAGCGCTCACACCGTCCCCCTCAGGCTCTCCATCACAGCATTCTTTAATGTAAGTGAGCTGCCTAAATGTGAAATAGCATACAACTTTACTATTTCAGCAGTTTATAGTGTGCTTACTGTGTAAAATACAATGGACAACCTACTTTATTACCGTTCAAAAGTTCGGGAACATTAAGGTTAAATAATGTTTTTGAAAGTCTCTTGTTCATCAAGGCTGCATTTATTTGATCACTGAAAATACAGTAAAAATTGGAAATATCATTATAATTTCTATATCTGTTTTGTTTATATATACTGCCAGAACCAAAAAAAAGTCGCTGTTTGGATACTTAAGATTCTATGGATGGATCATTATTACAGCAATTATTATTTTTCTAGCATGTTAAATGTTTGGCAACGGTCCTTTTAACCCTAAAAGATGGAGTGTGTAGCTTTTCATTTCCTAAACAACCATGTATTAAGATGTATCATGGCCATATTCCAGGATGACAATGTCAATATTCATCAGGCTCAAATTGTGAAAGAATTGTTGGGAGGGAGCATAACGAATCATTTTCACACATTAATTGGCACAGACCTTAACCTCAGTGTGAGTTTTTGGGATGTGCTGGAGGAGACTTTCCAGAGTGATCGACTCTTGCATTGTCAATACAAGATCTTGACCAAAAAATGATTGTCATTTCCATCAAGAGATGCATCAATTTTTGGTCAAGATCTTGTATTGACAATGCAAGAGGTGAGCACTCTGTAAAGTCTCCTCCAGCACATCCCAAAAACTTCCAATGAAATTAAAGTCTGGACTCAATTCAGGTGTGAAAATGATTCTTCATGCTCTCTGAATCTGAGCCATTCTTTCACAATTTTAATTCTGGTGAATCTTGACATTGTCATCCTGGAGTATGGCCATGATGTGTCTTCTTACATGGTTGTTTAAGAAATGAAAAGCTACACACTCCATCTTTAAGAGTTAAAAGAACTGTTGCCAAACATATAGCATGCTAGAAACATACTAATCACTGTAATAATGATCCATTCATAGATTCTTAAGTATGTGCCTATAAAATCCAAAGAGCGACTTTTTGCCGAGCAGTGTATATCATAATACATTTTAAAATGTAATTTATTCCTGTGATGGCAAAGCTGAATTTTCATTACTACAGTCTTCAGAGTCACATGATCCTTCTGAAATCATTCTAATATGCTGATTTGCTGCTCAAGAAAAAATCCATATAATTTTTGTTGAAAACTTCTTAATATTTTTGTGATTTTTTTTAGGATTCCTTTAAGAATAGAAAGTTCAAAAGAACAGCATTTATTTGAAACAGAAATCTTTTGTAACACTAGAAATGGCACTTTCTCTACTGTCACTTTTTGTTCAATTTAATGTGTCCTTGCTGAATAACAGTAGACAATATTTGTCAAAATTTGACACAAACAGAGGCTACTGCGTGAAATACTGTATCACCAAGCAATCTTTTAATATCTAATTTTATCAGACTGCCAAATGTTATAATATTAATGCAAATTTAGTTTTCAAAACGTTAAATGGACATCACTAGCAGAATTTAACATGTAACATGACGAGGTCACGTGACAATGACATAGTGTACTACTATGTGAAACATTTTTCGTAGAATACTGCCTATTGTATTATTTACTCATTAAAATGTAAAAAATGTTTGAAGACATATATTAAGACAGATTAAACAGGATAAAAAAAAAACCCACTGAATCATACCTCAACAGCTCTGGGGGAGTGAGGATACGACCATCACAAAGAGCATCAAATGTGAATACCCTCCCACGACACATCACTATCATGTGAGAAGGGCAGGGTCCTTCACTCTCTACAACACACAGAGATCACACATGTAACACACAGACACATGTATGCATACAAACAAGCATGCATATATGCCTGACCTGTTTTGAAGAAGTTGAGGATGGTGTCTTTAGTGATGCCAGGCACTTTGCAGGTGCAGAAGAGCATGCGGAACTGATCCATGTCAAAGGGTGTTGTTCCTGCTTTATGAACAGCCAGCCTCTCCCTGATCAATATCAGCAAATACAAACAAATAACCATATTACTTACATAATACATTACAGATACAGACAAAAACAAGACATAGACACTTTTTGAAAATCATTTACTACATTGGCTGTTTCTTTGTTAACATAAGTGATCACATACGTGCGGATAAGGTCCCAGTACTGGAGGCTGTGCCACAAATTTATGCTGGACCTTTCCAGCTGCGTGCCCTCACATGTAGGCCAGCAGTGCTCCAGGTAGGCTGTAGGTCCCCCAAAATTCACATTCAGCTGAGAGGGGATGCGCACTTCTAGATATGCTGTGTCCAGCCACCAGTCCTCAAGCTGAAGAAGAAAAAACACCAGGTTCAAATAAAGTCTATAAACTACATACATGAAAATACATCAGTTATGTAAGCGATTCATTAGCGTAGCTCAAAAAGAGCGATACAAAAATTGTGTGTACCCAGTTGCGCCTGCTCTTGGCTCTCTGCAGAAGCTTCTGGTGCAGCTGTTGTCCGATTCCCTCCTCAAAGCGTTTCACAATGGCCTCTGTGGCTCCAAACTCCTCCTCAGATGCAAAAGGTTTCACTGGAGAAAAAAATAGAATAATAACAATATCTAATTTAATTTTGCATTTTCCTCACATATTTTACTCATTAAACAAACTTTTCTTTTCTGAAAAAAAAAAGTTAAAAATTATTTAACTGCTTAAATAGGCCAAATAGAAAAATATAAAACATAAACTAACATATTTGTTTATAATTTATGTTTATTAATTTTAAATATTTATATTTAATGTTAATGTTTCTCTTTTAATGAAACAATACTTTGAAATCTACAATTATATATATATATATATATATATATATATATATATATATATTAGTCAAACCAAAATTTATTCAGACACCTTGAACATTTCATTCATTAATACAGTTTATTCACTCTAATTTTTAAAAAAGGTAATAAAATATGACAAGATCTCAGAGTTAAACTGTGTCAGAAAAAAATAATCTTAATTATGTCAGATAACACTTAAGCAAAACATGGTCAGGTCAAAGTGTCTGAATAATCTTTGGTTGCAAATTTTTATCAATTTTACGGTAGTACACTGTATGAAGAATTTTTGGGTATAATGTGTCACAGTTTGCTTTATTTTGCTATCCTCACTTATATATATATATATATATATATATATATATATATATATATATATTATATTATATTATATTAATTATATATATATATATATATATATATATATATATATATATATATGAACTATAGTGTCCTGCACCCACTAGTGAAAATAATATCAAAAATATAAAAAATGTCTAAATAATAATTTTTGGTTTGACTGTATTATATATATATATATATATATTATGAAACCAGCTTAATTTTAGTATTATTTATATACTATTATTATTTGAATCAGACAGTTTTCAGTATTCATAATTTTTGTTTTTAGTCATTTAATATGTTTATATGCTTTAATTCTTTTTAATGTAAGTTTTCATAATCCTATCCTCATGTAATTACATATAATATCCAGCAGAATCAGTCCAGGTGTTGAATGACCTCTCACCTGAATGCAGGTATTTGTTCAGTGTGTTCTGTAGCTCAGGCACGGGAAGAGGAGGGAGGCTGCTCTGATACTGAAACGTCCGCTCTGCAGTGGACTCGAACATCTGATTATCCATTATTTCTCGACTGATTCAACTGCGAATCAAATCAGATCAACAGTCAGAAAGGCTCAGTGGCAGCATGCCCAATCATATCATATTATAAACAGCCTACACTTCTGCAAAATCTGTTTATGTTTACTCCCCCTAGAGACGTGCACTTGACGCAATACCTTTTAATGCAGGATTCAACTCTGGATTTAATGCAGTAATGCATGAATAAATCACTGAAATCAGGCATATAAATAAATCAAATCTTAAATACATATCTAAGTCATGATAAATGCACATGATGCAAACGGAAACAATATCGAAGTGACTTAACATTACCTCAGTAAGACAAGAGACTGCAGTTAAAGGCTGTGAAGCTGCACGGGTGAAAGGGAGATTCTTGACAACGGAGAACCTCGATGTGTAACGTTACATTCAACAACACTAGATCGGGAATCGCTCCCGTTACCTTTGCCCTAATTACAAGATGTGAAGTCAAAAACAATAACAATGACACAATCAACATGGCCAACCGCCTGAACATATTTCAAAATACAGGTTCTGCAGGAACAACGTGACGGCGAAGGAATGAAGGAATATCAAGTTGTGTGCTGCTCATTTAGGCCAAATTAGGTTTTGAAACACATTTCCAAGCCATTGATTCATTCATTCATTCATTCATTCATTCTCAAATATAATGAATCATGATTTTTTGACCTAAAAGATTATTTCATAATTAAACACATTATGTGATTGATTTTTATATATATATAAAATTTAATATATAAAAAATAAAATGTCTATTATTTTTACAATCTTTGGACATCACCAAGAGATTTTTTAATTTAAGTACCACAAAAACAAATAATAAATGATAAAATAATTTAACTCTAATAGGCTATAAACATTGTTTATCATATGATTTACTTTTTAAATGTACTTTTGAATAACTTACACTGTAAAAAAAAATGGATAAAATTAAAAACGGATTTTACATTACATTTCTGTTAACCCTAAAACACAAAGCAATGAAGTTCAAAATTCAGGTAAAACACCTGTAAAAATAAATAAATACAGAACATTCTGTCAAATTAATACAGTACATTCTGTATATTTTACATATTTTTTTAGAGTGTAAACAAGACAAAAATGTAATTTCCGAGTCACTGACGTACATAAAAAGGATTTTATATTTTGTGTAAATAAAAAAATAAAATAAATGATTGGTTTATTGCAAATATTCCCATTTGATTCACTCTAGAGTTTTCTGGCATCTATTTCTGATTGCTGATTTTTCCCTGATTTGGCAACACTGTACAAGGCCTGGTCTTGGCAAGACTTCCACGTCTTGTATTCTGCATGCATCCCAACCAAACGGGTGTTGTGATGACTACGCTTCAGTGAGCACACTGAGAGGACAAAGAAGGTCTTTGTGTGTAAGGGCACAATTACTGGTCCTCAAGCCTGAGGAATCAGCTTAATACTAATAAGCAACAAGAAAAGATTTTGTTAGGATATTGAAAATAAAGAGGACAGCATTAACATGATATCTGACAGCTTTATTCAATGACTCATTTTATATATATATATATATATATATATATATATATATATATATATATATATATATATATATATATATAAAACAAAGATTATGATTACATCTTAAAGTCTCATCTGATTGGTAATGAGATATCAATGAGGTTATCGTATCACTACCTATCTTTTAATCTGTTAATTTGTATTACATAAAAAAGATGAAATAAAAAACTACTTCATTGTGTAAATCTTGCAGCTTTTTAATAGTTTATTAACTTTTATAATATGTAAAACTAAGATGTTTTTCCCCATCACATTCCATATTTTTCAATGACTTCCTTGGCCAGCGAAATGTAGGCATTCATGGCATCCTCATTTGACATACCTGTTGGAGAAAAGAGTGAAGAATGAAGAAGACTATATGAATCAAGCCATCATCAGAAACATTTAAAGGGTCTTATATAACCTTCTGAGTACAAATCTCAATACAATTTACATATTAATACAAACAAGTGCAGTGCATGTGATTACTGAGCAAGCATTACATTCTGTCTATTGCAAAACCATCTTAACTGCTTGAAAATAATGAAAATGTTGACTGAAAAAAAAAAAAAAAAAAAAAAAAAACAGGATCTATTTTTTTCTTACCTTTCCTTAAATTCCATGCCTCCCATTTGGCTTTCCCTTTCATATCCAGTATTCCAGGTTTATCTGCACAAAACAGACAATATACATTTGCAATTATTAGATTGAGCTGTTAAACTCAGAAGTATGGTTTAATAAAAAAATATAAATAATAATAATAATACAACAATCACCAATATTAACGTCCCCAATGATAGCTTGCTTGTAGAAGCCATACAAATCCCGCAGCTCCTGGTCATTAGGTCTGGTCTTCACTTTCTTTACATCCTCTGCATATTGCTCAAATTCAGCCTATAGCCACAGACATTTTGACTTAATTTTTTTCCCCCCTGCAATCCTATAATGATATAATCAAGCTCTAATGTGTATCTGCTTACACCTCACATATTCTGACCCATTTTGCCCCACTAAGCATCTTAATCACTATGCATCATGCATTATTCCCAGACTGTATAGAGCCTATTGTTTAGTATCACAAAGAACTAACAATGTGTGTGCCAACATGAATGGACTTTGTGCCAATATAAACCTACAGGCTATATCGGTAAAAGAAGAAGAAATAAAGAATTGTTTGTGGATAGTCTATATATCGCGAAACTTTTAATACATCAAAAATGACGTAAAACATTCCCAAGCGCACATCCAGAAGCAACAGGTGAGGTGAAAACAATACGCGCGCGATGCTGGATGCGTAATATACGCCTTAGTACACGAGGAACATGACATTAGCTCTTGTGTAGCCTATACAGCGGAATATAATACAGCATAATAGTAATACAGTGTTCGTAATATTTAACATCCTATCTATATTTACCCAGCAGCTGACTTAAAGGAATATCCAACAGGCTGGAATTCACGCGTTACATCGACAAACGCAGGGAACGTGAAATTATAGGAAAAGAAATCAGTGCGGTTAAATACCTTCAAAGTCATTTTCTTAGGCGAGTATGGTGCGGCTGGGCGCGTCAGCTGAAACGTAGCGTAGATGTACTGATGAATAGCCTACAGTTTACGATGACACACCGCGCGGAGCTCCAGTGCGCTGAGGTGAGGCTGAGCGCTGATTGGCTGATGGAACGTCCGAGGGCAAGTAGTGCTCACTGCAGAGCCAAATGGCGTCAAGCTCCTCCTCTGTGGATGTAATGGGTGCAGGAATAGAGTTATGGGTATGGTTAGGGTGTGGTTGGACATTCTAGCTCCACCCATTACACTCAAAACATCACCAACTGGCAGGTATCTGCAGGTTCAGTATACTTTGGATAAAAAGGTCTTTTAATGGACTTAACCATTTTAATCACAAATCAATGGTCAGGAAATTTGCAAGAATTGCACAAATATTGTAGATAAAGCATGGAATAGCCTTCCCCGACTTGCAGACAGCTTTTTACACGTAGAAGAGTCGTTGTCAAACTCAACTTCAAATAGAGTAGTTGAAAAATGTCTTCTAGATTGTTTGAGTTTAGTAAGACCAAATATCACTAGAGTTCAAATCTGGACTCTTATCAGGCCAAAACATGAGCCTGATGGACTTGTTTTCAAACCACTTCTTGGTTGTCTTTGCAGTTAAGGCAGGAGCATTATCTTGTTGAAGAATAAAAATCTGATCATTCCTCTTTAGATAACAACGTTTCATTGTTTGAAGCTAGCCATTCTGCAATATTTCCTTGTTCTCATCAAAGCATTAAATGACTTTTCACAGTGAACCAGCTCACTAACACTCTAAAAATGGTGCTATAATACTAAAAGTGGTTCTTTGCCTCATAATCATATAAGGGAACTACTTTAAGTGCTGTGTAGCACCAAATCTTGCTGCTTCAGTGGTTCTTCACCTGGTCTTTGGGATGACTGAGGTGCTATAAAGAACCTGTTTAGCCCCTTTAAAGGTTCTTTACTAGCCAAAGAACCACTGTTGGTGCTGTTTAACTTCATTTTTGTTGAAGAAATAAAATGCGATATTGCACCTCTTATGGGTTCTACAAAGCACCAAAAGCGGTTCCCCTATGATTATGAGCTAATGATGCCTCTTCCTCCATGCTTCACTGTTGTAGAGATGCATTTATTATCATATTTCTTACCATATTTCTGAAGACACAGCTCTGGAGCCTCATTTGTTTTTCAGTGTGATTCATCACTCCACGCATAATGTTCTGCCAAAAACTTCATTTTGTCTTTGACTTTTGTTTCTTTCTTTTTGTTTTGAGACAGCAATGGCTTTTTAGTGCATTTGCTTAAATGTAGCTAATTTCCTGACCAATAATGTGTGGCGAAGGCTTAGTTTTTTGCCATATTTGGCAGAAAATTTGTTTGATATAGATATAAAATGTATGTATGTAGATAGCTTAATCTTTACTTTTTGTCTTTTCCAGTTTGAACAAACAATAGCCTACATGATACATGCTTCCTCTGTAAGTGCTTATCAATATTAGACAAAAAACAAAACAAAACAAAACAATAATAGTGGAAAATAAAATCACATGCCAAAGAAGTCTTACATGGGCACTAACAAAATAAACAACAGTGTCAGGACGTATATTACAAAAAGCACAGTTTACATCAATATTTTCTATTGTGTAGCAGAGTGATTTCTATAAAGAATTTTAAATGACAATATTCCCTTTAATTTGTTTCTAAAATTAAATAATTGGCCCATTGGTAACAATAGTTCTTTTTATATTATTAGTATATTATTAATAGCCTAATAATAAATAATAAATAAATAATAATTTTAAGTATATATTTTGTTCCATATATCTATAAGCTGTGAAGTTTGTGAAGATTGATAATTTGTAGTACCTGAACCGACTAGATATTAAAGGATTAGTTCAATTTCAAATTAAAATTTCCTGATAATTTACTCACCCCCATGTCATCCAAGATGTTCATGTCTTTCTTTCTTCAGTTGAAAAGAAATGGGTTTTTGATGAAAACATTCCAGGATTTTTCTCCATATAGTGGACTTCAATGGAGCCCAAACGGTGGAAGGTCAAAATGACAGTTTCATTGCAGCTTCAAAGCGTTCTACACAATCCCAGACGAGGAATAAGGTTCTTATCTAGAGAAACCATCGCTCATTTTCTTAAAAATTAATAAATAAATAAATAAATAATATAAGTTTTAACCATGAATGCGAACCCGAACTAGCTCTCTTCTTCTTATTCTCTATTTGAATTCCAGCAGTGCTAAGTGTATCACTGCCCTCCACAGGTCGAAGTTTGAACTAATTGTTATATACTTGCACTAGCATATTGTATATGACAATTTAGTTCAAACTTTGACCTGAGGAGGGCAGTAATACACTTAGCACTGTCTACACTGCCGGAATTCAAATAGAGAAGAAGAAGAGAGCTAGTTGGAGTTCGCATTCATGGTTAAAACGCATACATTTTTTTATTTTTTTTAGAAAATGAGCAATGGTTTCTCTAGATAATTACCTTATTTCTTGTCTGGGATCACTGTGAACTGTAATTTTGACCTTCAACCGTTTGGGCTCCATTGAAGTCCACTATATGGAGAAAAATCCTGGAATGTTTTCATCAAAAACCTCAATTTCTTTTCAACTGAAGAAAGAAAGACGTGAACATCTTGGATGACATGGGGGTGGGTAAATTATCAGGAAATTTTAATTAGAAAGTGAACTAATCTTTTAACGTCAGGCCTTTTTATGACTGAACAGCTCTGTCCTTCAGGAGGCTACAGATAGTCAGTCGCTAGATGGCAGTGTGGATGTTGAACTATTTATTATGTGACCACCGAAAAAGATCTTTAAAAACAACATGTCTGCGCACAGAGAAATGTGCACACGGTGTGGAAGTGAAACCTTTTTTTAACGGGCGAAATCTTGATTTCAGGCTGTTTATTAGGTTTGTATAACTCATACTTATGTGTCTTGGTCCATATAAAATACAATATAACAAGCTTTGTTGCTGTAATTTAGTTTAATGATTTTGAATTTTGCTTAAAAGCTCAGGTTTCCAGAAAGAATGTCTACCCCGCGGGCAATGAAGAAAGAAAAAAAGAAGCCCACACCAGTGAAAACATCTCTGGTTAGCCCGTACAATCCACGATGGTTACCGCTGGCACATGACGGCAAGCGATTAATACTGGACACGTTAAAAACCAAAATTTCCGATCTTGGGCTTCAGAAACGACGTGTCAATAGGTTTCGCGAGTGGGGAAGCAGAAGGAGGTCAAGAAAAAAGACATCAAATCCAACGGAGGATCAAAAGCTAGCTCCTGAAACCGCCGAGAGTGGACAAACCCTCTCTAAGCCCACCGAACCGTGCTGGACCAATCCGGCCGTGAGGAAACAGCTGGCCATTGGCATCAACGAGGTCACCAAGGGTTTGGAGAGGAATGAACTGAGTTTGGTGCTTGTGTGTAATTCGGTCAGGCCAGAAGACATGACATGGCATTTAATCCCGCTGAGTGTTACGAGGTCGGTGCCCGCCTGTCAGGTGCCCGATCTGAGCGACAGTCTCTCGGGGCTGCTGGGTCTCAAGTGCGTCCTCGCGCTGGGATTCAAACGGGATGGCGCAGCGTTCGAGGATGTGGTCCGAGAGATCACGTCCCTGATTGTGCCACTCAAGGTAGCTTGGATTCCGACGAATTCAACACCGACAGCCGAAGAAAAACACACAGATACAGAAAAGGGACAGAAGAGGAAATTAGAAGATAGGTCAGATGAAGCCAGCGACGCCTCTCCTTTAACCCTCCAGCCTCTGAAAGTGAAGAAAATCATCCCGAATCCCACAAAAATCAGAAAACCGAAAAAGAAAGAAAAGAAAAAGTGCTTATCAAGTGTTTAGCCTGTTCTCTATAAATACAGGTTACTATTTAGGTTGATTGGACACATGCTAGGTGTTTAATTTAGTTATATTTCCAAAAGTTTGTTTGATGGTTATGGAGAGGAAAAAGACCCAAGTGGATTGTTTTATATATTTGGATGCTTTTATTCAGTCAAATATCCATGCTGGTATACCTTGATGTATATTTTTTGACAATTAGTTATTTGGGTGGACTGTCATGTTTAACATGGTGCTGGTACATATTCCCATCAGTTCCAACCTGCAATGGAGTTCAATAAAAATACTGTCTTCAGAAAGAGAAAGCTGATCATTTAAAACTACACAATTTGACATTTAAAAAACCTCTCTGAAATAAGGCAAGTACTTTGGGTGTTCTCACCATAACCCATAAGTTCTTAAACCATACAGATTGGGGGGGAAAAGAAGTTTCATGCTCATTTCATACGGCAAGCCTTAGAAAAAACATATGCAAACTGACATTCGCAAAAGTGCCCTGGATGTTATTGAATGAAACCACCGGTTGAAATGTGGGACTTTGAGAGAAGTACCTTTCTTTTTAAGCATGTCTGGATGTGCGCTTATTTAAAAGCATATTGTAGATTCAGATACATTAAAGCAAACCATGACAAGATAAGCTGTAGTAACACAAAATAAGCTTCTGATATACAATAATTTTGTTCACATTTCATTACGTCCAACCAGTGATTGTAACTGAACAGCGAGCAAGCTTTCCTGACCACATGACCTTTAACTCCTTGTGCTTAAGTATAGCAAAATTACCAGGGCCTGATCGCAAATGCACCATTTGAGCGAGGTTATGGTTTCAATGCAGAGAATACTGACAGAATAATAATAATAAAAAAAACAATAAAATGGAACGTGTAACTTAAACAATTCTAAATATCAGAATTGTTTTACTAAAATTATAATTTAAAAACACTAGATGGTAAAGAACAGAAACTGGTGGGAAAAAGAAGCTACTTAAGGTGTGATGATCATGCCTTCATGAAACAAAATGTAAATGAATTCAAAATCCTAAATATTTCTTTTGGACACACAAAACCTAAATAAAAAATATTCTTAAAAATGCACCTCAGAGCAAACTGGCCGTTTTATAAACAAATAAATGTTGTGCTTTGAAATACAATACATTCTTCCACATGTGTAACCATTTACGCTCCCCCTCCCTCCCCTCGCACAGACAGCAGGAACTCTGAACGGTATATGACTTCAAAGGCAGCTCCATAGAAAAGACTTTGGATTTCGACCCCGTTCCTGTTCCGTTGTAAACCTCACAACACAAAATAAATATCTGGCATTAAATGTACAGCTTGCTAATTCACACAAATGTATCAACACTCCTTCATAATACAAAACAAATGAACAAAAAGACAAAAACCATGGGATTAAACATGTTCTGCGAGAGGATACAGATTGCATGTTAAGGAAAATAAATGAACACTACGTGTATGAGTGTATACAGCTTGCGGATGTGTTTGACCTTGATAAATGTTTCTCACATTCTCAGAAAGAGAGTCAAAGACAAAGAGAAAGGAGGGGAGACCCCTCAATAACTGAAACAAGACCTAAGAGAGCTGCACAACATAACTCATTCACTTTGAATGGATGTCAGTTTTTCCTCTTTATATAGACTACGTCCAAGTCAGAGAATTCGAGACGGACCTCTGAATCGGTCGGCATCCAACACGAAGCAGCCAATTACTGTAAAACGAGGCCAACCTGGGGAAAACGGAGAAGTGAATTAAAACACATTCAAATTATCATTGTGTATTTTCAGCAGTTATATGGCTTATTTGATCTCTAAACAGAGAAAGGATTAAGAAGCATCAAAGCTGGGATTTAAAGGGGTCATCGTGACATGATCTTTTGACGCCGAAGAGGTCTCTGTACCATTAAAACATGCTCGAAGATTCATAGCTTAAAATTTCCTCATTATAAACAAAGCATGCATTTAATCTTGTTTTGATATAGCAGGATCTGGCGTCACATGGGCAAATATATTTGCATATGGCTGCCTCCAGAGCAAGACATTAGGCCGGTTCGACTTGATGCAGCGCTGCACAGACCGATCGGCACCTGACTTGAAGCAGTGCATGCTGGTTAGAAATTTTGTCTGACTTGATTTTATCAGCACCGACGCCATGTGAATGTGACGTATGGCTTCAAAGTACCGCAAGCGCGATTCGCGAGCAGCAGACCGAGTCAGCCAGCGCAGTTTCTCAAGAGCTGCTGCAACGAGCTCCGATGACGACACAGCTGTTCCACGATTGGCTTGATTGGATTTAACACATGACAACGATCACGTGTGTTTCGTATTTATTCTGAAAACTTCAGTTCCACTTATACTCACAAATCTATATTTTATAACAGTTAAAGCCCTTTTTATGTTTTTGCAATGTTACATTGTTGCATGTTTATCAAAATAAAACTGAAAAAAAAACAAACAAACATCACTACATTTATAGTATTTAAATAATATATGCTTATGTTGAACTTTATTTTTGTAAAAAGAGAAACTGTAAGCAGTACATAAAGTATTGAATGAAAATGTCTCTGAAACAGTGTATTAGTCAAATATTGCATTTATTTCACTTCAGCTGTAATAAAGCATGCAAACGCAGAGCAAGTGTCACTACGATAAGCAGAAAGTGTCCGACTTTACGCCTCACTTTTTTTTTCAGCTCCTCCCCGCCTGCACGTGGCTACTCTCGCCGATCGGTTGCATCCAGCCACAACCGATGTCAAACACACCTAACAATAAATAGTTACATGTAACTGCACCATAAGCCCTGCCCACTGGCATTCAGACATTCAGGTGGCAAAATACTAATGGGTAAATTGGCAACTTGTGGTCTTGCACAGACCAAAACAAAAACAGACATTCTGACACGGAACGCACATTTCAAAGTAAAATAACTGGCTGTAGCAATGGTTTTCAGAGAAATGAGTATGTGAACTCAGCATGTTTAATAAATATCTACAGTCAAAAACTTACATAAAGCACCTTTAATGGCTGTCATTGGCCTACACTGGATGTGAGCGCTGCATTGCATCAAAAGCAAATAGAACCCATTCTATTTGCTTTGTAATTGATGGTTTTATATAGATAATGTTTACAAAACCCTCACTTGTGTGCAACAGCAAGTGGGCTTTGATACTGTTTATTATGCAATGACATTAGCCAATCATAACTGTGGCAGTTTATTGACAAGCCTTAAAATGGATCATTTCAGACAGAGGGTCAGAATGAAGGTTGAAAATCATTTTCACATTTTTTTTTTTATTAAAAAAAATTATGAATTTATTACATCTTTAAAAATTAATATTAAATTTATTATAAGTGAACCACAAGAAACAAACAAAAAAAAAAAATTAATGTCAAGACCCCTTTACAAGATTTTTTTTAAAAAAAGCTATAATTTATAAATATTATATGAATCTTACTTTCTCTGGGTCCATGGGAGGGCATTTCCAGTTGTACAGGTAATACTGCAGGTTACCATCACCAATCCCAAACTTGAGTTTTTCCAAGAAAGTCTTATTGTCCATTAGATCCAGTGCATTAAAAACATCAAAACCTTTCTGTCGCCCAAAACATCCCGAAAAAACAAAGGGAATATGAATTAGAATATACGAAGAATTTAACAACAAATCATTAGTAATCATCCATTAAGAACACAATAAAATAATTTATCATTAAAATAATCTTTGTCTTGGTTTTACAAACTCATTTTAATTGTGATCATACCAGTTTGGCTAGGATAAGAGCATCATTCATCAGGTCTATGAGCGGCGTCTCTGTATGGACATTGTAAAAGGAATAAGCGGCCTTCAGACTTTTGTGCAGCGGATGATGCATCACTGTAGATGGCAGGGTGTAGAAACTGATGAAGTCCGTTAGCATCCCACCAGAACCCTTTGAAGGAAGGAGAGTTATGTGAGGGAGTACAATAATATGAAGTAAAGCAGAGTACTGCACGTAGAGATGAATGCTCCAGAGGGTACCTCGACTACATAAGTGTCAATGATGTTCTCCTGCGGTAGGAACCAGTGCTTCACCTCCTCTTCCCCCATGACAGGGCGCAGGTGGAACCGGCTCAGGTATTTCTGCAGCAATGCTGTCACCTGCTTCACATCCCCCTCTCCCATTGACCTCAAACCAGGGGTACGAGTGCTCTAAAGAAAAATACAAAAACGAAATTGGAGAACATTTAAAGGGAAAAAAGCATATGCGTTTGGAACAAAACCCCCCCAAAAAAACTTTCATTTCTAGATGCACTTTCCATTAAGAGGGTTCTTTTTGAATAAGGACTTTTATTTTGAAAATGACAAAAAGGTTTACATCAGGTAATCTGTAGAGCTTCATTGTCCGCTGTAGTGTCATGTTTCTGCTGAGGTGGGAAAACTTAACCTCCACAAGCTTTCTGGGGTTTAGAGAGCGATGCCAGTATCTGAAAAGATACAGATATATAAACAGGTTCAATCTCACAGAAGTGCCTCTAATAATCCAAATGAGAGTAATTTACACAAATCGACGATTTAGTGCTGTAGCAATCCAGCTGGATTTGGTACCTGCATGTAGAAACAGGTTTGGGCAGGACCACACCAGCAGTGTACACGGCTTGGAAAATTCCTTCTAAATTGACCCGCCGCGTGATCTCTCGGATTAGCACAGGAGCGACACGCTTTGAGCGCAATTTTTTATGCACACATAGGAAGTTAATCTCCACCATCGTCTTCAACCTTTGGAAGCAAAGAGAATTAGTGCTATAGTGAGGGTTGAAACAAAAAACAACTCTCAGAATTTACAAACAGAAATGGTAAAAATGGTTTTAAAGTTGCTTCTGGCACAGGCATTGATGTGATGTGGTCTCATACTCACGTGTCATAGATGTGGATGTCTGCAGGAATGGCACTGATGAACCCAACCAGCTTCTTATTGGATGAGACCCTGACACCACAGTGCCACTGGGGCAGCCAACCTGGCGGACGTAGTGCCCTTACAGTGAAAGAGATCAAATGATACTGTTATACATCTCAATAATGTCATATGTTAAACCTGCATGCAATGCACTGCTATAAAGGCATTATCTCAGATTAGCAGATTATAATGCAAACCATCAGATGATCACTTACCATTTCAGAAAGTTAGGAGAATAATCAAATCTAAACATGTTGTCATCATCCTCAACATAATTTTCATTCAGCAAAGTGTATAATTCCTTCAGCTACAAGGTAGAAAAGAGAAAATATCATGATTTTTTTATGCATAGGACTATTTTTTATCTCAATGAATAGCAAAAACACAGTATAAGCACTTTATACACTGACATTCAGTCAGTCATTTCACACATACGTACCACTTCAGCATTGCTAAGGTCCAGTGTGTCCCACATAAAGCCCTGCGGGAGGGAATATGGCTCTTGTCTGATATTTTCTTTATCTGGCTCAATTGGTCCATGAGTAGTCACCACCTCATCTGCAAAGGAGAGGGAGCTCTTTAAGTCTTTCAGCGTTGTTTATCTATGTAAAAATAAATGACGTAAAGCAGGGATTCACAATTTTTTTTGTCAGCCAAACCTCTTGAAGTACCCCCTGAGATTTTTAAGTTAATATTTCAATAATTCAAAAACACATTTGCACTTTCATGATTCTGTGTTGTTGGTTAATGGTCACATGACATGCAGGTAAACTAATAATTAACCTTTTATTAAGTGTTTTATTTTGATTATTTTTATTTTAGATTAATTAATTTCTTTATTTATTTAAACCAGGGGGTTGTGAACCCTCCCTTTGGGAAACGGATGTAAAGGACAATGAACATATCGCAAAATATATCACACCAGGATGATCGTTAACGTATCAATCTCTTGGTGTTGACCATCTGACTGTACCTTATCAAGCTTTTTACACAACTACTTAAATAAGCAAATATTAATTCAGTATAATAATATTACAAAACATTTTTATTCCAAATAAACAAATAAACTTTCTATTCATCAAAGAATCCTGAAATATATATATATATATATATATATATATATATATATATATATATATATATATATATATATATATATATATATATATATATACACACACAGCTGTTTTCAACATTTATAATAATAAAAAAAGTTTCATGAGCAGCAAATCAGTTCTGAAGGATCATGTGACACTGAAGACTGGAGTAATAGCTGATGAAAATTCAGCTTTGCCATCACAGATATAATTACATCTTAAAATATATTCAAATAGAAAACAGTTATTTTAAATTGTAGTAATATTTCACAATACTACTGTTTTTTTACTGTAAATAAAAGCAGCCTTGGTGAGCATAAGTGAAAAAACTTGCCGACCCCAAACTTTTGAACGGTTGTGTAACTAAACATCTTGTGCTTTCATTTGTGATGCTGAGGTTGCGTTTTCTGAATAAACAATTAGTTGATTTTTTTGTTGAATACAACACTGTTTAAGGATTAAAATAAGATACAGACTGTTTCAAGTTTTGCAGTGTTGCAATCAAACACGTGCAGAGGTGTATGACTCACTGAGTTTGGGCACGGGTTGAGTGTCCCAGAACTGGTACTTGTGCTTTGTGGCCTCGTCTATGTTTTTGGCTGGACCCTGACAGGTGGACAGGAGCTCCATAGCTCTCTGAATGTCCTGCAGTTTCTGCATTGGAATGGCAGGGTTCTGGGACAGGAATAGAGTGAAATCAGCTTTTTATGTTTAACTAAACAACCTTTTTGCCAACATTATACAGTCAGTACATTATACAAAGCAGAAACCTTGATCTCCTGAGAATCAGAGGCAGAGTCAGACTTGGTTCCTCCTGAGCTTGGTTTCTCCTTCTTTCTCTTTTGTTTCTTCTTTTTCTTCTTTGCACCAAGATCACCCCCAGGACTCCTTAACAAAATAACACCTTTCAAATGCCAGATATACCTTACTGACAATGCATACAACCGTTTGTGAGATTCAAAGACAAGCATGACAGGCGACAGTGTCATGTCTGCTTATAACAGTAGACTGGAGGGTGAATGTCAGAGCCTTAAAACCATAAAAACAAGTGTCAGTCTGTTCATAAAAGCAGGTCAAACTTTATGGGGCTTCCTGAAGGATGTTAGTCTGCCTGACAACAACAGAGCCGTTATCATCATCCTCGGTCCTTGAGCTGACAAAGATGCTCGACTGCAATGCTGCTCAGCTCATAAAGAGGATCAAGCGTGTTTGTATTGTTCAGAGGTGATGAAGACACAATAATGAAACGAGGCGGATGATTTCCACTGCCTTTATGTAAATATGAACAACAATGGCGACTTAGAAACCACACAGACTAACAAATATGTTCAGAAATATAGTAAAGAACAGACGGAGGACTTGTCTGACTGCTGAGCTCAAATAAATGCTTCAACATTAATATCGAGCTAGCTAGAGCTAACTATGTTGCAAACGCTGCATAAAGTAAATGTCGACATTTGCCTATGCTATTTTAAATGCGTAAATACAACGCTATATATCCATTACACAATTAACGAGCTATCATGTTAGCAGACTTGTTTAAAATACAGTAATTCTCCTCCAGGATACCTGGTTGCTAAGCTAACCGTTTGTTTACATCTCTGTAGCAGTTAAACGGCGACGGCTTGCCGCGGCTAATCCTCGCGCAAACAGCAGCTCTTCAGCGCGTGCTCACCCCTGCATGTGCTCATTTTCCTCCTCGTTGTCTCCGTCGATGCCGCAGGTGTCCTGGTCGTCCAGCTCCAGGCTCTGCTGGCTGGCCGCGGACTCGCTGTCCTCCGCCATCATGGATGAATCTGCTGCAAATCCTCACGACAAAACCACTTAATAAAAACCACGGAAAACAGCACCGTCTACCGATTATTGCCACGAACAGCTCGTGGGAGTGTAAATGGAGAGGACAGGCTAACGTGATAATATGCACACCTCCTCAGGGTCCATTAATTGATTTAAAATGTGTGTGGTTTTTTTTTTTTGTAATGATTAGTGAAACTATTTTTTATGAACACTGCTTGGACTAAAGGACTTTGTAAGGAAGAATGTGACAAGTGAATTATAGTGATATAATTAAAACGTGAATGTCGTTTAATAATATAATAATTTTATAAGCTAATAATAACATTGCTTACCCTAACCCAAAAATGTGTAATACAAAAACACAGTAGTATTTGTTCACAATGGAATGTATTTTTCTAAAAGTACTTATTAAAAAATTAAATTACAAATAAGTAAAAGGCTTAATAAAACAACAGCTTGCAATTAAAAGTTATAAAATATGCAATTTAAAAAATGGTGTGTGTACCATAAAAAAAAAAAAAAAGTAACGTGTTGATTAAAAAATGTAATATGCAACTGAGTGGTTCTTTGCAATGTCGTGTAACTTGTGTTTAACAATTTGTGAGTAGTATATATATATATATATATATATATATATATATATATATATATATATATATATATATATATATATATATATAATTACATTTAAATTAATCATTTGATAAAATGCACTTATTGTGTACATGTTTTTACATTGTACTTATATTTTAAAAACACCTGCACGTAATTACATCTGTATGTATAATTACACTGTTGACCCATCCCTTACACCTTACCCCTACCCTTACACCTACCCATACCAGCAAAGCTTTCCCTAACCTTACCCGTATTCCACCTCAATAGCAGTGAAAGTGTTTTGCAATTCAATATGTACCCAATAAGTACACTGTACTTATTTTTTGATGTAAGTACATAGTAGTTAAGGCCACTTAATATAAAGTGGGACCGTAATTTTTATTCATAATCAGTCAGGATCTGTCACAGGTGTTGTTGGTATTCTTGACTCATCATAACATGACCTCAATGGTTCTTGTGTTTAATTGTATTCCATCAGAATTAGATATGTTGAAAAAAAATGTTCAATAGTGTTGATTTGTTTTTTGGCTTTATTGGGATAATAATAGGCCTGAATTATAATACAAGCAACCAGTCCAGACATTCAAAGTAGTTTGCTGAAGAGCCGAGTGACAAGGGTTCTTACCAAGTGGTTACCCTGGTAACATATCAGACCTTCAACAGCTTTCAAATAACATCACTTTCAGTCCTACATCAGTACATACACACACCGCATAGTATGTCTACAGCAGACACACAGATATACCGAGCAACAAACACTCACATGAGCATAAACAACTGGGTGAATGAATATGTACATACATACATACAAGAAAAAAGAGAGAGAGCAGATTCATAAAATGCACTGAACAGAGTGGGATCCAACAGTCTGAGACTAGTAGTGAAAATGATTGAACAAACTTTTTTTTAAAATTAAAAATAATAATAAAAAAAAAAATTGAAAAAAAAAAATCATATTTATGACAAATACTGTCAGTATAACAATTTGAGTATAGTTGTATTAAAAAAAAGAATTTGGTATATCCTATTTTTGCTTTAATAAAAGCAGCATTTGAGTGGCATAAAGACATTTGCATATTTGATTAGTGACCTTTATCGAATTGTGAACACATCAACTATTGTTTTAGTTTGTCAAAATCTTAAATTAGATTCTGAATCCCAGATTTTCAGTGTGGAATCTGACTTTTGGACCCCACAGTATATCCAGATCCAACATTAAAACACTTAACACGCATACAATGAGATCAAAGGGGGTGCAATATATCGTGAAAAACATCAAATTATATGAATAAACTGATAATGGTTTAAAGGAAAAGGACATCTAATGATGGATATAAATGATTACTAGAAAGGCACTTAAGACAAAAACGACAGTTTGGGAAAGAAAAGCTGGTGGCTGTTTATGTGAGTGAGTGTGTACTTTGAATCCAGTCTGAATGTGCCGTCCACTGCACTCACACACTAAGGCAAGTCCAAACCAAAATAATTATAACAATACAACATACATTGAAATTAAAATACAGTGGTTAAAATAAAAAAAAGGCATCTAAAGCTACATGATCCTTCAGTTTAAAGCAATGCATAGTGTTTCGTTTTCTTTTACAGATGGGTCTGCTTGTCTGAAGTCCACTAGCACTGTTGGCAAAAGTCCTACCGTTATGCTACAGTCGCAAGAAATTGAAAATCACATTTGAAAAACTGCGTTCAACACCAAAGCCAAAATGACTGATTAACAGGAACAAATGGTGCATTATGTAAACTTATTTGGTTTCACAAAGCTTCAGCTGTACTCTACTCATGAATGCATGATACCAATAAAACTAAAAATGGGTGAGATTTAGATTGTAGATCCCATTATAGTGGTTTTATGTGTTTTAACCCATTAAGATGTGGAAGACATTCCACCGGTCATCCCATAAAATGTTCAAAAATAAGTGCTGGGAAACACTTAGTGGTATAGTTGCAGTGTACACATGTTGCCACTAGATGTCATATTGCTCAAAAACAGCAGCATCTCATAAAGCTTAAACAACATTTCACCTTCAATACAATGGCTTGCGATATTTTTTTTGCTGAAAGTGTATGTCTGAAAAGCCATAGCATTTGTGCATTAGACTGGTGGTATTTAATGGTGTTTTTTTTGCTTGGAAACTTCAGTTTGTTCTTCCTCATTCAGTCGTGAGGCAGAGCAGCTCCAAAAATTATTTGTGCTATGGCTTTTTTGGCTTTCATTGCCACAGGCAAATAGCCACGCACAGACCTGCGCTCATAAGGCAACTCCATTCAACAGTCCAGCATGGGACCACAGGGGAAGCACATAAAAGGGACAGTTTGCCAAAAAAAAATAAACTTCTGTCATTTACTCACACTTAAAACATTTCAAACCTGTATGACTTTATGTTCCACAGGAGAAAGTACAATATTTATCTGTTTTCACTGACTTTCACTGTATAGACAAACAGACGTTTAAAGGATCAGTTCACTTTCAAATGAAAATCAGCCCAAGCTTTCCTCGCCCTCAAAATGCTTATGTTACGTCCTACACCTTCCGTATTCAACTTACGAAAAAAACTGATGCAATGTCAGTTAAGCTTTTTTTCTGTGTGAACTACATTTATAATGGATGGATGCACTTTCTTCAGCTTCAATCTCGTTGGTTCCGTTCACTGCCATTATAAAGCTTAGATGCGTCAGGATATTTATTAATATAACTCCGATTGTCTTCATCAGTCATATACACCTAGGATGGCTTGAGGGTGAGGTTTTCATTTTAAAGTGAACTAATCCTTTAAGTTTGTGTCCTGCAGAATAAAGAAAGTCATCCAGGTTTGGAATGACATGAGTGTGAGCAAATGATGAATTTTTATTTTTGGGTAAACTACCCCTTTAAAATACATGTCATTTTAGGTTAAAGGCCAGTAATGGTCGCTCCTCTCTTTTTTGCCACGGACTTTTCTTGTTCTCGTCTTCACCACCTTCATCAGGCACAACCAGGTTGTCTGGCCGGCTGCTGCTCATGTGCATTTCAGTCTCTTCAGTCCTAAAAACCTCGCTATCTGTCCCCGTCTCCTCTGCTGTCTCAACCACAGGATCAGGGAGAGGAGGTGGTGAAGGAAGCTCAGGTGGAGGTGTCGGGGGCGACAAAGTCCCTTCATCTTCCTCCTCCCTCTCTTTTTCCTGCAATAAATCCCCTAGAGAGTGTTCTTCAGGGCTGCAGACTGGTGTGGGGCTACCACTGCTCTCTGCATTAGCATTTGAATCCTCTACAAATACTAGCGGCGTATATCCAACCACCGGCACTGTGGGCTGAGCCCCAGCTTGAGCTTTAACCCTGATTTTATCACGAACACGCCGCCCCGGTGTGATGTCGCTCATATCAACCCCAGAGTCCAGACTGGCGTCGTTGCTTCCGACACAACTGCTGTTACATCCTGCCCTCTGCAGGTCGATGTATGAATGGCGGATGTGCGCGTTGGAGCGGCCGTCCAGTGACACGAACCAAGCTCTGGGGTGGGGGAGTGGCTTTCCTCCCCTGAGCTCCATCAAAGTCTTTTCGGCCAGAAGCTGATCTTCTCCGTTCATCTGCACTACGTCCAGGCCCGCCTGACTGAGAGAGTTGGGGATGGAGAGATCGGCAGGAAGAGCAGCTGTCTGCAGCGTCCACTCCTCCGCTCCTCCGCCTCGGTTGTCCCCCGTCCCTTGTGGCCCACCTTCTTGCTCTCCTTTGCCCCATGGATGCGGGACTTGGCCCTGGGGCTGATGACACGCACTGAGCTCCGCCTGAATGCTTTCCAATTCACTCTGTTCGTCCGACTGCAAAAGCAGCGCCTGGCCCGACAGAGGGTGTGTCCCTGGAAGTCGCATGTAGTGGGCGGGAATAACGAGGGTGGGCCGAGCCTTGCGGTACGTCTCTTCCCCGTGGTTGACTTGCAATTCGGAGGTGCAGCAGAGCAAGGCTCCAGGTCGGGGAAGTGGGGTGGGACGCTCCAGATGGTCTACAGAGCGGGACAGCATGTATTCAGCTGCCCTCCGCTCGATTCCTTGCTCCCGTTCTGGGGATCCAGCGGGACTTGCAGCTGAAACAGGAGAGAGACGGGGATCTCGCAGGCTCGATTTACTCTCCGAAGAGAGACGTCCCGCAGAGGTGGTGTGATGCAACGGGTGGGGGGATGAGGACGAGACGGACATGTGGAGGGGATGGACAGAGGAAGTCGTGATAGAGGTATAGCTTCGCCGATACTCCCCGCGTCCTGCCGGGGAATCATAACCCTCGGAGGGATTGTTTGAACAAGCTGATTTGAGGGGAAATATCTCTACTGAGTGTTTATAGTGGTTGGATCCCCGGCTATGGAGCTCGCCATGTGAAGCTGCAAGCTCATTGGTGGAGGAGTCGTAGGGGGTGGGTTTAAGCATAGGCGTGTGCATGTCCGGCTCTGCCCCGCTGTGGTCTAGGTGAGTCTCACTGATGAGGTTCAGGTGGGACATGGAAGTAGCCTGGTCTCGTTTAGAGCCATCCAAAGCAGAGGACAGAGTGAACTTCCTGTGGGCAGGCCGCAAGCGGGTACATTTCCTCCTGAAAGCACAGAAACTTGTTTAACTTCTCAGAAACACTAAGGGAAGATCTTAATTTTCCTCTTGACCACTGAGGTCACTAAATATCAATACGCTTATTAAACAATCACACTCTTGCTAACAATCTTGACTTTTCATCTGAAAATCTAATTTTTTTTGTCATTGGACAATAGTGGTCTGTAAATTAATTTTATGTTTGATATTAAATGTTTTAAATATCTATTTGATAATGGGCTATTTTTGGGCAAAGTAACATATTTAGAGTTATGCAGAGTAAAAATGTTTCTATTTAGAATAAATAGATGCAAGTGGCATGTTGTTGCTATATATTGTTATATTTATTGAGTTATATTAAAAATGTTCTGGTTCTTCCAATCCCTATAATGGCAGTGAATAGGGGACGAGATTTTGAAGCCCAAAAAAGTGTATCCGTCCATCATAAAAGATATGCACACGGCTCTGGGGGTTAATAAAGGCCTTCTGAAGCAAAGTGAAGAGTTTGTGTGAGAAAACATACATATTTATTGCACTTTTTTGGGCTTCAAAATCTCATCCTCTATTTACTGCCATTATAAAGCTTGGAAGACCCAAGACATTATTATAACTCCAATTGTATTCATCTGAAAGAGGAAAGTCATATACACCTAGGATGGCTTGAGGGTAAGTAAATCATGGGTTAATTTTCATTTTTGGGTGAACCAACCCTTTAAGAGGGGCCTTTTCCACTACCCAAAAAACATGCATTTATGTATTTTCCTAGATATATTTTATGAGGATTTGTACTTAGTCAAAACGAAGACACACCTGCAATAGTAGAGCAGCAGGCATAGCAGGAAGAGCAGTATCAGGGCCATGCCTCCTAGTATGGCCAGCAGGAAGACTGTGTGATAAGTGCTAATGTCCTTCGCCACCACTGGACCTACAACAGAACATACATACTTGGTGTTCAGCACAGAGGAATCCATCCATCCTATTCACATTTTCACTGTCCTCTTGACCTCCACTTTACTGTATCCATCAATCAATAACATTTTTCAACAGTAGAGATTTCCTATAAACATTATTTTCATGCTGAACATTCACCAAACTGAAATCCCCACACGTAATGACATTATTCTCTCAGCTGGTGGATATGAATAGCACAGTGAATGTGTAAACAACTACAGAAGTCAATAACTCTGTCTGCCACAAAGCACTTGTAGGTCTACCCGTCAGGCTTCTCTCTGCATTAATGGCCATATAAAAGGGTCAAAGAATGCAGAGTCAACTGAACAAAATTGAGAAATAGAAAGGAAACATCAGAAATGGATACCTGTGTTTATGGGAGACATGGCTGCGACCCA
This sequence comes from Chanodichthys erythropterus, assembly GCF_024489055.1. NCBI lineage: Eukaryota > Metazoa > Chordata > Actinopteri > Cypriniformes > Xenocyprididae > Chanodichthys > Chanodichthys erythropterus. Next base: position 27,855,403 of record NC_090222.1, read on the forward strand.
ATAGCCAAGCTGAGGGGCAATATATGTGAGAGTTAGCTGCTTCCCCTCTCTCTGGATGTATCCCAGACTGCTCTTTAACCAGGCCCCTGCACAGACACACAAAACACACATATATAAAACATACATACATACACACATATCCATCTTGAAGACATCTGCAGTTAGCAGGTGATTTGAGCTGAGTGTTGAGACCAGGCAGTGCAGATAACACTCAAAACACACACTGTTCTGTCATCCCATCAAGTTTCGCCTCTGATCACAACTTTCTACTGCATTATTCTGTCTAGATGCTCTGCTAATTGTTTACGGGGTCAGACAGGGATTAAAGCCATGCCAAAGCACAACCACAAACCACAGTAAGTGCCTCTATTAGGATCTGAATCTAGGTTGTCATGCATTCCCAATTAAGGTGAACAGTTCAAATAGGATTAATGATTCAAGTATCTCCATTAAGAGTATTAACTAAATTTACACTGTGAAATGAATGCGCATGTTGAACTAATCAAGTTGAAACGTAAAAGGGTACACATTAGAGCACATGTGTCTATCTCCACTCCTGGAGGGCCACTGTCCTGCAGTGTTTAGCTGATTACAAGCTGTGGAGGAATTCCAGAGAGGAAAAGAAAGCCATGTCTATTTTCAAACATAAAACAAACAAAACAGAACTATAAAAAGGCTATTCACATGAGCATGTTTAAACCAAAGGATTTATACTTTCATTAATAAGATACGCTACTCCACATAGGAAGAACAGACATGCCAACTAGTTACTGACCTGATGCAGACTAATACACATAGCTGAAGCGGACTGATGCTGTCTAGGTCTGGAGCGAGGTTTACGTAAGGTAATGTGAAAATAAGCGGGGGAGCCTCTCAATTACAGCGTGCTGCAGTTCCGTTTTCCACCACAGATTTACATGGGAAAATTGTGGGGCGCTGTATTGTGTGCCCACACTTATCAGAATACATCCCTGCTGAAGCCATGTGTTCAATTTTAATATATCTTGCTCACTTTCTGACTTAAAATACGCAAAATAATTTGTTGCAGAATGCTGAACACATTTACCATTTATTATTGGTTCAGTTTAATATAGAAGTCTATGTTTTGGATGAATATTTTGGTTGGGCACTGCCCCACCTGCCCTTACAGAATTCAAGTGGACTTGGAGTAATGTAGGGATTAGTGAATGAGGGTAAAGAGGATGATTTCAAACACAGCCTAGTAATCCTGAAGACCTTGATTAGCTGGTTCATGCGTTTAATTAGGGTTGGAGCTAAACTCTGCTGGCCTTCGGGAACTGAGTTTGACACCCCTGCATTAGAGATTCGTTTAATGCCTACTTGGTGGCAGTGTTTGTTGATAGAATGATTATGGAGGACTAAATAATAAAGAAAAGAAGGGGAAAGTGGGTAAAGAAAAAAACTAATATAGGTAAAGAAGAACAAAATAATGTATGTCTGGTGTAGACAACCATAATGAGAGGGGATTCATAATTTGTGGTTGTAAGGTTCTAAGAATTTTAAGCACCACAGCTTATATTGATCATATATCTGTGCCAGATAGGCAATCACTCAAACTGCAATGGTGACTATACACAAACAGCGTACTGAGCGAAACGCTGATGTGCACACAATGAGAATGATTCAGCATTGTTTACACACAATCAATTACCTCCATCCACACATGATGCATAGGAATGTTTGTGCATAGGAATAGGAATATCGCTGGACATCTTCCCACACTCTCACAATATAGTCACATGCACAGCTCTGCAATATATCAATCTGCCAAGCAAAGAAAGCTTTGTTTGAACTGCCTTGTTTTTCAGCATTACGTATGGTGTCTTTGCCAGTTGATATTTCACAATGTATTACACAAACATTTCTTATTATTAATGTTGAAAATATTACGCTGCTTAATAGGAATATGGAGGACTGAATAATGAAGAAAAGAAGGAGACAACCATAATGTAAGGGGATTCATAATTTACTGATTTGGTGCTCAAGAAAAATTTCGTACTAATGTTCAAAATACTAGGCTGCTTAATATTTTTGTGGAAACCGTGGTAAAATTTGTTTCAGGATTCTTTGATGAATAGAAATTTTAAAAGAACAGCATTTATTTGACATAGAAATCTTGTGTACCATTATAAATGTTTTTTTACTGTCAACAAATATTGCTGAATAGAAGTATTGGTTAAAAAAAATCTTACTAACCTCAACCTTTTGAATGGTAGTGTGTACATCTACACATACATACACATATATAAACACACACTGTATATATACACACACACACAGAGACTGACAATTTTTCATTGCAGCACTCTTATTAGAAAACACTGGGAGGAATAATTTTATTTATATGCTGTGATGCCAGGGGCTTTTCAGTCTAGTTTTATCCCCGTGTCCCAGTGTGCTGCAGACAACAAAGCAGCTTACATCTCTGTGCCCTAAGAAAGGAAATCGAGTTAGTGGCAGCCGCTGTTTTCCACCTTGTTCTCTGCTCTGTTTATGAGTGGCTGCTAGGAGACAACAGTGATTACAGCAGCCCAGAGACAGGGCCTGAAGTTATGAATTCAGAAAGGATTCTCCCCTCAGTACTTCCCACAATATCCTTCATTCTGTGCCTACCTCTTGTTCTGCTGCATGATCTGATTTAGATTCAGACATGTTCTGCATGCTGATTTCCCCTATTTTTACATTTAGAAAACCTTTGCCATCATTTAATGCTTGCTTAAAGTTAATCTTTAACACTACTCATTTAATAATATATACTGTTAATTATTAATTTTTGTTTTTTTAGCAAATCTCTAAATCAATTTTCTCATACTGTATACTATGTTGGTGATGCCTAAATTCACTTAATATATTTTAAATTAAAAAGGTTAACTCTTAAACGCATACCTCTGGTCTTTATCGACTTCATTCACTACCCTCCTTTTTCATTTTTTAGTGTCACTGTCACTAGTGAAGAAGCCATCAGCAATCAAAATATTGATTTTGATGACGCTGAAAACAATAGTTTTGAAATATGATTGAGATCGTGAATATGAGCCAGAAGCTAAATATACTGTGAAAATGATGATGGTAAAAAGAATCTCCCCAAACTGAACACTTCCATGTTCCGAAAAGTAACAAAATATGCTTTATTTTATTATTTTATAATTGTTATTAAAATATCAGGAGAGCTTTTTTACTATTGTGGCAATTAGAGATCCATCTGCGTTAGTTATAGATCTGGGTCACTAAAGACCCGAATATGTAATGATTGCAGAAACATTCATGCATTTAAGGGTTAATATTATGAAAAAATAATTATCAGCTTATTGGATGGCTGAATAGACATTCAAAACACAACATATCAGAGCTTACAGAATGGAAGAACTCATTGAAGATCCTGTGTGCATATATTTTGATCCATCACTGGCCGTCTTCCTGCCTTCCAAACACAAAGCTGGATTCTTCCAGCCTGCTGCGAGAGCGTGAGCGAGCTGCACTGAGTCTCAGGCTTCTGCGGCAAAGCCTCAAGATTTGTTGAACGCATCATAAATTAGACCAGCAGTCAACCAGTCAGCCTTAAAAACCAGAAGACTCTGAGACTGAGTGTCTTTATATATACACAGGTTACTTGTATTTTCTCATGATATTTTGATATATGTCTAAATGTAAAAATATGTATCTTCTCTGAATTAAATACACGCTCAATGTGCATATATTTGCACTTGGGATGTACAAAACTACATGTTTTCAAAAACCAACAAGTTAAGGGTTGCCTAAATGACCTAAATCAGACACATTCAGGGGAGTGTACTTGAGTTAAAAAAAGACAAGGTCAACCGAATGAGATCTCAAGACACATTTTTAAATGTTTTAAATGTTAAACAACCAAAACAACAGTGACTCAACAGCCAAAGACATGTGCAGTGTATGTTTATGGCTGTAGCAGAGGTTCTAAATGCTTTTCTTTTGAACTTTCAAATCATCACAGAATCCTGAAAATATTTATCATGGTTTTCCACAATTTCTTGAGTACCAAACTAGCATATTACAATGATTAAGGATCATGTGAGACTACAGTAATGGCTGCTGAAAATTCAGTTTTGTCAAAATTACATTTTAAATATATATTTTAAAAATTGCAATAATATTTCATAATATTACTGTTTTTACTGTATTTTGATCAAATAAATGCAGCCTTGGTGAGCATAAGAGACTTTTTTCAAAAACAAATCTTACTGGCCCCAAACTGTTGAACAGTAGTGTGTGTCAGAGATTTATTATACACAAAAGATATGTCTTAAGAAACTGGTATTGCAAAAGATTACTTTGTGTGTCCCAACAAGTTATTGCGAGGACAGAAAAAAAAAATGAGAATGCTGGGTAAGTTTAGCTAGACAGAGAGACAGAGAAAACTGAACTGAAGATATGACCAGATTGGCTTTGGGTTGTAATTATAGCAAAGATCATCTTACCACAGTGAAATTATAGGATATTCAAAGTTCAGATTTATGAGGTAAAGACCTTTGTTTGTCAGATCATGGCAAGACCAAATTCTGCATGAGTTCAGAGTAACACAGCACATCAGACAATTTTTCTGGTGTCATACCACTCTCAAACCAAAAACAAGCCAGCAGACACACCAAATGTGTCTTCAAAACAACAGAAAAGTCAGAAAGAGACTCTAGACCAGGGGTCCTTAAATAGCAGACCACAACTAGACCACGAGACACAATGACAGCTGTAGCACCATTTCACCATTTCTACAGTTTAAAGTGAGCAGAGCATCAAAACAACAGAGTGGTTCAGTCACACCACAAGCGTTCAGGGTCGTTTATGGTAATGATCTTTCGGCACAACACCATCTAATGGTTTTATCTAGAGCCAAACATGCTTCATTCGAGCTGCAGATGAAGCAGTTATTTTAACAACAGTAGCAAAAACACAGTGAAAAAATACCCAGATGAATACTTTCACTTAAACACTGCAGAAAACGAGAATGCAGCAAATACAATTATATTATTTATCATACATATGACTCCAACCATTCAAATAAACAGGTTTTTTGACAATTTACATCTACATTTAGCATTATTAACCAGCATGATAAGAGCATTTCATAATAAAAAATGTTATAATAGTTTTTTGTAGATGGCAAATATATATATGAATGAGGAAACTCATTTTTCAGGATATATATATATATCCTGAAAAAATGAGTTTCCTCATTCATATATATATATATATATATATATATATATATATATATATATATATATATATATATATATATATATATATATATATATATATATATATATATATATATATATATATATATATATATATATATATATATATATATATATATATATATATATATATATATATATATATATATATATATATATATATATATATATATATATATATATATATATATATATATATATATAATAAACATTCTCTAATGTCACTTTGACTCTGAGGGGCCAATATACTCATCTTTGATGACTATTTTGACTGTTTATGATTTTTCTTTTCTTTTACAAAGAACTACTGCTGCCCAGATAGAAATTTATAACTCTTCCATTGTCCAGAGACCTTCCCTGAGAAGGAAATATAGAGACATGACTTCTTGGAATTTTAATTGAATACCCCTGCTTTAGACCATCAAGCATAAGATGCCACAATCAATTCCATGCAACTTGAAGAATTAAACTCCATAGATGTTATTTATTGTACATTTTAAAGCAATACATTTATGATACATTACAATACATCTGGTAATTCAAACCAATTTGGCACAGCATCCTGTGAATTATTACACCTCAGTCTGGGGCAAGAAATGAAAGCCACAGTGTGTAAACCCTTGTGACTTGGATTTGATTGGGAACAGATTTATTCTGTCTGTGTATTATTTGATTATGAGTATTTGCCTACTGAACAGTTTCCTTTTTCATCTGTATGATCTCACAAAATCACAGCACAAAACAGCAACTTTAACAGGCTATTAGGATGTCTTTTCACTTAACCAAAACTTTTCGTGGCGACTCTACTGTGAATGTGAAGACAAAAAATAACGTTTCAGCATTTTCCCTGTCCTGTTTTCTCTACTCTTATTTACAATACTTCTTGCGCTCATTTTTTGTATAAAAAAATCTGGTCAAGAAAAAAGAAGATGTGTGTGTCGGTGTGTGTGTGTCAGTTTCAGTGCTCTTGACCCGAGGAACATCTTTCCATCAAAATTCCTTAAGAAAGATTCAAAAACAGTCCGACATCATTCAGCTCAGGCCTGAATACTTCCTTTGGACTTATATGCCTCAGAAACCAGGAGACAGGAAATCTGGAGGCTTTGAAGAGATCACAACCTCACATACAAACATACAGTAAACCCGACTCGGGCAGGAAGCACCTTCAGCACTTTTGGTTTAACAATTCATTGCATAACCCTTTAGTTGTGATATGTTAGTAACAGTTCATGCGATTTATGTTCACATAGGCTATAAATAGGGATACTTTAATATCTGAAGTGTGTGTGTGTAATAAACTCACCTAGTTTAGGGTCAAACCTCCAGGCAGGAATGTGATCATTCTCTTTCAATCCACTGTTTGCTGGAAGAGGGATGCTCACACTGATTGGCTCACTGACGTGAAGCTCCGCCCCATCGCTGCCCAAAAGATGGACACTGATAGCAGCTATAGGAGTCAACTCAAACTTTCGATCACTGCCTGTCAGAGAAAAAAGTTAAACAGAGCATGAATAAAACAGGGTGATATATATAAGATGTGCAAGAAAAGAAAGAGATAAAGATATCATTAGACACGACTGTTCAAAGGTTTAGGGAAGATTTATTAATGTTTTTGAAGGAAGTCTCCTGCTCACCAAGACTGCAGTTATTTGTTTAAGATTACAGTATAAAACAGTGATAATGTGAAATATTACTACAATTTATTAATTATTGTTTTATTTATTACAATTTTCTATTTTAAAATATTCTATATTGTAAATTACTCCTTTGATGGAAGCTGCCATAAGTTCAGTCTTCAATGTCACATGATCTTTCAGAAATCATTCTAATATGCTAATTTGCTGCTAAAGAAACACCTTCAATTATTATCAGATTTGACAACAGCTGTGCTATTATTTTTGAGGAAACTAATTTTTCAGGATCCTTTAATGAATAATGACATTTATTTAAACTAGAATTCTTTTGTAACAATATAAAATGTCTTTACTGTCACTTTTGAGCAATTTAATGCACCTTTACTGAAAGTATTAATTTGGCTTATGCATTTCATGATAATGTTAATATACATTTCAGTGTTTGATTTTAAGGTCTTTTTTAACTTCTGTACAAGAAACCATTTTGCTACTTTGTTGGATCCACACCTGATGTTACTTGATGACCTATATTATATATTCATAATGAGGGTCATCTAAAACCGTATCAGACAGACATAAGCCATCCATTATTATTACAACCACAGCAAAAATTAAGTTGAATTAATTTTAGAGTTAACTCATATTTGCAGCATATATCATCATTATGGATGACAGAACTTGGTCTGTAATGGCTTAACAATTAATTATTCAGTGGTAGAGAGCCTTCACAGTACTGATGAATTCAGAGTTAAAATAACTTTCCAGGATTACAAAACATTTTTTTCTCATGACAACACTTTCTGTTTCTAATGCTAATTAATGCAAGCCTCAATCTCACAATCACTTAATAAACATACCGACACACATACACACAGACAAAATACACTTTACTGTTGCTCACAGTAGCAATGTCAAAAGTATCAGTACTTCTGTACCAAGCTGACAGGCAGCTGCTCTCCAGCGGATATATAGGCATTAGTACATATGCTTTGTGGTGATGTGATTCCATGCATTGGCTGACAAACATGGTCAAAAGGCCTGTCTGGTGAGGTATTAATGCAAACAAATTCAGTTTGTCTTAGGGAATATAAACAGGCAGGTTAAAAAATCTGATTTGTGTCGAAAAATATAGGATCTGTGTATTTGGATTTGCATTGTAGATGCATCTTAATAAACCTGCCACTGTCTGTCTATTTATGTTGTTATTATGAAAATGTATTTCTTTTTTACTGGCATTTAACAATATTTTAAATCAATAGCAGATAATTACATTTTTAACTGCTATTGATCTTCACTGGTAATGACCACTGAAATTTGGTGTCATGTCAATCGTTGTCCTCATTCCTCAGCTCTCTCATGTTTTACCTGTGTAGTTGGGATGAAGCCCCTGCAGGTAGGGGAAGTACTGCGTGTCTTGTGTAGAACTGCTCACAGTGAGGAAGGCGGTTAGGTTGGTGTAGGTTGCATTAGAAGGAAGACTCAATGCTCTTCTCTGGAACTGCACCGATGGCTGCAGCTTTGAACCTACAAATGCAAACACACACACACACACACACACACACATACACAACAACATAAGATGGCAGAAATTGAGCATGCATTAGGTTAATGATCCGACATCCATGACAATCTAAATGGAGTGGATCAGTAGCTGATGGAGTGCTGCCGGTATTGCAAAGCCTGTCTCTTGAGAGTGATGTCATTATGTTTCCATAGTGGCAAATCTCATACTATAGACATGAGACTGAGCTATAGCCCACATGGACCATAGTACCCCACTACACAAACATAACTCCCAAAATGACACCCTCAGTACTATACACTATCATTCAAAAGTTAAGGGTGCCAAGACTTTTTGTTTGTTTGTTTTTGCTTATGCTTTCTAAGGCTGCAGTAAAAAATTATATTTTGAAATAAGACTGAAAATTCTATTTTAATATATTTGATCATTTTATTTATTCCTGTGATGGCAAAGCTGAATTTTCAGCATCATTACACAAGTCTTCAGTGTCACATGATCCATCAGAAATCATTCTAATATGATGAGTCTCAGGAAACATTTCTTATTATTCTTATTATATTTATTGAAAACAGCTGTGCTCCTCATTATTTTTGTGAAAACCACAATACATTTAATGAACAGAAAGTTCAAAAGAACAGTATTATAATTGTAACATTATAATTGTCTTTACTGTCACTATTAATTAATTTAATGCATTCTTGCTGAATAAACAGTAATTTCTTTAAAAGAAAAAAAAAAAATCATACTGAGCCCAAACTTTTTGAACAGTAGTGTATATCGGTACAATTTCAGTTATTGACAGATAACCAATTTTTAAAAGATTTATACAATACTGATGTGTAATTGTACATGACCATTTCCCATATTTTGGCATTTAGATTACCTGTAAGGACCAGAATATTCAATTATTCGTTTGGTAGGTTGGTATTCGATTTTCAAATCTGGGATTCGAATATTAGTTTTGTTTTGTTTTGTTTGTTTTTTTGCATACCTGGCACCCCCCTCGCAAAACAGTTCTCATTTAGGCTTGAATATGATTACACTAATTTATTTCATAGCTACACATCAGAAGAGCTGATTTCATGCACATCACGCACACCTACAGTGCAATACGAAAGGTGTTTTGTTTGAAAGGCTGTGGTGGCTGAGCAATAGTTGAGAGTGTGTGATAATCAATTAGAGGATTATAATAGCAGATCTGTGGCACGTGTGTGTGAGAAAAGCCTTTGTTTCAGCAGTGTGTCTGAGGCTCTGCATGTCTGTCAGTGTCCTTTTTTGTTATGAGCATTTAGTGATTGAGTGTTTTTAGGGGACAGGATTGGGGCGATGCTCTGAATGAGAGTGCAGTGTTAGTACTCCCCTGAGGCCCATAAACATGTCTCTCTCCCGAGATATCACACACTGAGGGCCAGGTTACCAAAAGAAAAGAACTTACTAGGTGGAAGAGTAAAGGAAAACAGTGTAAGCTAGGAGGAAACAGGGACATGTGGATAATAGGAAGATAGAAAATTGAGGAACGTGAAAGATTGGTTCAAAAACTGAATTCCTCTCATTCTTGCTTTATGTGTGTGCGTCTACAGCCTCTCATTTCAATGTGGCTTCACACTCACTCAGAAAGCTTTAATTAGCATGAAGTCCTATGAGCCACGTGGACAACAGTACAGAATGATTCTCATTGCACGTGCCACATGGCACAATTCAATGTTCAGTATTTTGTCTTCTAGTAAAAATGTCTAAATATCCTTAAAACAATATACATTTACTTTAAGAAGCAGAACATGGGATATGAAGACCTTCCACACTTCAGAGAATTTACACTATCATAAAAAAGTTTGAGGTTGGTAAGATGTTTTATTGTTTTTATAAGAATGCTTACCAAGGCATTTATTCATAACAATGTCTTTACTATCTGTCTTGTCTTTACTATCACATTTGATTAATTTAATACATGCTGAATTAAAAGTTTTCATTTAAATAAAAAAAATTATATGTATATATAATATATTCTTACTGACCCCCAAATTTTCTCGTGAATATATCTCAAATTTTTAATAGTTATATATCTTGAATGTTGTTTTTTTGTTTTTTTTTTTAACCCCAATGACAATGTTTTGTCTTGTTTTAAATATATATACACAACACTAAGTTTAGGTAAAACTTTTATTTTTTTACCTAAAGATTTTTTTCTTTACTGGAAAAGACAACAAAATACTGAAAATTATTGAAAATAAAAAAATAAATATATTAATTTAGTGTCTACATAACACAAAGTGATAACATATGAACATGATGATAAATGGAATGTTTAAAACGTGATTACAAACATGCTGATCTACACACACACGCACGCACGCACACACAGGACACTAGAGATCTGTCAGGCCATTTTAATGACAAACTCCAGACACACCCTCACTCTCTCCTTCACATTTCTCCTCCATTACAGGTAGTTCATTAACACACTGTTTTCATTCCCTAGTGAAGCAGTGTGTTATGTGCACCGTCATTAAAGGTTCAAATCTTTGTTCTTGTCAGCCAATATATAGTCAAACCAAAATTTATTCAGACACCTTCAGCATTTCACACATTATTCACAGTTTATTCGCTATAGTTTGAAAAAATTTAATAAAATATGACAAGAACTCAGAGTTAAACTGTGTCAGAAAAATTAATTTTGATAATGTCAGATAACACTTAAGAAAAACATGGTCAGCTCAAAGTGTCTGAATTTTTGGTCCCAAATTATATATATATATAAAACCAGTACATTCATTTAGCTCCAAAAATCAAGAAATAGCTACAACATCAGTAAACAGAAGGCAGCATAATAACCTGTTCAAACACACACTCAAACAAGTGACCGTTACCTTGATATCCAGAGACAATCTGCACAACGTCATCATACACCATCAGAGTAGCAGCCCTCTCAGGAAGCAGATCCAGACTAAGAGATGAGAAGACTTGAAAACAAAAAAGTGATAATTAGAAAGATGGATCACAGCAAGGCCTGCAAGCTCAGAATCAACATGTCCACAACATCTCAATATCTCTCCTGTGAAGGTCTTTCACTTGTCATTATTGATCTGCACAGGGAGAAAAGGAGTATGACCTCCTGCTCCACAAAATGTTACTAAACAAAGTGCCCTGAAACATCTGCTTGATTGTGCTGTGTTTATGTATGCAGGAGTATTTTCTTTTGTCTGCTGCTAGTTAGTAGGTTAATCTCATTAGCTGTAATCTAACATTCTATTTATTTCAAACAGCTTTCTGCATTCCTGCTCCACTCTAGTTTTCACTTCCTGTTCCAGATCCTCTATAGAGTGACCAACAGGATGTGTCAGTCACCAAGAGTCACAGAAGAATTAATCCATTCCATTAACACAATCTTCAAAGAAAAGAAATATGGCTTTGTTCAGACATGCTGAAACATAAAAAGCATTTTTCTGCATTTAAAGATCCTGTTTCTACTATTTTGTCTAAGTGATTGTTTAAAACGCTAAAGTAAATTTTGGCACCATAACATTACAATTTACAGTGTAAAAAGTGGATATTCATTTTGAGATTTTAAAAATCAACTTTTGCTGACGCAAAGTGTATTTTAATTGTAAAAACTACGGAAGAGGATTAGGGCCAAGCATTAATAAAAAAATAAAACCATCTCAAGATTAAAGTTGTTAAATTTCGAGAAAAAGTCGAAGTAAAATGTTGAGAATAAACTCATTAAATTACGAGAAAAAACGTGTTAAATTTCAAGAAAAAGTCGAAATAAAATGTTGAGAATAAACTCATTAAATTACGAGAAAAAAAGTCATTAAATTACAAGAACAAATTCTTTAAATTATGAGAAAAATGTCGTTAAATTTCGAGAAAAAAGTTGAGATAAAATGTTGAGAATAAACTCATTAAATTATGAGAATAAAGTCATTAAATTACGAGAAAAAGTCGTTAAATTGTGAGAACAAATTCGTTTGGTTCTCGACTTTTTTCTCGAAATTTAACAACTTTAATCTTGAGATGGTTTTATTTTTTTATTATTGCTTGGCCCTTATCCTCTTCCGTACAAAACAGATCAAATGAGCATACACAATTAATTATCCAATATGAAGTCAATACCAGGTAGCCTGCTTGGTCGCCATGGAATGGAGTTGGGTACGTAGCCACGCTTGGTTGCCGAGACTACAAGAAGATCGCCAAGGCGATAGGGGAACCTGATGAAGGCGTTGCCATCGGCACCAGAGATATCCGAGGCAACAGGGGTGTGGTTAGTGAAGATCTCCACGGTGACGCCAGAGAGAGGCTGATGAGTGCTAGCGTCACTCAGGTGAACCTTCAGCGCCACTTCTGAAGAAAAAAACAAAACAAAATATCAGCATGACAGTCACATTAGTTGTGTCCCAAATTACATACTCTACACCAGGGATGGACAACTCCGGTCCTGGAGGGCCAGTGTCCAGCAGAGTTTTGCTCCAACCCTAATCAAACACACCTGAACCAGCTAATCAAGGTCTTTAGGATTAGTAGAAAGTTATAGGCAAGTGAGTTTTTATCAGGGATGGAGATAAACTCTGCAGGACACTGGCCCTCCAGGACCGGAGTTGTCCATCCCTGCTCTACACTATGCACTATGTACTCAAACGTCTAGTTTCAGACATCCCACCTCTCCCAGAAGGTCCGGGAGTCTCACGCATATTGATTGCTGATGCCTGCAAATTATATACAATATTCCAAAATCAAGCAAGCAAGAAAGAAAGCCTTTTTCCACCTGGTATTAAGATGCATTTTCGGTGAGCCGATCACAAGTGGTCAACCAAGACGCATTACGGTTACACCTGGTATTATCATGCATTTCAAATGCGGATTTTGTGGAGACCCTCACCTCTTTTTTCGTTACACTCAAGTACATCACTTTCAGCGAACAAATACTATTGAATGAACGAACCCATGTTAGGTGGCTTATGAGAATGAATATAATAGTTTAATATATATTTTTTCATATTATGGTGGTGGTGGTGGGGGACTACGTAAGGAAAAATGTGACCATTGAGTGCATGAAGTGTCCAACATTCCACACTTTGTTTTTTTTCCAGTTAATTAAGTGCATCATTCAGGTTTAAGTGCTTTTTCTTTTTGAATTTTTAAATGTGAACATACTATTCGCACTATTTATACTACAAAATAACCCCATTAAATTGGGTTACACTTTATTTTACAGTGCCGTAGTTACATTGTAATTACTCAAATAAGTACTGAGTACTATTAATTAACTACATGTACTTACTGTAGAGTTACAGTTAGGGTTTGGTTTAGGGTTAGTTACTTTTGCATTATTTACTGTTATTACTATAGTACGTACATGTAGTAACGTGTAAATCTTGAAATGTGCTCTAAATAATAAATTATTTGTGTTACAATACTTAAAAATATAAACAAACATACTTGTGTGCCAACATGGGCAGTTTTTTACTGTTATGCAAAACCATTTAATTTCTGTAGCTTAGCCATTCTGTACTGCTCTTTTTAGATTAGTAATTGAGCCATAAAGAAATCTTTCTGAAAATACACAAATGCCCTGAAATCACTTTCTGCAAATACACAAAACTCAAATCATAAGAGTTTATGCTCAATACAAAAATAAAGCATTATGACTTACCACTCTATGGACAGAAGCAATTGTGAAGCATCAAATTAATTAAAACCCTTCAGTTTTGGCTTACAATTTATTGAGGTTACGTTTTACACAAGACAAAAAGCAATTAGTGCACAGAATTATAGGCAGAATTGACCATCAGCAAAAGCCAGTAAAAATGAGTAATTGTATTACATGTGAGTGACCCTCTTTAATTACATAAAATGCTCCATAATGTTGACGTTGAGAAATGTTCTTCAGGTTCCCTTGTCCGTTTTCATAGAAATCCTCAAAGGGCACTTAAGGAAAAGAACCAATCATCACACAGAGAAAATCCCTTCCACATCCTTTGCATCGGCCAATGGAAAAAACTGCTGAAAACAATGGGCTGCTTTTCCTTCCTCTAAAATACTTTGGCTCCTTTTTAGGAAGCCACTGCAAAACACACTTCCTTTTTATGTAGTGATACATTCCATTGACCTGCTCCACATGAACAAATCAAAGAGAAGAAATTGTTCTTGGGTAGAGACAGACAAATTTAAGTGAATACTGCTATAGTGGAAAAGATAGGGAAAAGGTATCTGCGCTCCTTATTAACATGTTTGTATCAATGCAAGTCTGATACTAAATTCTATTTTTCAGTCTGATTCGCACAAAACCTGTTTGTTTGCTTTTACTAAAGAGACATTCTTAAAACACAAAGGGAAAACAACAAAAGGAAAACTTGACAAAAGAATTTATTAAAAAAACATGAATGTTACTTTCCTGCAATAATCACTTATCTACCAAAACACACAAACAATGAGGAAAAATTAAATGTATAAGCAAAACGAACAAACTGCAAACTCATTCACACTTCTGAACTGCCAAGAGAACCTAGACATTTATATAAAACGTTTTAAATATATACACTCATTTCCATGTCTGAATGACTTATAAATACCTTTAGGAGTCCTTTAATAAATGTATTTCAATGCAATCCACACGATCGGCAAACAGATTATAGCACCTACTAGAGTTTATCTTAAGGATTAAGTGTAAAAACAGCCTACCTATTATTTCGTATACAGCGTGTACATTTGAAATCCGCCATAAAGCCAAAGGAAAACCGTCCAAAACACTGACGCACATGAACACACACAAGTTTAAATGCTGTAACCGTCATATCACTTCCCTCCCCAGTGATTTATCAGTGAAAGGCTGACAGCTGTGTGTACAGACACTTACTGCACCTAAAGAGCACATACTGTACGCAAACCCTGAGAACCTACAGAGCTTAGATTAATACACGCTTAAATAAAGGATCATGTAGAGTCAGACGGTCATTATGACAACGCCTGACAAAGCGATCAGGCTTTGAATCATCCTGAAGGGAATTCATTTTGCGATAATGACCTGCTGATTGCATGTTATCCTGCTTATTACATGGCTACTTACCAAACAAGTAAACAAACAGATGTGAAATACTGATTTGAGTTAAATGTTTTATATGAGATGGAAAAGAACATGGACATTAAACTAGCAGTGCAGGGGACTAGTTGTCAGGAACAAAAGTCAAATTGTGACCATTAATATAAAATAGCTTATGTAAAATATTTGAATTAAAACAGTGAAACATATCTAATGGACTGGGGGGATGGGGGGGTATTGATTTCACTGAGTGGAGAGAGATTCCCACTCACAGAGGGGTGAGGAGGTTACAGAATAATCCAGGCAGCACTGACAGATTTGGAAGGACACATAACCATGGACCAATCAGGATGTCAGTCAGAACACTTTACATAATTTAAACATAATACAACAGCCTTGGGTGTGTCAAACAGTCACCACAGAGTACTTTATTTGTATATAACTCTGATCCAAATTGGTGGAAGTAATAAAAATCACCTGAAAAGCAGCTGAAAGGAGTAAATGTGTTCACAAACGTTCTTTTTTTTTCATTTCTTCAACCTATGACTCAATTTCTACTAAGAAATAAGCAGAATAGCGACAAAATATTTGCTTGCTTATCTCTAAAGGTGAATGTGTGTTAGATCCATTATGTTATAGTGCCTTGTGAGCCTTTCTGAAATCCTCATGAGTTTCCTCATGAGAAGCCTTCAAACTCAAAACACTGCATATTTAGCCATTGACTGACTGAACAGATGGTCACTATGGTGTACTGTCAAGCATACTGTAATTCATTAATTGTGCAAACAAAAGTGTCCATTACTTAAATGGATTCACTTTTTTTAGCTTTACAACATCTGCAAAGTTACGATGCTTAAACTTCAATACAAAGGGAGATATTTTCTTTTATAAAAATTAAGGACTACAACAAATGGCTGATAGGGACTACAACAAGCTTCTTCCCGGGTTGCTCAAACCCCAAAATTGACATAAACCCTGCCCCCAGGAACACACAACAAAGGGGGCGAGGCCATGTTGGGCTGCTTTAGAGAAGAGGAAGAGTTGTTGTAGTAGAGTGTTGTTGCAGTCATTTTACACCGGACTGCTTCACTAATGAGGGTCAATTCTACGCTGGATTTGCACAAAAGATTAACATGATGGCACATCAACTCCACAGCAACTACATAAATTTATCCACCAACCATTCAAAAACATCCAGTTGCATACTAAAAGTTGTAACTTGTTCCTGAGTCTGTCCATCAGTGTCCGACTCGGGTTTGAACAATGTAAGGCTGAACACCGTTACTGATAATTGTCATTTTGGCTGTGTGAGATTCTCCAGCTTTGTTGTTGTTGAGTGACTGAAGCACCAGCTGCTTAAGCTCCGCCATCTTCTGGAAAGGGAGCCGGGAGCAGCAGCTCATTTGCATTTAAAGGGACACATACAAAAAAAAGTTGTGTTTTGTTTTCGCTCACAGCCAAACAGGGGAAAATTTAGCAAGCTATAATGTATCTTTAGCATATAAATTCCTATTTCATTGCATTAAATAATAATAACACTAACACAAAAATCACATACAATAAGCAGCCACCTGTGGTCTTTTTTTCAAAGCACAGGTGCAGGCAGTGTCAACGAAGCATTCTTTGTAGTGTTTACTGTGAGCAGCTTTTGAAATGTTATCCGGCACTCTGAAGGGAACGCAGTCATCCAACACTAGGTAAATATTTGACTTGAAAAATAGCACTGTGATGAATAGTAAGAATTTTCCTTTGCCCTTAAGCTCTACTGGGAATTGCTGAGATATTCAGAGACAATAAAGCCATCCAACGTCTTCAGTCATCCTGCACACTTCACTCTCTCTCTATCTCTTCACACAGTAAGCTCCATAACACTCGCTAATGCCCATATCTTCTCCTGTTCCAGAGCCTTTCACATCTTATGCTCCTATTTATAATGCCCTTTACCCAAACAAGCACATACATGTTTATTATATATACAGTGCTTCCCACACATAGACTTTACTTGGGCGGGCTGCCCACGTAAAATAACGGCCGCCCAAGTATATGGAGACACATTTTTGCTTTTATTATTTTTATCCTCTTATACATTTATATCCGCGCAAGATAATGAAACCATCCGCTATCGATTAACTAGACGTTTCATACCTGCTCGTTACGTGTGCGTCAGAACCGTTTACTCCCGCTGACATTCCCACAGGCGCTGCCTTTTGTAAAGTCACAAGGGGGCGCTGTTGCGCATTCTACAAGCTCGCACAACAGCGCTTCAGACTGCTTCAAAGTGATTCTCAATCAATGAAAAGCGCAGATTTATGCCAAGCGATTGCTAATGAACTCAAGTTGATGAATTATTACAAAGTCTACTTCATGGCCTTTATATAAAATGTTTTAGACAGTTGTAAGAATCTGAAGGATCAGCCTGCTCTAGTACAGACATTTCAAAATAAGAGTCCCGGTGTATTTTGGGCTTGTTTATAATTAAAAGTAACACGCTAAGTTTTTTCTTTTGGGTATTCGTATTTTGGGTTATTGGTATTTTGTTTACACAATAAATTGTTTTTAATTTAAAAATACAATTTATATAATTTCCATTTAATTCATAGTAAATTATTGCAGTCTCCCCCACAGGAAGAAAAGACTAAGAACATTATTTGACACATATTATTAATTTTATAAATTTTACTAGTAAAATCTGTGTCCCATTCACTGAGAGAGAAAAAAGGTGAACCATTTATATGTTGTAATTTAGCATCATTTACAATGCATAATAATGCATAATATTAGTATGTAATTAATTGTAATATGCTATGTAATTAAAATTAATTTCAATAAATAAAAATACTGTTAAAAACTGCACATTATTTGTTTGTCACATGTAGTAGACCATTTTTGTGCCGTGGGTAATAGGAGGATTTTTTGCCCAGCTACCACTGCAAGTATATTTCAAACCTGTGGGAAGCACGGATATATAATATATATATATATATATATATATTAGATATATAATATATATATGTTATTATACAGTATGCTATTTTTATTATTACTATTATAGAATTATAAAAATAATAGTATAATAAATTAAATAATATAAATATAACAAATAAATTAAATATAACATTTACTTTGCTGAAAATTCACAATTAGTATTTTCATTACTTAAAATCTGGATTCCAAGAGTCAATACATTCTGGAGAAATGGGGGAAGAAAAAAAATCAATGTCTCAGAAACTGACTTTTAGGACTGAAGGATCAAATCAATGTTTGAATAAAAGACCAGCTGTTTTAACTTAAACAAGCAAAAACCAAAGCATAATTAGACCAATAAATGGCACACTGCAAGAAGGCCTCATCTTCATGAAGCTCGAATCAGAGAGCGTGATTTAGACGCTACATGAGAATTCTCCATAAGATAATTATAGTATAGTATAGTAATAAAACAAAAAAGACACCGTTTCTGGTCTCAGGAAACCTCTAGTTAACTTTTAACCTAACAGGATCAATCTTATTTGTCAGTGTTTTGCAAAGGGTTATTCACTGCTTCATTGCATGATGGTCTGCAGCACGGCTCCTTTCTTTCCGCTCTCTGGGAATTCCCCTCTCCCTCCTCCACTCCGAACGATACACACATGCTATGAACTGCTGACTCCCTCTCTGAATCTATGACATCACCACTTCACTTCAAGGCAGATCATGTGCAGTCAGCTCTTATGTACTGCAGCTGGTCGGCAGGTCACAATCTGATCATAAATGAAATTTATTATTTTGATTTGGTGTTTTCTAACAGTAAACAAACCGTTCATTCAAAAACAAAATAATTTACTCCAAACCTGTATGACTATCTTTCTTTTGTAGAAGACAAAAGGTTAATTTTTTAATAATATACTGGTTGGTTTTCCCCCCTGCAATTACAAAATAATGGAGAATAGAAGCTTTCAAGCTTCATAAAAGACAACGGCACCACAATTCCCCATTGTCTCTGCAGAGTGACGTACACAGACTATAGGTCTAATTCAAAAGGCTTTACTACTGTTATATTTCTGTGTTGAAGATCTCCAGATGGAATATAACATACATATTCATACATATCGAAGAGCAGGGGTCTACAGGATATGTATATGTATGACTACAGCTGTGCTTTGCAAATAATAAGGGACGATATGGCTGCCTTGGCTTGCTCCCTGCTTTCTGGCCATTATAACTAAAGATATGTTTATGTAAGAGTGTACCACTGAGGATGCTGATAGAAAAAGGCAGAGGGAAAGAGGGAATATAGACATAACATTTACTCTAATATTTAGGTTAACGTATTCCATTTTTAAACGCATGCCTGTGTATAAGCATTATGTTTTTAGACTTTCATATTACAGTTTTAGAAAAACAAATTAGCTACGAGTTCTAATTCAAACTCAACAAACTAAAATGTTAGAGCTGTGAACCATGACATCACAAAGACATTTAATACCCAACCCACTTCTATCTGCCATAGAAGCTAGGCACCATTAACCCCAAGAGTCATGTGTGCAGTAATGAATAGTGTAATCAGTCAATACGCTGGATTCTAAACCTTAAGAACGCCTCAGGAAACCATATTATTGATTAATCTGAAAAAACAGCATTAACTGTCAAGGGCATACAGGGTTAAAGTGTGCAAGAGTTGTCTCGGGTGTGCATGGGAGAGAGAGAGAAATTTATATTTTTTTTTTATTTTATGTATAATATATATATATATATATTCTATTTATTTTAGAATAAAAAAAAAAAAAGATTCTCCAATTCATTGTGATTCTCTCTTCACTGATTCTCAATTCTGAGCTTAATTTTTTAAATCCGCGTATTCGCAATGGAATTCTGTGATAGAGACGTATTTCGCTTGCTGACAGTTGCAGACAAACAAACACAAAACCATCAGACAAGTATAGACTTGTGTAAGGTTTTAAGGTTGAAGCAAAATACAATGGTAATCACAGGCTTCATTGCACAGATTATGTGTTGTGAGAAACTGAATTTGCTTGACAATTTGGGGTTTCACCTGCCAGCATTTCCCTTTCAAATGCTCTACAAAGGCATCATTTATGCTGTTTAGGAGGAGTATAAATTCGATACATGAAACTCAGCGACAAAAGTCTGCTTTCGAATGCTAAATAGTTTAAGTCAAAGTCAGTAAACTGAAAATGAGAAAGAAAAAAAAAATTAGCTCATAAATTGTTTTAGAATTGGATTGTGATTCCCAGAATCGGATTAGATTGTGACTGTGAGGTGCCTAAAGATTTCCTCCCCAATTTACATATTCTCAAATGATAAAATATTATCTATTAAAAGTTGTGGAAAGCTCTCCTTCAAAAATGTTTTGTATTCTGGGGTTGAGTGCTGAAGCATAGTTATAATGTGCTTTAAAAAAAAAGCAGAAAAAAAGAAAGAAGTCATCTTTTGGAAACCTTTCACACCAAATTAAACTAAACTGTCATTTGGTAACTTTAAAGGCCACAATTTGGCCAAGCTACCAGCTACCTACTGCTTCTTTAAAAACACAGTGCCAGAGTACAGACAGTCAACAACAGTCCGACTAACAATAATATTAAGGTCATGAGTTCCAACAGTCACCAACAATATTGAAATGTGGTTTCACTGGGACTTATACCCTCTTCCTAATTATAAGCATTTGAAAGAAAGTCAAATAACCAAACCCTTACCACAATTTAGTAATCAACCACATCTTAAAAAAAAAAAAAAAAAAAAGAAAAGACTTCCTCAGAGATTGTCTCCTTCTCCAGTTTTAGTTCTGTAAGACCAACAGCAAGTTATTTAGCACTTTAGTACTAGTAAGTATACTAGTACTTTATATACTTTATGTATATTTAGATCAGACATCCTCTTTTTACATCAATAAGTGTAAAGGCCCCGATATACTTCCAACAAAATCAAAGAACGAACAGTTGTGATGTCATTTCGAACAAAATCAGGCCAAAACGAAGTTCGTTTTGTGTTCTTTTTGGAAGTTCGAAATGGCTTGCCACACACTTGCCGCTCCAGCTGCAAAACACCTTCATACTTCCATTGGTCCTTGACGATAATGTAATAGGAGGTGTGCGCCGATGCTCCGCCTTCATTTGCGTGGAACTCTTCTCTGACTCATTTCATCTGTTGCGTTGGTTGAGGTAAGATCTCCGCGGGTGAAAATATGAACACTGGATAGCCGCTTTATAGTACAAAATGAAGTTGTGCTTCTGGGGCACTGACACTGTTTTTCATGATTGATACTGTAAAGCTGCTTGCTTTTAAGCAATCTATTGAATAAAGTGCTATATAAATAAACGTGACGTGACTGGAGTGCTAATTTGCAGAGCTCGTGCTAACATACCAATGTTATGATCAGACGCTTTTCTTATGCCTTCTGTAAAAAATGCTTGCTGTTTTATCATTTTTGTTGTGTCTACTTTATTACTGAGAGAAAAAAAAGCATACAGCACGTATTTACATATTCATCTAAACATCGCTCTCTTATATCAGTGTGGGCGGCGTCAGATGTTCGTTTACAGTATATCGCTGCTCACGCATTTCGAACTTCATTTTACCCCTAAATGATGAACGAAAAAGAACTTCGTTTGAAGTATATCAGGGCCTTGACAGTAACAATTTACTCTGTCACAACAAACACAGCTTGATTATCTAGAGGTTATTAACAAGGCTTCTCCATTGGAAAATTTGTTTTCCATTACAGAGACATCCCTCTAAAGTAAAACACTTCCCAAAAAATATATATTTGAATATTAATGTAACTGTTCTTAATTGTTACTAAATTATATTTAGAAATAAAATAAATCCAAGACATTTTTTTGTACATTTCACATATCTTAAAACATAAAACAAGCTTGTCTTCCCGTTTTGTGGGAAAATGACTTATCCAGATGTGCAGCAGACTGGATGTCTCCCCCCCCCACCCCCTATAAAAGGAGACACAGAGACTGTGTGTGAATGAGAGAGAGCTCCACGCTCATTCAGTACGTCCAGGATCTGCTTAAAGTTAAAAGACTGCTGTTGTGTGGAGGATTATCATGTTTCACAGGCATGAAAACAGACGATTCTACCCATAAAATTCTAATCAGATCTGAAAGCATTTCCTTCAGAGATTTTTTTTGCGGGTGATTCTTCTACCTTCCCTCTCAAAACACCTTCACAACTAAAACAATGCTATTAAAAACTCTTATGAAACCAATCTTCCTGTTTCAAAAGAAAGAATGGGATGAGAAATTGTGCTTGTCAAGTGATTTTAAAGGGTCTATAATGACATGTCAAGTGTTACCAGTCAAACATAACCCTATATATCAGTGAAACAGCACAATTCTCTAAAATAAAGACACACACTGGCTCAGAAAATAGGCCTAGAGCGATTAACACAAAAGCTGCACTTTCAGTATCTGTATCCATGACAGATTTGAGATGTAAACCTCTCCAAGCCTCTTTAAGATACAGATTAGATAGGCACATTTAGGCCCTGTTTATACCTGGTATTAAGATGCGTTTTGGTTGATCAGATCACAAGTAGACAAGGGAGACACATACACGTTTACACATGTTTTAATCTGTTTCTTTAGTTCACTTTCAACCACTTCATTCCTTATTTCTTAGGGTGGAAGGGTCTAAGTATGGGTAAATGTGTGAGCCTTTTCAGATCTTTCAATCTAATGGACAAAATAAGCTTGCACATTTTACATATGAATGTGACCAGAGACTACAGAAAAATTTATGGAGAGCAGCAACTTTCATTTCTGCTCTGATAGATTCATGACCACTTCGAAAGCGGTGAGTGTGTGTTAGAAATCAGGAAAGGTGAGAGAACATTGATCTTGGTACGTTTTTCATCTTCAAACTAAACTTAGGCCTTCAGCCAACAAAGTTGGCTAGTGTGCTTCCCATAATGTTTACGCATTAGGTCAGTAAGTGGAGAGTTCGTGAAACGTTTGTCTTTCTGTGGATTTAAAGGTGCCCTAGAGGTGCCTTTTCAAAAGATGTAATATAAGTCTAAGGTGTCCCCTGAACGTGTCTGTGACGTTTCAGCTCAAAATACCCCATAGATTTTTTTCACACAGCCAAAATAACCCTCAAAATGGATCTTTACAAAGTGTTCATCATGCATACATCGATTCCTGTGAGTATAGTATTTATTTGGATGTTTACATTTGTTTATGAATGAGTTGGAGGCTATGCTCCGTGGCTAACGGGCTAATGCTACATGAAGATGTGTTTATGAATTATACAGACTGCAAGTGTTTAAAAATTAAAATAGCGACGGCTCTCTTGTCTCTTTGAATACAGTAATAAACGATGGACACTTTAGACTTATATTACATCTTGTAAAAAAACAATCTAGGCACATTTAACAATACATTAGCAACATGCTAACAAAACATTTAGAAAGACAATTTACAAATATCACTAAAAATATCATGTTATCAATGATCATGTCAGTTATTATTTCTCCATCTGCCATTTTTCGATATAGTCCTTGCTTGCTTACCTAGTCAGTTGATTCAGCTGTGCACAGATCCAGACGTTCTGCCCTTGTGTAATGCATTGAACATGAGCTGGCATATGCAAATATCGGGGGCGTACATATTAATGATCCCGACTGTTACGTAACAGTCGGTGTTATGTTGAGATTCACCTGTTCTTCAGAGGTCGTTTAAACAAATGAGATTTATATTAGGGAAACAATGGTGTTTGAGACTCACTGTATGTCATTTCCATGTACTGAACTCTTGTTATTCAACTATGCTGACGTAAATTCAATTTTTGAATCTAGGGCACCTTTAATATCATCTGTAAGCTTCATTCAGAGATTAAGATTTATATTTTTAATTTCATTTAAAAAGTACAGTACAATTTCATGGATCAGTACTACTTAAGTTCAGCACTAGTTTACTTGGGAGTGTTATGTTTGTTTTCATTCAGTACCCGATTATAAACCATCTGTTGATTAATCAGTTATTGGTTATATTTGTAAAATCCACCACTGGTCGGCCTCTAGTAAACAGGGCCTTACAGTGATATAAGAGTCCCCTATCTGTTTGCAAGATAATGCATGTGAGTGAAGAGAAAGAGAGAGAGAGAGAGAGAGAGAGAGAGAGAGAGCTGCCTGACCGGCTTTCCCAAGGGAGATAGTCTGGTTTGGGTAATCAGAGATGAGAAAATGTCTGAGTGTTCACTGAAAACATGACCCCATAAAAAATTAAGCACAACAGGGGTCTCCAGTGTGCTTAAAATGCTTTGAAATGCTAAGGGGCAAACAAACAGACCTTTCCATTTCTGCACTACAGCAATGTCCAAAATCCTAGAAATTTCCATTACTGATAATTAATGAGTGGGGAAACACTAGATTTTTTTTCTTTATCAGCTTTTATGAGTCTCTAAAGCTCTCAAACATAACCGGTTTCCTAAGGCCCATTGTTCTAAACCCTTGCGCACTATAGTAGGAAACTATTAAGAAGTTCATTTAGTCTTTGTTTTTTCGGTGCGTGTGTGACAACAAGCAGCTGCTTACAGTAAATACTGGACTGTTGGCATAAGCAATATTGGCAGTACCGGAGCCATTTTAAAACATACAGAAACCAAAAAACATGTTGTTTGTTTGTATTTGTTGATTGTGTAAGCAGCATATATATTATTATCGGTTTGCATATTATCCGTTTATATTATCTGCTGAATTTTCAGCATCCATTACTCCAGTCTCCAGTTTCATGTGATTCTTCAGAAATCATTCTAATGTGCTGATTTGATGCTCTAGAAACACTTATTATTATCAATGTTGAAAACAGTCACCATTGCTTAATTATTATTTTTTAGAAACTATCAGAGCTATTCAAATCATCTGGTGAATCACAATATATAATCAAAGAAAAACAATATATCGCAATGTCAGTTTTTTTCCAATATCGTGCAGTCCTATTATGTCGCATAATTATTAATATCAACTACTTTGATTAACTCATTTAAACTGTGTGGTGCATAAAAACATAACACAGTTATAATAACTAAATCCAAAGCTTTGCGTAAACTACTAAGGATTGAAGTTAAAAAAAATATACAGGCAATAAGATTCAAAGCTTTATGGCATAACTCATTCCAGTAACCAGTCCTGACTAAACTGTGTCAAGGCCTCACACACAGCATTCCCTTTTCAGATCCTGGTGATGAGGAAGTGGCACAGCCCGGACAAAAGGCAGGAAAGCCCTATTTTGCATACTCAAAGCTTACACTGTGCCAGTCTACTGTCCTAAAGAAGAGAGAGCAGCAGACCCATCTGTGCTGCCGCTGCTCATCAGCAGGAGACGAGGGGGAGGTGGAGACTCCGTCAGGAGGGAGGAGGGGGTTTAAGGGGATTCCTCATATTATAAGCTCAGACATGGAGGATTTAACCAAACTGCCAGTCTATAAGCTGCTAAATCAATCAGCTGTCAAAAGGTGAGCTTTGCCAACCATATCATTTAAACAGGTTTTTGCAATCTGACATTCATGCCTCACCTAAAAGTATTCAACATCATACCATTGACATAATATCTGTATTATGTAAACATCAAATGACATGAAAACAGCTTTTTCAATTTCCTTCCTTGCAGGCACACTGATATCCTAATGCACAAACACTTAACAGTGCATTACTTCATACATTAGCGAGATCATTTAGAGTATAACAGTCTGAAATAGTCAGAAGCCAGAAATAATTTCATAATAACACCATCACGGCATAAATAAACCATGTCCATTTGGGTTTCACTGAGCTCTAAGTACTGAACTAAGACACCATAGAAAGCCAAAAATATAACAGGATTTAGAAGAAAAAAACAATTTTCAACAAAGTATAATTTAACATCTGGCTAATAATGAATGTTACAGAACTTGCATTATCTGAAGCAGCAGATTACTTTGACATATAGACGTATAAGATGTAAATTCAACACAAGCTTTTGATCTACACTTAAAAATAATAAAAAATATATATTGTGACTGACATTTTTATATATATATATATATATATATATATATATATATATATATTTTTTTTTTTTTTAAATGCATCTATAGATAGATATAGATGTATCATGCATATATAAACATAAGATATGTGTCATGATAGTCACTTAGGACAGTGTGTAGGCCACATTTGACACATTTTGTGCAGTATTGACCATTATGCATTAATTTTTTTAATTAAAAAAATAAATAAATAATAATAATAATAAATAATTATATATATATATATATATATATATATATATATATATATATAATTAAAAAAAAAAATCATGCACAAGATGTACAACGCCCATGTTTACTATTTACAATAGATATATGAAAACAAATGTATACAGTCTATAGATAAGTTGTAGATTTCTAAAGTACTTTAAGCTGTAGCAGATATATATGGGAATGTTACATCAAAGATAGAAACGCATGATGCTCACAAACACCGAGTTACAGGCAAAATAAATGTTACACTCGTCGGTCTCACATACAGAAAATGACATGAGCGCCACTCGGTTCATGCGCTTTGGAAGCTGCAGTGATGCTTGTTGCAACGACAGGCATTACAAAAATGAGATCCTATTTCAAACATATGGCTTAAGATTTACAAAACACCATAGCCATCGAACCACGAACATTTAACAAAGTTTGCGTCGTTAAAGCAATACACTGAAAACTATTTAATTAATAAGATATGTTTTCGCTTGATGGCCGTTACTCTGCGTTTTAATATGCTAAAGTTGCTAACAGTTAGCACTGGGAATGCCATCCAGAAAGTCAAAGCAAAGCTCCCAAATTTCCATCAAAATCTTTATAAACATAAACAGAAGTGGTGCATTTGCATGTGTTAGCGGCGTGTCTCTTACCTTTGGCATCGCTGTTCTCCTGCAGTGTTTTAGCGGCCGCCGTCCATAAATCGCATCCCAGCAGGCAGAGCACAATCACGGCAGACCTGCTGCTGTCCGCCCCTCGCATTATTGCTGCTCACGGTTACAAGGATTTTGCTCAACAATGCGGCTTTTCTATGCGACAGGGGTATCTAGAGACTCGGAGCAGCTGAGGTTCCCTGCCATTATTTGGTGTTTTAGCAAATCTGCTCATGTCATTGAACACCGATGGGCGATTAGAAAAACCCTCCGCTCAGCATCTCCGTGTTGCCGCTGTTTTCCCCCCAAATCAACTCGAGAAGACAGAAGGCGAAGCGAGTCAACTCCACCAGTTTAACCATTTCAATGCCACCACCAGGTGGTGCTGGTCTGTCATACAGAAAGAATGATTAGATCGCCATCTGCTGTCCAATACTGTCAATTACCTCACAACAGTGGTTCTCAAACTTTTTTGTTGGATAAAGGTTCCATTATCCATTCAAGGACCCCCAATTATGACAAAAACTTGCTTGTTTTCCCAACGTTTTTATTAATAGAAACTGGGAGTGAGGATATATTTACTAACAAAAAAATAATTTTGTTATCCTAGAAATTGTAACTATTGTAAAAAAGGGAAAAAAGGAAAAACTAATTTTGATTTCAGTTTACATCTTGATTGTATGTTTTTTTTAGGAATTAAATTGTTACATTATTTTAATATTTATTCACAATTATCTAAATTATAATAATATATTAAATTAAATAATTCTAAAACATCCTGCAGCCCCTTGGGAATTTGATTATAATATATTGAATTACTTAGTAAACTAGTAAATTTATTCCAACTGTCATGATTTTTGCTTAATATGTAAGATACATCTGATATATATATATATATATAAAAAAAAATAAAAAAAAATCCTATTTCAGGATATTGTATTTTAAAGATAATTTTGTAAAATACAGCTAAGCTTTACAGATCTTTATTGGAAAGTGTATAACAATTTAATTATTCATCTGAATATAATATTCATATAATACATCTGATGTTTTTTGTAATTATTTTAAATTAATGATACTAAATATCCTATATATGCATTTTGATAATTTATTTAAATTATTAAAACAAAAAATAGAATCACAGTCAAAAATATACATCTGAATTATATAATTCTGTATTATATATAATAGTCTTTTTTTTTTTTTTTACTATAATACTATAAAAAGGGATAGGCTCTCCGGCATCCCCACAAATTGGAGAATGGATGGATAGACCATAATACATAATAGCAGTACTGAATACTTTGTATATTAACTAGTATTAACTTTTCCTGGTCACTCTTCCAGTTTTACTATGATATCTGGATTGTGTTATCTGTTACTGTTTACCATTTATTCATTAGGTATTGGCACTTAGTTACTAACACTTTAACACTTTGTACTATTTAGTACAGATTAATTTGCACTGCAATTGTTACTAGTAACATCTTCAATGTTACACTAGTAAGATATTTAATTGAACTGAAAGAACAGTTGTCTTTCTGTAAGGTATTTGCCTTCTCTTAGCATGCAAACAAGAGATACGAGGTGAATTAAATGATGATAAAGAGATCATGGTGAACTCTATACTTTATTTGTATGTAGCAATTCACACTTTTTTCAAAGAAAACCAAATGAACTTCTTAAACTCTTACTGTATCTAAAGTTACCAAACGATTGAGCATTATAGATCAGTATGGAACAGTTTAACAAAACTGAAATTAATGCTATGCGAGTTTACTTAAAGAAGAGAACACTCAAGAACACTGAGAGTCTACATATGCCAAGAAGATAAATAACAGTCGGTTTGTAGTGTTTCTTATTTGCCTTGCAGATTTTCTGCCATATTGGCAAAGTAATCAAAAATTACTGCAAACTGACATGACAGCATGCCAAAACAAACTTCAGAACAAACTTTATATCTCTTTTAATTACAGGGTTCGACCACAAGCACAATCCTCAGGGGAGAGAAGCTGCACAGACTGCAGAAGAATGGAAAGACCTTCTCCGTGAAATTGGTCGTGAATGTGTGATAGAGTGTATTGCTGAGAGGATCTGAGAATGAAAGCTGTCCTTCATCCAAATCAAGCTTCACTCTCACTCGCTTCGGTTTCTCACACGCAGGCAAAGGGATGCATGACTCCTGAGGAGCCTTCAGACTGAGCGTGTCGCTGTCATAGCCGATGCACCAGACCTCGCTGGGCAAACTGGTGGTTCCTTTTCTCTGGACAGACTCTGTAGTGACTCCCAGCATCCAGAAAGTGCTGTCTCCCACATCCACATCCCAAATGTGTGTCCCTGAGGAATAGCCCACAGAGCCCAGAACACAGGGAAACTTATCAAATC
Organism: Chanodichthys erythropterus; assembly: GCF_024489055.1. Classification (NCBI taxonomy): domain Eukaryota; kingdom Metazoa; phylum Chordata; class Actinopteri; order Cypriniformes; family Xenocyprididae; genus Chanodichthys; species Chanodichthys erythropterus. The sequence continues at coordinate 27,885,117 of NC_090222.1, forward strand.
TCTCCAGGTTAGAGGGAAGCTTCTTCCTCTGCACGCCAGCCACGTCTTCCTCTTCAAGCTCATCTTCGTTCCTCAAGCTTGTCAGATCTTCAGACAGTATAAGTTGAGAGTTAGCGGTGTTGGGATCGAGCACCACAGGAGCTAAAAAAAAAAGAGAATATTGCGAAGATGTTGCTTTATAAATGTAATCAATCAATGATACTTAGAAAGAAATGAACAAAACTGCTTATTAATATTTGAAAAACTTGTCTGACAAATCATAGGGCCTGCTTACGCCTGGTCAATTCATGCGTTTTCTCTGATTGGACAGCTATCCGATTGTAAAATCCACCCAATTGGCCCAACAATTGGCCCAATCCAGTGGTGTGGCTGAAAGTTTTCTGCATCTTCTGTCTTTTCGGTGCACAAGGTAATTTTTTTCCTATTAAACTTTTATCACAACATTGAATTTAGGTTAGAACGCTAATTGATTTTTGGCCATTTATCTAACCATTTATCTAGACATTTGATTATTCTATTTAACTCTTTACTATGATTATTCTTGTTCATTTTGATTTCATTGTCGCTCAGATTCTCGCAGATCCCACGGTCACAAACTCACTAGTCTTGGTCATTAGACAGAGGCAATTGACTAATATTATTTAGATGGCCGACCATGCTTGCTCATTTCTAAAAGTATGCTATTTAGTCCCCACAGATCTGTACACACTTAATTAAGGTAAGACTTTATCTAACCAGAGGTCATGACCATTACCAAGTTAGGCGGAGCTCTAAAACTTTAGTTGGTGTGCCCCAATGCTCCACCTAAACGGAATTTTAGTCCATTACTAACCTGATCGTAGATTTGTGGTGACATGGACTTAACGTAATCTACTAGAGTCAGAATAAATTCAAATGTAACAATTTATTATTGGTCAGGTAAATGTATCATGACAAGCATCTGGAAGATTATTTTAGTTTTGTGGAGGCACATTTATGTGGCCAAGTGTGAATGGAACCATTTTATCCAGTCAGTAAAAATGCATGAAGTGACCCGGTGTAAACAGGCCCTTAGTCATGTGGTCCAACAGAAAAAAAAAAACAGGAAACGATATGACTGACCTTCATGACTGTGTCAGTGTCAATAGAAAATATCAGATAATTGGACTTTTGGCAGAACACAAGGTTAGTTCAGGTTATAAAATGCCATGTAGCATGGCTCCCCAAAAACATAATATTTATGAATGAATTAACAATTTGTGATATTTGTAAAAAAACAAATAAAAATAAAAAAGTTTATGAAAAATGTATTTAAAAACTTCAAAGTGTGATGAAAATATGTTATTAGGCCACTTTTACATCATGACAAATCAACTATTTCTGAAAATGACAGAAAAATGAAATATGAAACCAACATGAATACAAAGAGTACATTTCTAAGAACTAGATTTTAAGACCCAAGATGTAGCAAATAATTGCTTGTTTTCAGTTTCACTGGAGAAAAGCTTTAAATTGTCAATAAAAAAAAGTGTGAATGTTTTATAAATCAACTCACAGTAACTGAAAGACCATCTTATTTTTGACCACACCGTGAACTTCAAGTTGCCCAGGTACTGTGCAGTATCAATAAGCCCTCCTTGAACTGGATCTGGATCCTGATTCATGTCCTGGGCTCTGGAAGCACATTCAGAGGTCAGACTCAGCACTACCACTGAACTTCAAAACAGACCGGAAAAGAAGAAAGCCTGCTCACCTCTTCATCATGTCCTTGAAATTCTATTGAAAGTGTAGGAAATATGAAAAGTTAATGAATACAGCATACACTAAATCATTTGGTTAACTGTAGAAAATGATCAGTTTTAAAAGACAAGCAGAGAAGAAGTAATAAAGGGCTAACCTGAAGGAAATGGATGTCCCCACTATCCAAATGATCTGTCAATTCTCTTATCGTTTTTGACAGAGACAATACTTCGTCATTCATCGTCTCAATTTTGTCTTTCATGAGCTGTGTTTTTTGTGTTTTTTCCTCGTTCAGTGCAGCAAGCATGGCCTTTTCTTCATCATACAGAAGCTGGTGAAGATGCTTAAAGTCCTTCTTGATGACATTCGCTGTGTGCAAGGCCTGGTGCTGAACAACAAACACATAAACAAAAACATGGTGTAAGTCATAAAATTCTCAGTAACAATAATGACTGTAATAATAATACTAATAAATCAGACTCAACAGATTCAGAATAAATCAGACTTACACGTATGTGCTCAGCCTGCTGATTATATTCAAATTTGGCATGTTGTATCATCTTCATTTTTCTAGTCAAGAGACTAAGTTCTCTCCTTAAAGGTCTCTAAAATTAAGTCAACATGAGTTTGTTTATAAGAATATTAAATATGCCAAAAATGGATTAAGGTCAATAAATATCATCAGCATGTACCTTACGTTCCTCAGCGAGCTCACAAGCAGGACGGCAAGTGTGTGTTTTGTGTTCGTGTGACTCTCTGCAAACCACACACACGAGCTGTTCATCATGCAGACAGAACAGACTCAACCTCTCCCGGTGAACCTCACACAGCTCCTCTGAAGGACCCCGGTAATCCAGGAAAGTTTGGCATAAGTTTTTCAGAGCCAGGTTAACGGGAGGGTTCTTTGTGGATCTTTTTCTGCACAGCGGACATTCTCTTGAACCTTTGGCCGCCCAGTACTGATGGGTACAGTCTCTGCACAGACTGTGACCGCACCCAAGCAACACAGGATCTTTGAAAATGTCACAACAAACAGGGCACATAAAATCCTCTTCAGAAAAGGGACGTTTCGACGCCATCTCTACCAGTTTGCGCTAGTAAATGACGCTGAATCGCATGAACACGCAAAAAAACATTTCGTTTTCTGTCAGAGTTTCTAACTTTAAGTTGCACTGTACACTTTCGCTTTCTGTTAACGCTATAGTCTGGTTAGTTATGTAAGCCATCTACAACCCTTGAAACGTGAAAAAAAAAAAAAAAACTTTTGGTGAATTAGGTTACGGGTGAATTAGTTTTTTTTTCTTCTAAAAATAATAGTAGATTATAGACCACCTTACATATATGTACAGTGTAGCTACTGTCTGGTGTACTACAGCAACTGAATGTGAAAATAACATTTAGAATTCCTGCAATTTCCCCCTAAAATAATTAAGCAGGCATAGCCTACTGTACGCGTATATAATGAGATATTGGCAAAAGCACATATATATAGAAATTCAGTCTGCACACCAGCCATTTACTATAGGCTAACATTGTAAAAAAAAAAAAAAATTCATTTGAATGAATGCTTTGACTTCGTTTATGTTTTTGCACTGAGTGGAATTTGCAGACGGTTCCTTAAGCAGCTGAAATTAACTTTACCGCGCAATAAAGAGCTTTTCGTATCATTCACTTGACTTTATGGCCAGTGGGCCTAACTACCCAACAATCCGTAAAACATTAGACATTTTGAATCGTGAGCGAAATTAAGAAATTCGGTTATACAAACATCGAAAGGAATTCCCCCCGCGCGCGCCCTACTTTGTACAATTAAAAGGAAGAATAATGCAACAATTCAAATAGGCTATAGTTTCAAATTTCATTTTAATTTCAGATCTGTGTAGAATAGACAGGGGTGCACATCACAATACATCATTCATGGAGTGAAACATTGATTGAAAATATAACAAGATGTGGTTTTGTAATGTCTTTAAGATTATTTCAAAACAGTTCTTGTATTATCAGTCTATTTATTGAAAGACACTGGTGGGAACTGATTGAGGTAAAAAAAAAAAAATCCATATGAAACAAACTGTTATTTTTTCATTAACATGGTCTGAATGCAACATGTTAGAGCAGCAGTCAGGAAAAAAGCATGAATTCCCAACAGATGAAATAAATGTGCACTTCATCTAACATTATAGCTATGCATTTAGAGTGCTGCAAGACAAATTATTTTTGTTCCCTTTAGTTTGCAAATGAAATATTCATGTCAGCCTGACAAATAAGTATTTTAACTTTATATACAAAACAACCTGAACCTCAGGTTTTAAACATTTTGGAGCCAGTGTACACACAAATTATCAACTCAAAAATGTCCCATTATTGCACATGTAATTTATATCTGTTAATTCCCCCTTCCCCACATCTTTGTACTAACTGAATTCTTTTACAAGCATCAATATGTAATCAGTACAATCACTGAACAAGGCATGTAGACATATGAGGCAATGCTGTGAAACTACATTGTGGGCTGATGCAAAGCACCGGCTCTTTAAGAATAAAGATTCTAGTTAGCCACAGATAGCAGAATTTACTACTACACCTTTATCATTATCAATATCAATGAGCCGCATTCTTATCTGTAAAATTCAGTTTCTTTTCTGACAAAACATGATTGTAGATGGCAAATGATTTGTATACAGTACAATCAACGCTATCTCACGACCAATTCGTACATATTCTACGAGGTGGCTATTTCGTATAAATTCATACGACCTCACTCGTGCGAATTCGTACGATTTGTCTAAACCCCAGTGACGGTTAGGTTTAGGGGCGGGGTTTGGGGTAGGTCATTCGTATGAATTCATACGAATTTGTCAACTCGTAAAATACATACGATTTAGCAAAAAACGTATGAATTAGTACGAGTGAGGTCGTATGAATTCATACGAAATAGCCACCTCGTAAAATACGTACGAATTGCCGTGAGATCGGGTTGCAAATGTGGGAGTGAATCCCCTAGATTATTGTTCTGTGTGTGTACAGAAAACAGGATTCACTCCTAAGACTGCTATACTCATGATAATAATTTTTTGCATCTCTCTGCTGTAAACATGAAATATGGATGCCAACAGTTTAAACAGTTTGGTGTCAGATGTTTAAATATGAAAACAAAAAATATCAGAAAATGACAAAAGAGGAGTGGATCCATATTTAGCTGCAGTGTGTATATGGCCATACAATGTGAAGTGTATTGTGGAATGATCCAGATCTTACTGAGCTGCTAACTGAGATCATATTATCTTAAGTTCCATTGATAATGTTAAAAAAATATTTTGTCAGAAGTAATCACTGTGTTTCATCGTAACCTAACAGGAAGTCGATGGAGTTGATCAGACAGTGAGATCTTAATCTTTGGGACTGTATTGGTCAGCCTCTAGTCTTGTACTGGCATGTGGCTCTTTGGACACTGTGGATATTGCAGCTCTATCAGAGTTCTTGATCTTCTGCCATTTTAAATAAAGCTTTATGAAAGTTTCTGAGTGGTACTGTGGCCCAGCTCACAGATCGCAGTCCAGTGTGGCAGCTGTAGTTTATTTAGAGGCTTGGATCTGTAGTCTTCTACAAAGATACCGAAACCTTCGAACACAACTCCTCCACTGTCTTCATGGTGAAGCATCCCATGGCCTCTTTATTCATACTTCTCATCTGTTCTGCTCTCACGCATCTGTGGATTTTTCTGCGGTCAGCTGCTCGCGGTCTGACACGTCATCATCTTTGGGTGGCCGTGCCCGATCGAAGAAGCCGCACTGAAGAAGGAGAGCAGGTGGGATGAGGCGGGTGGGGAAAAGACAAAAAAAGAAAAAGAACAGAGGATGAGAATGTGATCCCTGGGATAACAGACATGATTCCTTTCTTCCAATGTTTTGTCTGCTAGAACACTTGCACAGATGTGCTCTTTGAGTTTGAAGACGTTGACCCATTTAAGACCAGAGATTCAGAGGACTGGAATCAGTGGAGATCAAGTAAATAGATCTATTTATGGATATGCTGATTGTACTGATATAATATCATTTAAAATCAGAAACATAGTCGTAAGCAGCTACCGTTCAAAAGTTTGGGATCGGTAAGATTTTTAATGTTTTTAAAAGAAGTTTCGTCTGCTCACCAAGGCTGCACCAAGTAAAAATACAGTAAAAACAATAATATTGTGAATATTATTACAATTTAAAATAAATTTTCTATTTGAAAATATTTGAAAATGTAATTTATTCCTGTGATGGCAAAACTGAATTTTCAGCATCATTACTCCAGTCTTCAGTGTCACACGATCCTTCAGAAATCATTCTAATATGCTGATCTGCTGCCCAAGAAACATTTATGTACAATTTTTTTTTTTCAGGATTCTTTGATAAACAGAAAGTTCAAAAGAACAGAGTTTATTTGAAATATAATCTTTTGTAACATTATAAATGTATTTACAGTCACTTTTGATCAATTTAATGTATCCTTGCTGAATAAAAGTATTAATTTCTTTAAAAAAAATCGTACTGACCCCAAACTTTTGAACGGTAGTGTATAATGTTACAAAAGCTTTGTATTTTAGATAAATGCTGTTCTTTTGAACTTTCTATTCATCAGGGAATTCTGAAAAAAAGTACACAACTGTTTTCAACATTGATAATAATAATAAATGTTTCTTGAGCAGCAGATCAGCATATTAGAATGATTTCTGAAGGATCATGTGACACTGAAGACTGGAGTAATGATGCTGAAAATTCAGCTTTGCATCACAGGAATAAATTACATTTTAAAATATTTTCAAATAGAAATGTTATTTTAAATTGTAATAATATTTCACAATATTACTGTTTTTACTGTATTTTTATTTAAATAAATGCACCCTTGGTGAGCAGACGAAACTTCTTTTAAAAACATTAAAAATCTTACTGATCCCAAACTTTTGAATGGTAGTGTGTATATATATATGTGTGTGAAACATTCTGCGCTATTTTTAGATCACCAATCAAACAAGTAGATTTGTGAAAATGTAATCTGTGATGATGTCATTAAAACAAAAACAGTCATATAGAAAATTAGCAAAAAAATCTGAAATTCCTGTACATTCATTTAAATTTTCACTCAAATTGTCATGCTGGTAACATAACTCTATTAAACTGCATTAAATTAGAAAATTGTCTGAACTTATATTTAAATTAGCATATATACATTTATATAATTTTAAATATATAACGTATGTATGTATACATTTTAATTGAGAATGTTCATTTTGATAAAGTTCATTGACACATTGTCAACAACCCATTTCACCACAAGAGGGGGCAATTACACTGTATTCTCAGTAGGATGGATCCATGTTTTCCTCACTTTTCAGATCCATTATTTGTGACACACTGACACTATCTAATATAATGTATAATAGTCTTTGTTAAACTAAAATTTAGAGCCTCAGCTGCTCTAAAAACCCCTCTCAACATCTGATTGACATTTTCCTCTTGTGCACCCATGCACACTCGTCACTCTTCAGCGTGTTTAATGCATATGTGTGTGTTTGTGCATGTTAGCCAATTAGGGCACGTCTCCTCCATAGGGACCCAATCAAGTGCCTGAGAACAGCTCTGTAGACAAAACACTGATAATATCAAAAATGGCTCATTACTGCCCAACTGCAACCCCCCCCCCCCTTATCTGTTAATCTGATTTGCCAATTTTCATCAAGCTGTTCAATGTTCCCCATACCTCTTTTCACTTCACTTCCTCCAACCCCCTTCTCCACTTCCTCCACCATCTCCTCCTCTCACTCTATCTCTAACAGCCATCTCTTTTTCTCTACCCCCTGTAGTTCCTTTGTTTTGCTATTTCACTGAAGCACAGATGCAGTTACAGACGGATTTTGCTGTTCTTGAAGACTTGAAGACTAATGCCAACATATACATAGAACACTTTGAGAACATTTATTTCCTCTGTTAACCTCATCTGAAATACAGAGCAATTTAATCCTTCAAGATTTTCATTAAGTCTGTGTGTTTTATAATTGGACAGACAGATGAAGACTGAAGCTTAATGAAAAAGTCTGGGGTTGGCAAGAAGTCTCTTATGCTCACCAAGGCTGCATTTATTTGATCAAAAATACAGCAAAAACAATAATATTGTGAGATGTTATTATAATTCAAAAGACCTTTTAAATTGTAATTTATCTCTGTGATGGCAAAGCTGAACTTTCAGCATCATTACTCCAGTCTTCAGTGTCACATGATCCTTCAGAAATCATTCTAATATGATGATTTGCTGCTCAAAAAAACATTTGTGCTGCTTAATATTTTTGTGGAAACCATGATGATTTTTTTTCAGAAATCTTTGATGAATATAAAGTTCAAAAGAACAGCAATAATTTCTATTTAAAATTGAAATCTTTTGTAACATTATCAATGTTTTTACTGTCAATTTTGATCAATTGAATGTCCTTGCTGAATAAAGTATGTATTAATTTCTTTCAAAACAACAACAACAAAAAATCTTACAAACCCCAATATTTTGGATGGTGGTTTTATGACTGATTATCAGTGTGTTCACAACAGCATCATGTGTGTGTGTGTGTGTGTGTTATGGCCAACCTACCTTCCACATTGCTAAGCTAAGCATAGCCAGCACCAGCAGTCCCAGCAGTATAGCCAAAATTATTACCCACAGGGGAATGGCAAAGGAAACGTCAGGAATGGCCCACACCACAAATGTGCCGATCTTAAAAACACAAGTGCGCAAACACAAAGTCATTCATATTTTACTACCACTGATGCAGCTATGATATTAGCACACATAAAGCAGGTTGACAGCTTACTTTGCCTTATCATCTCTCACCTCTTTGTCTTGTTTTAAATTAATGTAACAGAAGCTCCTTAAGAATGTTTTGTTTATCTTAATTATTTAATTTCCTTCCTTTTTGACAGTTTTATACTTTACACCGAGAAGAAAGTAGGGGTGTTATGATTTGATTATAGCACTCAACTAAGCCCTAATGCTGTTAATACACATAAAGAGCCTTACAAAAAGTACTGCACATTGCATCAGTAGGTGTTGATGATACCATGGTACTTTAATACATGAATTTCAGTACCATGGTATTTATATGGTATTTCTAAGAATAACATGGTACATGTCCAAAATACCATGGTAGTACTATATGTCTTTACTATGTATTTAAAATACTATGTATTTTCTACTTTCTTCTATTTGCACCCAAACACAGTAGATCACTCACTGATTTGCTCTGGCGTGGCAGTCTATCAGCTTTGATCCGATAAGGCATGGCCGTCACTTGAAAGGACACTGTGGAGTTTAGCGTGTAGTGGTCATTCCGTCTCTGCCAGAGGAAAGCAATGGATTAGCATAAATACAACACACATGGAAACATCTCAGAGTGAGCGGGACAGAGGCCGGCCCCTCGCCGAAGAGGAAAATGTCAGATTAACATTAACAGAACGCACATGGCGGGTGTCTGACGGGGCGCTGAGTTGTAATGGCTTCAGCATGGATGAGGCTTAACGAGAAGCAGTGGTCAAAAGAGCAGCAAAACAAAAACTTAAAGCACTTCCTTTAACCTAGGATCACTCACACAGACACACACACATGCAAAGAGCACTACTGTCCTGCAGACACACCAGCGTACGTGCTCTCAAACATGTGTCTGCTTTCTGTGGACGTTCCTCTGAAGATGAGATGAAAGCATTTTGTTCTGACGAGGTCAGTTTATGGCGTCACATGACTGAGGTGTCTAGTTAGGCTGGTGATGTCATCTCCTGTGATACCAGCCTAACATCTGAGGTTGAGTTAAACACTTGGTCATGTTCAGAGGAACACCATGTTAAAGGGATAGTTCACCTGAAAATGTACATCCTGTCATCATTCACTCACCCTCATGCTGTTCCAAACCTGTATGAGTTTTATTTCTTTGTAATGAAAAGAACTTTCATTGTATAAGCAAAAAAACAAACTAACAAACAAAGAACCTTAAACATTATATCTTCTTTTGTGTTTCACAGAAGAAAGTAAGCCATACAGGTTTAAAATGACATGAGGGTGAGTGAACTGTCCTGATAAAACTACACTGTTCTTACGCTTCACTGTCTGCACTCCCATTGGTAGTTGTGGAATTATGTTGTTGTGCATTTGGCATAGAAGCTGAACTCTGCTCAACATTGTTGCATCAGCCACGGTCGCTCATGTCACCCCAAATAGCCAATGCTCATTGAAAATGAATTACTGCCGGTAGGTTTGTTGCTGCAAACCACAGTCAGTGTAAACGCAGCTTAATAAGAGCCTTTGATCATACAGTGATTTAAGAAGTGAAAATCACCAGCTGGACTTTACAGGGATGCTGTGAAGATAACATCTAAAAACACTGCGACAGTTTGTGAATGTTTATACACTACAGTAGATTCCATGCTGCAACCTTCTCTGTGATTACATACACTGTGTCCCTGTTGAAAAGAATGGATGAATGGGTGAAAATCATGCTTTTAATGTTGTCTATATGCCTGTGTGGTGTTTTTAATATGCTTTAAGACAAACCATGTGCAAATTCATAAGTCAAAACAATTCACCCTTCACTGGGAGTTTGATTGACAAATGATCTGGCCAGTCATAACGCCAAATCTGCCGTTTTTTTCTAACAAACATACCGGATATGAGAGATAGTAGTAACGTAGGTGGACTTGAACTTGAAAAATGGCGTATTGACATCTTTCCACGGTTGAAACAACATATTTTCTGATTCTGATGTTTATTCATATTTATTTAGTTAATTTCGTGTTTTATTTCTTGCTTCGCAATGTATTTTTCACAGCGGGAAAACGTGAAGTGTGGCACAAGAGCGACATGGCTTGTCGGACGTAGCGACAGTAACTAAGGGGGGCAGATCTTTGCAAAGGGTCAATTGCTGAGTATTTTCTTCTTAAAACTGCAGCGAACCAAAGACAGTCTCAAAAACGTGGTTTGAAATCGCTGGTGTTTCTGACGCCACAAACTACCTTGTAACCAATCGCGTCACCGTGTGAACGTCAACGAGTGGATCTCTGAGCTTGTGCAAGTGAGTGGAGGTGGGGCTAATTAGCATATTAATTGAACTGGGTATACTAAATGAGGCAAGGGTATAGAATTACATTCAAGCTATTTTAAGGCATGAAGAGTTTTTTTCAAGGAAAAAACTTTTAAATGTCATTTTGGTGATCAAAGATGAGTTTTCACAGATAAAATTATTGACTACAGGGGGACTTTAAAGGGATAGTTCACTGAGAAATGAATTCTGTCACTCAGAAAATTCTGTCAAAATTCTGTTTACTCCCCCTCATGTCATTCTGAACTGTATGCCTTTTTTTCTTCTTCAGAATGGAATATAACAAATTTTTAAGAATGTTTTTTTTTTTTTTTTTTTTTTGGGTCTATGCATTGAAAGTTAATGGAGTTCAGTGTTGTTTTGGACCCACTGACTTTCATTATTTGAACATTTTTTCCCAAACCTGTTGGCAAAAACATTTGAGCCCAGTGACTTTAATTGTATGTACATGAAAAAAAAAACAAAAAGATTTCACAAAATGAAATACAGAAGAAAGTCACACATTTTCTAGAACAATACAAGGGTGAGTAAATAATGAAATTGTATTTCTGAGGGAACTATTCTTTTAACTATGTTAACCAACAAGACTTCCATGGTCGATTAGCAAGAAATTAAAGTATATATGTGTGTTAAAAGTACCTGTAAGAAGGTGTGAGCCCAGAGACGAGATCTGAACTTGATCACTGCGCTTTGCCCTCGATCCAAACGATCCACGACACACTCCACCATCAGGCAGTTGATATTAGAGCAGTTCTAGAGAAAAAGTAGAGAACATCTTTCACATTAATGTGGAAGCAGTACGTACAGTGACTCCAAAAGTTTGAGACCACATTAAAAATCTAAGATTCGACAACTAAATAAAACCTGGAAATACATTTTTTAGGATTTTGAACCATTTAGACATAAAATTAAACATTTTTCAATTCAACATTTCACTGAAATTCTTCTACTGATAATACAATTTGCAATAAAAACAGTGTCAAATTTGAAAAATGTAAAATATGAGCATTTTCACCTTGTTGTACCTCTGCAGATATGTTGTATGTTTTAAAAGCCTCACACTTGATTTTATGTGATTTTAGTGGTTACATTTAAAGAGTTGAGTGATGGTGTGTATGTATGTAGTATCAATGGCAACTGTTTGTGTATGTGCATAGGACATGACCTCTGCCCTGTCTTATCACATTGTCTAAGGTGTGATGGACTAAGATTATCAAAACCACCTGGTCAATGCACTCACACTCACTCACACACACAATCCCTAAAGAGACAGTTTGAGAGAGCAGGACAATAAGCATAATATGAATGACCTGTTATGAGATTTACAGGTGAACTCAACCTTTGAGGTTAACACAGGTCCCCATAACACGTCAAGTTCAACATAAGAATCTATCCGTCACATCTATGAGAGTGTTCCCACAGGGCGTGCAGCCATGTGCTTTAGGTGGTTTGTGAGAGTGTTTGTGGTTCTTGTGGGAGTGAATGTGCGTACCAGTGTCGTGCTGCTGCTCTGGGCTGTAGAAACAGATCGTCTATGGCGAGTCGGACCGCTGCTGTTCCTCAGAAAGCCCAGTAATTCTGGAGTGTCCTGAAGAGTGGAGGTCTAAGCATGCAAGAAATGGGTATATTAGATGGAACCTGCTGTGTGTAGGAAATAACAGTTACACTCATAAAGCAGTTTTAGTATTATTTTTTATATTATTATAGTATTTATTAATATTTTGAATTAGCTACTTGTGGCGAGCAGGGCGGGCGAGAGCCGTGAGGGAATGGCGCGAGGCCGGTGACGCGAGAGATAATGAGCTCCACCTGCGAGGCGCACCGGCCTCGAGTCTCTCACAGAGGAGCTCCGGAGGCATAAAAGGAGGAGCGACGACAGTGAAGGACGAGAGAGGACCAGGCCTGGATATTATTTTATGTTTTATTATGTTTGTGTGGCTGGCAGACGTCCGCGAGGGTCTGCCGGCATTACTTTCGTTTTGTATTTGTTTATTTTGAATTAAAGTTATGTTTAACGTTTGCCGGTTCCCGCCTCCTTCTTCCTTATCTACGAACTGTGTTACACTACTATTTTTATATTTTCAGTCTTAAATTTTCAATTTTGTTTTTGTTTTAACTTTATAAAGTAACTAATTTAACTTTATTTATATACCACTTTTCAAAATAAATATTGTTCCAAAGCAGTTTTCAGCACTGAATGATTTCTGAATGTGTCACACGGAAGGAAAGAAAAACACTAATTAAATATTTTGTATTTCTATTATTTATGTATCTATACAATTACTGTATGTGTAGTTAGTATTTTAAGTTAAAATGTAAAAAAAAAAAAAAATGTGAAAAAAATAAGTCACTTGTATTATATAATGCGGTTGTCACTGTGTGAATGTGGTCAGAGAAGCAGACATAGAGTTCAGGGCCAAAACTCTGGTTAAGCATAATTCACTCCACTAAAGTTCACAGGAAGAGAGCTCTAATATCAGTCCAGGTGGTTAAAATTCTGAACTCAGCATGAACGCAGATCAGTTACAAGGCACAGAGGCTTCATGAGGACGTTGTGACGCTTCATAATGACTGCACATGAAATCTGAACAGCGATAATAAAGTCCAGTCAAGAGAGCAGAGGGGTCAGAATTAGTCCAACACCCTCTGATCAAAAACAAGCAGGACTCAGCCGTCACAGTTTTACATTTATTTGAGGCTCATTAGTAAAAGCACAGAAACCTGAGATTTATAAGAACACAGGCAAGAGAGAGATTTGTGATGCAGATGGAGAAAGAAACAGTCATTCAAGTAACTGGCTCTGTGTATGAGGAAAGATCTTGTCAGGGGGCCAACTTCACTAAAACAGTGTAAAAAATTTTGGATGTGGACTCTTTCTTCTTGAAGTGGCTCTCTTTAGAAAGGACACCCTCAGGGAGGGGAAAAAAGAGAGAAGGATAGAGAGATAAGAGTAAGTTTACCTCTAGGTCCAGTGGGTTGAGGGAGCCGTTGACGCTGCAGTGAACAGGTCCGTCGGTAATGATCTGAAGGGCATAGAGGAGGTGTTCCTCATGGAACTGACTGGGCCAGCCCACCTCCAAAACAGTCCTGCTTATTGAACTTGGACCTTTATTATGTAACTGTGAAAAAGAAGAGAGAAACAAAAAGAGAAACCAGCATAAACTTCAAATTACCAAACTTAAAAATATACATTTAAATCTATTTAAAAATATTCAAGTTTCCTTATAAACATTTATAGAGATGCACCAATAAGGAAATTATGGCCGATACCATTATATATTTGATATATTTCCAATTATTTTCATGTTATAGCCGAAAAATGGGTAATGTGATCCACTCTGTGCTCTCGTGTCTCTGGACCAGAGCAGACTGCTCGCGCTGCGGCGGTTCATGTGACACTAACGTGAAAAGGGACTTCATTCGCATCAAAGGAACGCATATTTACACTGTCTGAATCGTTCACTGTCCCCTATATAGTGCACTATGTGCCATTCACCATATAGAAATTAGTAAATGTGTGAACAAATAACTGATTTCAGCCACAGCTTCAGTGTCTGTTCATAATGTAGGAGGGGCGGGACTTCAGATTCTAGAGAGCATGTGATTGGACATAAGATTTGATGAGAAGCTGATGTGCGCAGTGATGTCATGAAAATCTGTGATCCATTTTAATGGAAGTGAGAGACTGTAAGTTTTGAATGCTTATATGTCTTAAATGCGTATTTTGTCATTGTTTTGGAACTTATTCATAACCTTAAGGCTAAAATATTAATACTAAAAGGTAAAAAAATTAAATTTTGATTTCAGGGGGACTTTAATGTTTAGTGGTTGTGTTTGCCTTATTGTGTTCTCCTGTAATTCCTGAGTTACATTAAAGACTGTTGTTGTAGTATTTCTATTGTTGTGTGCTTTATTCACCGCAGCCACACGTGACAAAATAACTTTAAGTGAATGTTAAAATGTTAAAATAGAGTAAATATGCATGAACATTTAAATATCCAATAACCTAAAAACATGTAGAATTAATAAAAATAAAGTAGATTCCCTTACAGTATGAAACAATGTTTCTTCCGAAATACCACTTTCAAAATTTTACTATAGTGAAAAGCTATGGTAAATTTTCATAAGGGGTGCTGTTGATGCCAAATACTTTTAATATGAATCATCAGATTTTCATTTGATATGGAAGAATGTACAAGAATTGATAAACATTAAATCAAACACTCTGGGCTAGCATTAGCATTAGCGGTTGGACTGAACATGGCAGAGCTGAAGCTGCTTCTAACACAAACCATCTGTACAGCGTCTGGCCAACATTACAGGCAATTAAAAAATTAATAGCCGCAGGACAGATGGTGTTTAGTGAGGCCCACTCATAGCAAAAAGAGGTCAGGAGTCTACACAAAAACAAACAACAAATAAATAGCTATACAGAAGTTGGTTTTTGCTAGCTGGATGCACTACACTCCATGAGGAAAGTTTATTGTGGTTTACTTCTTATAATAGATTAGTGTTAGATTTTATTGCTGGAGAGAGAATTGGGTTGTTAAAAAAGTAACGCTGAGTCACAAAGTTAAACTGTTTTTCATATAAATATGGATTAAATTCACTCACACTCAGTGTGTTAAAGATCAGCTGTGATTAGTTGTGGCACGCTTGTATGTCTACTTTCTATGTACTGTAGTATGCGTGTGTGTTTGCAAGTGTGTTTTATGAAAAGTGATTACTACTGATCTGGATCCCTTTGATCACAACAAAATTTTTGAATGTTTGCTGGCCATTTAACAGAGCATGATAGTTCCATACTTTTCCATACACCTCTTCTTCTATTCCTGTTTCTGAGGCTCTCCATGTTTACCAAATATGTTTTGTTTTCGTGTCTGTTTATTCCGTACCTCATATATGTGTTGAACCTGAGGGCCGACGTCATCCTCTCTCACAGGTTTCTCTTTGGGTTCCCATCGAGGGAAAGGCAAAACAACCTGAGCTGGGTGAGACACACTGAGGAAAACAGAGAGAAGATTTTCAAGCAGCTGTAAGATGCAAACTATTAGCATGTGTTTATTGGAAAATATTTAGGAGACTGTACAAGTTTCAAACCCGTTTTAATTTTCTAGTGTGGCAGATTACCAATTCAAACAGGATATTCAATAAGAAAAAACATTTGACTGAGACAAAGTAAGATATTTATTGGCTAATGTGTCATAAAAACAGATGTTGGTCTTCTTATTTTCTATGATATGCCTTATTTATCCTTCACTTTGACTTTATGGCAAGACAGTATTTTAATGGAACAGAAGTATTTAATAATCAATATGGACCTGGTGAATAACTTCTCCAGATCTCTCTGAACAGGCAAACAGTGGCAGTTTGGGTTCTTTTAATAAAATTAGACTCTAAAACATGGGTTGAAGCAACCAAGCATTTTTTCGAGGGACTGCTCATTTTCTGCTCTGTGAGACAGAAAGAGACAGATAAAAGAGATACTTACCCTCTGATCTCCACCTGTGCTCTCGCCGCAATGCTTAGAGTCAGATTCACTGGAACACTTCTTGAGTTGTCCTTATTAGAGCTGTTCAGAGAAACAAACAAAATATAACATAACAAAACATAACATTTTGATATAAAATAAAGTGCCAGTAACATACAGAGTTATGTAATGTGCACTATGAGACAGTAAGGCTCTTCTGTAGAAGGTCTTAGTGAACTGGCCACAGTGTCTCAGACTACTGAACAGTTCCATGTGTGAGCCTGAGGCAGGGCGCATCTGTGTTCTGTGAATGTGTCTGTCCTTTGAGGGTGCGAGGATGAGATGATGAACAAGGAACAATACTGTTTTCTTCTGAGCATGTCGCTGTCCTAGTGTTCCCTGAGTCAACTGTCTCGCCGGTCATTGTGGAGTGAAAACCATAAAAACACCATCAGCCACACACACCGGTACTCTCATTTCATACAACACAATGAACGCAAATATTATACAAAAAGGAATTTCACCTGGAGTGTGTGGTCAAACACAAATCTGGACAAATGTGAGAATGCACAAAAAGAAATACAAACTAAAGTCCTAAAATTGGTTTACCAATTTTGTGTGACAAGTGTGTAAAGAAGTAATGTAATTATAATATAATTAGACAATGTACTGTATTTGAAATACTTATGGGACTCTTTTTGGTCTATAGAAACTACATAATCTTAGATTCTGTCCTAATATATCTGCCAGTGACTCACACCTTATTAAATGTCACCCTGGTAACTATGCAGCTGTTAAAAACATAGAGGTAAATTTTAAAAGCAAAATATATATATAATTCCAGGGAAGCTAAGAAGTCAAAGGAGAGGATGTATGCATAAAAAAACCCCCATAAAAAGTCTGACAATTGTAACTTTGATCTTGTGGAATAACTGGGGCTCACAAAAATGATATATTTACTATATGCCATAAAACTCACTGTCTGACTGAAAGGAACAAGGAGATGGAAGAATCTTTGAAGCCTTGTAAGATTTTGTTTAATTCATTCAGGACTTATTAAATGAATCAAGAAATGTGTTACATGCATTCCAGCACCTACATTTCCATCCTGAGAGAATCAGAATACAACCATCATAAAGTAGAAAAAGAATAATTAAAAGTATATTGTTTAAATTATATATTAAAAGTTTGGGCTCAGAAATTAACTTTTTAAAGTGACTACATTATGTATTAGTAAGCACATTTATAATGTTACAAAATATATTAATGTTAGAAAATAATTTTAGTTTTTAAAATGTATCACAGTTTGCATAAATATATTTAGCAGCTGTTTTCAACATTGATAATAATAAGACTTTTAAGTTTTTAAGCACCAAATAAGCATATTAGAATGATTTCTGAAGGATCACGTGACACTGAAGACTGAAGTAATGATGCTGAAAATTCAGTTTTACCATAAATATAGTACAGTAAAATTTTATTTTTAATCAAATAAATGCATCTTGGCAGGAATAAGAGACTGCTTTCAAAAACATTTACAAATCTTACCAAAAAAAAAAACCTTTTGAATGGTAGTGTACTTTTTAGAACTAATAATAATTACATAATTTGAATTACTTTTAAAAGTTAAAAAATTTAATCATCCACCAGAGCCATATTATCACACACAGAAATGTGAAAGACTTGAAAGACAAAACATCTTTTTTGCTGCATGACACCTGGCTTCTATCTCTCTGTATCTGCAGCTTTCTCCCCCCCCCTCTCCGTCTTTCACTCTTATTCCGTCTCAAGGTGAAAAATCAGAGTGGGCAGAGGAACATGTGGCTAACATTAGTCACCAGAAAATTTCTCTATTCTCTAGAGACACACATACCGAAACAGATAAGACACACACCACAAATGCATTCATACAGCACACACACTTAAGTGCAAACATATTACATGTGCACACTCACATGTGCAGGCGAAAACACATACACATACGTACACTCACCCTCCTGTTTGACCTAACCTTGCTCTGAGACTTTAGGGTTCAGTGATTAAACCCTTAGGGAAATATCCCTTCCACTGAGAGCAGCCTGGCAGTCATCTCAACACCCCAAAACTAACATGTGCTCATAAAAACCTCCCTGTGCATATGTGTGAGTAACATCACAGTGAGGAGTGTTATTATAACAAATACGCTTCACCCTTGTGCTTAACAGAACATGGCCAAGGACATGCAAACCAAGTGGGGAGGAAACAGTGTGATTGCGATTGTTTTGCTAAATGCATAATGCAATATTGTATTCATTACTTCCATGAGCTCATTACTTCTACCGTAAATTAATACATTGTTAGCTAAATGCATGATTTGTTTATCTACATTGCAGAAATTACAAAAATTGGACACAATCATCTTTGATAAAAGATTACTCTAAATTGCAATGTTGACATGCATTCTCTGTAAAGCTGCTTTGAAACGATATATATTGTGAATACAATACAAATAAATGTGAATTGAATTGAATAATATGCATTGTGAAACTCTAAAACTGACTAGTGACTTACCTGGTTTTAAGAAAGCCTTTTATATTTTTTATTTTAAAAAATCATGTTAATAAATAATAATAATAATAATAATAATAATACATGTATTTATAAAATGAATTATTATTTGACTACCTGGCTATTGGATTATTTAACCATTATGACCCATCCCTAAGTATGAAAAAACAGATGACCGGGGGAAAAAAAAAAAAAGCTTTTTTCCCAGTATATAAATACAAAATTGCCATTTTTCTCCTCATACACCCACACATAGACAACAGAGTCTCTTAAAGTATGCCATCCATTTTCTGTGACCCATCCAAGGACATCTTATCAACACTCAGCTTCCTGTTCTAAAGTCTGGCTCTATAACGACCAACATTTGGGGCCCTAGCTTACAAAATGACCCCCCAAAACATACATCAAAGTGACACGCACCACTTACCTTGTTCTCTCTCTCTCACACACACACACACACAAACACACAACTGAGTAGTGCGAGAGACCTATACATGAAATTATAAGTTACGGTACCACATGTTAAGTTTTTGTGCTTTATGAGGATTCTCCATAGACATAATGATTTTTACTGTACAAACTGAATATTCTATCCCCTACCCCTAAACCTAGCCCTTACAGAAAACATGTTGCATTTTTACACTTCAAAAAACTATTAGTATGATTTATAAACCATTTCTCTCATGGGGGCCGAAATTTTTCCCCACAATGCCAAAAATTGTTTTACTATCCTTGTGGGGACATTTGGACCCAACAACATAGGGAATACCTGGACCAGAAATGTTAGCCACACACATTCTGCTTCTCAGACACACTTACACATTGTATAAGTTTATGACCAGTGGGAACGTAAGGACTTGGGTGTTGACAATGATTTGGCCAGAAATGCAAATGATTGTGTGTGTGAGTGTGAGTGAAAGATAATTGCTGTGAGAATACATTATGCTTACTTGAATTGAATTGGGATATGGTTGAAATGAAAGGTGATAGTTACTGTACCTGTGTATCTGCAGCTCAAAGCCAATAGTAGGAGGGGCATCTTCCAGCCTCTGTACAGAAAACCGTAAACCAACTGACAACTAGAGCCAAAATGAGAGAGAGAGAAGAAAGGGAAAAACATGAAGACATCAAAAGCTTAAGGGACATCTGTAAGTGCTCAGTAAAACAGAATAGAGTTCTCCCCCCACTGGCTCATACAGGAAAAACCCACCACAATTAACACTGTGCCGTCTTACATGCTGGGGGGAGGAGTGTGGGGTCTGTCTGGATAGTCTCACTGCTCTTATACCCCCAACAAATAACATGAAAATTATTAAACTACAAGTATACAAGTGTAACTCGTTAAATCAATAAAAAATGGACAATGGATACTGATTTGAGTCAAAATTATAGCTATAAATATTAGCTGTCAATATTAGGCAGTCAACTACAATATACTAAACAATCACCCTAGCAAAAAAGAGGAACACTGCACCAACATTACAGTAATATTTATAATGAAGTCATCTGAGAGCATTTTCATTACAGTAAACTACTCATATGCGAGATGGCGCTAGTTTGTGTGAAATGGGAATGTGAGTCCACAGCGTGATATGACAGACATGCAAGTAGCTCCAACTTCATATACCGTGTTCGGGATGAGCGGTTTGATATACAACAAATATTAGAAGTAGGGATGCACCGATTCCATTTTCTAAGGACTGAGTATAAGTACCGATAATTTTTTTCTGGTATTCGCCGATACCGATGCCTATACATTTATTAATTTCTTTTTTCTTTTCTTTTTTTGGTGATGTGGCAGTTTTCCAAGCACAACACAGTGAGACTAATGAAGGTAGGGCAGCTTCTTTATTATTACTCCAACGAAAAAAGTAATAATTTTTATGTGCTTGTCAAAATTTCACAGTGTCCAATAACCTTCAAAGGGCATAATTACCAAAGTCATAATAAAAAATCAAAAACAAACATCGCCTTTTTTAACCTGCCTTTCAAAAGTGCTAAACAAATATTACAGAACAAATGTTTATAACATAACAATATGAACCAATGTAAACAACCATGGGTGACCAGATTTGTCATGGTGGAATACGAGACGAGTCGGCAATATGATATGAGAAATTTTATTTCACTATATATATATATATATATATATATATATATATATATATATACACACACACACATATTTATTTAATGTCTTTTGTTGTTTTACTAACATTAATGACAAACAAATATTTAATTAGGCTACTGTATTTTGCTACTATTTTAAGATCGAATCCAAGGATGTAATATACTGACACATATCTTTTTTTCACTCACCTGTTTACATCTACTTAAGCCATAACCGACTGCATTTACTCCAAGATGGACATTTTGGCAACTATTTGTGCATTTGACCATTTAGGTGCAAGGAGAACTGATTGCGTGCTGTCTGAGAGAACTGGGAAGAGAGCGCCTCTGCTCTGTGTCATTTAGTGCGATTTGCATGCAGAACGCAATGTGTGGGTTGTCGTCATTAATTTTGAAGTATTTCCACACCCCTGAGGCTGACATTGTTTCTGTTGCCGCCAAAGGCAATTCTGTCAGTTACGTCACGTGAGGTATCGTTCCTTGGTATCAGGGGTATTTTTTTACGAGTACAAGTACATGAGATGGTATCGGCCCGATACCGACACTGGTATCAATATCGGTGCATCCCTAATTAGAAGATATCTGACCACTATAGTGATGTAAAGACTTTATTTTACATACTTGATCTTTGAATCTTGTGCAGCAAAATGCACAAATCTGTATTCAAGTCATTTTATTCATTAGTTAAAATGTTAAACCTTCATATTTGTATTAGGAAATCATAATGCGGCCAAAGATAAATTATGAGAAACATAAATAAGTAGTTCACTTCCCGAGTCTTCTGTTCAGTTGTCATGTGACAAATGAACGAGTCACTCATAAACAACACATCTCTATCGATTGCTGAATATCACGATTGACCAATCAGAAACAATTATTCCAGAGTGCTAAATCTGCTAATGGTAATTTATACAACTTGGCAGAGTATTCACATGTTTTTACATTTAAAACACAAGATGCAGTGCAGTGGACTGAAAAAAAGAGAAAGGTCTAGAGACCTTTAAAAGTTTAACTTGAATACCACATTTTTAGAATGGCGTGTCATGTGTGAGAGGCTGCAAAAGATGCAAGATGTGAATGCAATGTTCAAACAAAAAAGCATTCTGTGTAAATGGCCCCTTGAAATGCTAAAAATGTATATGTAGAAATCAACCAGTTAATATTTGTTGTAAAAGTATAGCTCATTATTCTTTTGCATTATCATATTAGCTATTGTTAACATATTGAAATCTTATTGTAAAATGTTACCATATTTATTATATTTATATAATTGCAATTTGTCCTTGCGTACAGTTAAAAGTCTGTCAGCTTTTAAAAAACAAGTCTTTATAAAGCCATTTTCTTTGATTAATTACCTTTGTTGTTTTTCTGCTCTGCTGAACAAAGTCTAAACACTGAAATCTTCATTCACAAACAAATAGTAAACTTTCACCAATCATCTCTCTCGCTCTCTGTGGCTGTAACTGTGTCCATATGGTGTAGTTCATTAGAAGAAGTCTGATAATGGCTGCTGGGATGGTTAATGAAGGCCAGTCCTTAAGCTAAAGGCTATGTGCTAACTCTGGAGCCCCATAAATGAGCTTCCCCAGGCGGAAAGCTTCCTCACTACAAAGCCACCTCATAACAGACGGGTGAGAGTAACAAGTGCTGTTAAACTTTAAAGAGGGAACTGGCCACGGAGCCCCTTTTTGTGGTCTTGCGTCCTTTTTTAAAACCCACAGAGTTGGTAAATAACAAATGAAGATCATATCTGCGCAACTTCATACATGTGTTCAGAAATGAGACTTCATCAGAGATTGGAGTTTACAAGGGCTGGTTCATATGTTTCTGTGGCAACAGTAATCATCTAATTACACTAATGAGACAATAACTCTAAATCGAAAGTTTTAATGAAACTCAGAACAGAACACAGCGTATAACATGAGAAAAATGTACAAGTTCTTCAAGTGTGTTTGATTAAGTGCATTTCACAACATAGGAATGAAATGTAAGATGCAGTTTCCATTTGAAACAGCACAAACACACACATCAAAAGCACTGTGTTTGAATACATATGTGCATTGGTATTTATTCAGATGGATTACAGATTGACTAAGGAAAGCTGGACAGAGTGCATCCAGAAAGCATGAAGATGGCTGGATTTTGCATGATTAAAAGACAAAGAACAATGTAAGTCAAAGATGAGCCTGTCAGTCTGTTATTTACAGTGTCATCAGAAGCATATTGCTAGGATGCTCCCAAAATATCAGCCCACTCTGTTAAGAAATAATACACGCTTCATGTTGCTGGGAAATACGAGGTGTTGTGGATAGAAACTAAATCCATGAACTGTTGCCAAATTCTGTGAATTTATATCACCCTAATGTGATATTAGCTAAAATAGGTAGGAGTCAGTGAAACAATAAACTCATTCAATGCGTTTTATTTTACAGACCATTAAACTCCTCACTTCATTTAAAGAGAGCGATAGATGGGGCGAGTCATGTTGGATTTATGGCTCAGAAAATAAATTTACACTGTTATTTTAAGACTACTGGGGAATTTAATGCATTATCATATAGATAGAAGATTCACATTAGTGAGACTAATAGAATACAAGACACTTCACTTCATGAAATCACAATATGACAAAGAACTGCAGTTTTGTTTTATTAAAATTAGCCAAAAGATCCAAGGCTTTATGGTAGAGGTCTACAAAGAAGACCCGAGGACCCGGGACCCGTACGGGTTCGGGACTATATTTTAAATGGTCAGCCGGGTCGGGTCCCAATCTATTACTTCGGTTACCGGGTCTGTTTAACATTGTGTGTATACCCGAGCCGATTTGATTCGGAGATCACCTGGCCGTGTTGGGAGTGAGTCAGTCAGCGTTGTGCGTGTGTTTTGTAACTTGCAAAGTATGAGCCGGGAAATAAGGTGAAAAAAAACATGAGCGACCCCAGCCATCAGAAGTCAGAAGCAGAGCGGGCGGAGTTAATGCAAGCGAACGGTGATCATCGAGTTTTACTATTCCTATCGTGTGCAACAGTAATGCAAACAAACTTCAAATCTCAAGAACTGCTTGTAGCCTTGCACATTCGCATTTAAATAACATTTAAATAACATAGCCTATATCAAATCATTAACAAAATATGAACTATCACACGAATGTTTTCTGTGACGCTTAAAGCTTATGTTTCAGGTTGCTCCACCTAACGCTCATGCGAGCGCACTTTCTTTCTCCTGTTTTTATAATAACATTATGCCGTTATATCTAAAGTCTTGGTCAGACTCGGCTCAGAAAGCACAGAAATGACCGTAAATAAGTAATGCTAACGTCAGCGGCCATGTCAATCGTTATTATAGTTCAAAAGGGCAAACAATCAAAGTTATTTTAGAGTTGACTCGAGTCTCGAGATACAACGAAAGAATGCAAAACTGCAAAGTCGTGACAGCAAGTGAACTTTTAAAGCTGGAATAATAAGTGGATTAAGCATTTCAATCGGCAAGAGAGGAATAACGGATGAACTATCTTGTCAAGCGCATCACAGTCAAAGGGAGAAAGCTATAGCCTACTAATATTAGGTAAGACAACACGTTTTATTTTCGCAACTTGTTTATTGACTTATTAATAGCAATTTGCTGTGGAATAGACCTGTGTGCCCATCGTGTCCAGACGGGTCCGGGTCCAGCTTAGACGGGTCCGGGCAGTACATTTATAGCATTTCTCGGTTCTGCACGGGTTCGGGTCCAACTTTCAAAATAATAGTCGGGCCGGGTCGGTTCCGTGTAGCACATTTACGGGTCTCTTCGGGTTCGGGTATGAATTTTTGGACCCGTGAAGA
The DNA here is from genome assembly GCF_024489055.1 of Chanodichthys erythropterus. NCBI lineage: Eukaryota > Metazoa > Chordata > Actinopteri > Cypriniformes > Xenocyprididae > Chanodichthys > Chanodichthys erythropterus. Next base: position 27,909,922 of record NC_090222.1, read on the forward strand.
CCTCTACTTTATGGGCACCACTCTGCGCGGTAGCTCTTCTGTCAACTTACTGTCTTTACTCAACTGTCCCTTCTAATAAAGGCAGAAAATGCCCAGAAATGTTGCTAATTTTATGTTACTAATGTTACTAAACATAATGACTACTGGACTAGTGCCAAAAGTACCGACTTTTACATTTTAAAAATGTGACAATACCAGCATTTCCCCCAAGTATTTTGAGCGCTATTGAGCGGATTTACGTCTGATTGGCCATTGTGTTCATGCGTTCAACAGATATGTCTGAGATTGGCTACAACGATCAATGCTTCAAAAACATGTTGTGAATAGACATCTGTGACGCTCTTCACCGAGCGCTTACACAGATACACATGGGAGCATTTGAAAACAGGTGTCTATCAGCGGATCTGTCTATCAGCGGATATATTAGGGATCCACTGATAGATGCCAGCTTTCAAACGCTCCCATGTGGATCTGTGTAAGCACTCGGTGAACAGCAAGACTCAGAAACATATCTGTTGAGCACGTGAACACAATGGCCAATCAAAGGTGTTTAAGAATCCGTTCAACAGCGCTAAAAATGCTAGGGGGAAATTCTGGTATCGTCACATCTTTTTAAAATTTCAGTACCGATTTGGTACTGAAGTCTGTACTTTTGACAACACTATACTGGACTAGCAAGCCGTGTTTGATGTTCACCTACTGGTTAATAAACTAATCGCCAGACCGACAGAATCCTGAGACTGACAGTGGAGGATATAGGAATGAATATATTACATGAAATGTAATCATGAGTTCATTTGAGCACTAGGTACAACACACTTCATACACAACCATTCAAAAGTTTGGGGAGGGAAAGAATTTTAATTTAAAAATTTTTATGTTAAAGAAGACACTTCGGCTAACCATGCAAGGCTGCAATTATTTAATCAGAGTAAATTTCATTAAAAAAAATGAGAGTATTAACTTAACTTATAACTTCGACATTTCAAACTGTAATGTCATTAATTGTTTTAGCTTTGACTCAGATATTAGCAACTGATGTTGTGAGGTAACAACCAATGTGTATGTGCAAAGGCCCATTCAAGTCCCCACCGCTTTATAAAACAAAGTGTTTTATTGGTGGCTTATTTGTGCCTTAATTGGTGGCTCAACGGAGAGCCTCCAGCTAGATGCATTTGTACTGTTTCCTTCTAAAAATACAATACAACTGGAAGCTTCTACTTCAGACAACATGGTCAATACAAATCTCTGCTGTTCCTCGTATAGGAACTGTTTGTGGTGCCCAGACCATTTGAGGTGGTGTGACTAACATGTTTTCTGCACATTGGTCTTGTGATGGCTTATTTGTGATGAATGAGCTGCACCACATGGTTATGACTTACTTTTATGGGCTATGAGAGGATAGCTTGGAAAGTTTTGAAAAAGAAAAAGAAAACAGAAAATGAGAGAAAAAAAAGTATTGAATTTGATCACAGGCCTTGCGCTGATTCCATGTGTGGTACGATTGTTTAGTGACGCCAGCGACAACAGTGTGTGAGTGTTTTGTGAGTGTGAGTTCATGAGGGGTCTCATAGTTTGCTTGATGTATGTGTGAGATGGGGGATCTGTGGCCATGTCACCCTCCTCTGCTGGTGCCATGATAATTTGGCCCATGTGGGTTTAACTCCAGAGGCTCCATGACACAGCCTGTCACCATGACAACGCCCCCTCCTTCCAAATCTGGAACATGTTAACAGGTCATAGAGCCAAACAACTCTCTCTTCCTTTGTGTTCCACAGAATAAAGAAAGTCATACAGGTTTGGAATGACATGAGGGTGAGTAAATGATGGCATTTACTGGGTGAACACAGAAATGAATTTCCAAACAGGTTTGCCAAACACACTACCTCTCCTTCTGCCCCACCCCTCATCTATCATTATTCAGAAATACTAGTCAATGCTAACCAAGCTAATCAGAGTTGCTATGCTAAGCATCCTCAACAGCAACAGATGACATGAAAAACTTAAACTTAAAAACTGAAATGACTATTAGAAATGTTGCCTTGGCAACTAACTGAAGTTACTGAAGTAATATAATTACTAATGGCGCTTTTCCACTGCATGGTACGGCTCGTTACGGCTCACTTTTTGGCACTTTTCTACTGCATGGCATGGCTTGGTATGGAATGGTATGGCTCGCTTAAATAATACCTCAGTTGAGGTTCCAAGCAAGATGTACCGATACTAAATGTGACGTGTAAACACTGCAGATCCCTGATTGGTCAGAGAGAATCGTCACTACCAGCGTCATTGGATTTGAAACACGAGACACCAAACCTACTAGATTTAAATAGTCCATAACAGCCACCGCAGTATCATTTGGTTGTGAAAAGACTTGCTTTAAACGACTGTCACACACAACTTGAAAAAAGAAATGGCTGTATTGTGGTCAGTAAATGAGGTTCAGACTCATTGGTAGACAAGGAGCTGATCCACAGCAGTAGAGGCAGAGCAACTATAATGATCAGTCTATAATCCCACCCGCTTTGAAGCAGTACTTCAAAAATGTAATTTAAGTTCACCTTTAAGGCTATTTATGTGTGAAGCAGTTTTTTTGTCTCATGATTAATTTGCTCCTTTTACATTCAACATGCTGCCACAGAATTTCTCTACAGGCTCTCTTCCAAACCCACAATCCACCAACATGACAGGCCAGTTTGACATATAATAACACAGACCTCTGAGTATCCAGCCAACTGCCTACACACATTGACCAATACCATTTTAAAACCGCAGGTCCATCCGCAGGTAATATTCTGCCTATTCAGTTGTGAAATATTCTGCCTATTCAGTTGTGATGCTCTGATTTATAGCTTATGAGCAACATAATCTTTTGACCTGCTGTAGTAAACACAGTAATAAACCACTCTGCCCTGCCTCCGCTCTCAGAGAGCTGGCGCTGCTCGAGCCCAAGCATTTACCAGCTTTGCATCAAATTACTGACAAATTACATTTCAATTTGCCTTTGCTTTAACAAGCACTGCAATCCAAACAAACAGAAAAGGAAGGGAGTAAACTGTCTAATAAAGATGCAGGTGTGCGTGTGTGATACACAATGTAAAAATTAATTCTCAGAAAAATAAGAAAGAAATAAAGTAAATAATTGGTAAAAATGGGTTTAAATCATGTATTTTTGGCACTATCAGATTATATTATTTAGTACATTATAATTAACCACACAAAAATCTATATTTAATGCAACAGTGGCCATGTTGTATCCAATGAAATTAATGCTGCACACAGATTCACAAAGACAGTGAGTCCATTTAAAACCCTCTCTGCAAAGCGGAATATAGTAACCGCAACTCAAATTCATTATTTTACAGAATGTCTATCCAGCCAACTTTAGAACTTTAGATGCAACAAGTCATTTTTTGTAGTTGGACAGACCTCGGTTTTCTTCATATGTTCCAAAATATATTATGTCTGGAAATCTATCATAGTCACAAAATTTCTTCTACTACCAAAATAACCTTAACAGCTGCATAAATCTATTTGGGACAATGATACAATTTACTCAATTATTATTATTATTTTTTTTTGTGATACTCAATAGGGATGAAGCATGAATAAATCTGACTTGAGCCTAATGAGCAGTTCACCCTTAGGGCTTTGAGGAAATGGGAAACTAATGGAATGAGAAACAGAGATGGTAAAGAGGAGGACTAATGTCACTTTAGAGTTTACAAATTACAGCCATTAACTATTAACTAGTAGAAACAGCAAACAACAACATACCACCAACCATGAATATGTAGTTTAAAATACACAAAGTAATGTAAAGATGATCTGGACATACTCAGGAACAAAACTGTGTGTGTTGGTTTGTGTGTATATGCCTATATATGAGACACAGGGCAGGATGTTGTGTTGGGAGTGTGTTGTGACAGGTCAAGAGTGTGTTTTGTAACCGATGTAATTGCACCCCAGGCTGAGATATTTGGGATGGCTGGAGACGAGTTGTCATAGTGACTTGTAAATAGATGGAGAGCGTGTTTAGACTTTGTCCCAATGTGTTTACAACCTCCCTTCACACACTCACTCCATTATTCCACTTTTTCTCTCAACCCGCTGTTTTGTTTTCTGTACTCTCATTAACAATGTTCAAAATCAACAGAGAAACTGACAGAGAAACTGGGAAGAAAGAGGTAGTAAAGAAACAGAGAGAGGAGAGAGGGAGAAGGAAAAAATATCACACAATGCACACATCAAGGTACTGATTGTGCAAGAAAAGTTCTACGTAATGTATGTGTGTTTTCTCTTTAGTGAACATATATGCTGATCTCAGCAGGAGATGCATATGTGTCCTTAATAGCACATGAATGAATACATCTGTAGAACAGATTCCTGAGGGTCCGTGGGGCCAGTAGACAAGCAGTCTTAAAAAAATATCTGGGTTAGTGAAGGTATGTACACACACACACACTAACACACACTGAGAGAGGAACATGGTTTCCTTCCTCTGAATTAATGGTTGAATAAATGATTCCCACCTAAAAAATATTTTCAGTCATTTTTCAGTAAAAATTTACAGTACAAACAAAAATACAAATAATAATATCTTGCTTTCAGCACAAATCTATCAAAATGTAGAGCGGTTTATGCTGAAAACAAGAAAAAATTTTTTTTGTTTAGATATAAAGAAAAATAAACAGTTAAAATATTCTCTGAAAAGATGTCTTAATATCTTAGGTTTCATTAATTTGATCAAAAATAGAGTAAATGTTTAACAGTAATAATGTGATTTCATATATGTGTGTGTGTGTGTGTGTGTGTGTGTGTGTGTGTGTGTGTGTGTGTGTGTGTGTGTGTGTGTGATTAACTATAATTTAAAATGTTTTCTATTGTAATATATTTCAAAATGCATTTTAATTCTGTGATGACAATGCTACATTTCAGAAATCATTCTAATATGCTGATTTGATTCTCAAGAAACGTGTCGTATTATAATCATTGCTTAACATTTTTGTGCAAAACGTGATACATTTTTCAGGAATCTTTGATGAATATAATTAATCTTTTGTAACAATATAAATGTCTTTACTGTCACTTTTTGATTAATTTAAATGTCTTTGCTGAATTAAAAAACAAAATTTTGAAAGGTAGTATTTATGAACTTATCTCTGGTTTCATTACTGAAAGGATTTCTCTCCTTCAAAATTTCAGCATCCTGTTTTTTTGACCAAAAGGTATGTGTGTGAGTGATGCATCTGCAGGTGTCTCATACAGGACTTGAAGTCTCAGTAAGCTGACAGCACTGCTAAATATCTGGCTATTAAAGGGCAAACTGATATGCTGTCTTACCCTTTTCTCACCCCTCTAAAATCCTCCTACCTCTGTCCTGCTCATTTATGTTAATGCGCTGAGGGATTCAAGCTCTCACTGTAAGCTAAGGCCAACATATGCAAGTCCAGGAGATACAAAATCTACACAAACAAATGAACACAAGCCCAATTTTATGTGTTGATGCATCAGAATGCATTTCATAATGCAATGCAAGTACGTACTGCATTCTCAGTGTTGCCACAAAGCTTTTTTTTCAGTCTGTTGTCTCTTTTAGGTAAACGTCTGTCATGGTGGCTGTACGAGAAAAGCAATAGTTTGAAATGAAGATTACTGAGCAAGTTAGTTATGTTAGTTACACTGTTGACAGGTTTATAGTTTACTACCTAAATAATAACACATCTGGTTTAATGGCACAGACATTTGAAGGAAACTCTATTGCTCCCTTGAGTACTAAGGTTTGTTACTGTCACTGTAATGCAAGAAATGTAAATATGTACCACACACTTACAAAGCATTGGCGAAGCATTCATGTCAGTGTACTACTGTAGAGTATGTTTCATTCATTCATTCATTTTTGGATCAAACTGTACATATTACATCACATCAATAGAGTTTATGTGACATGGCTCTTACGTTTGTGTCAGCCACCATTGGGTTTCCCAGGTCACACACTACAACTCTGGTATCATTCTCTGTTCTGTGTTCGCAGTTCAGCCGCTGAAGATCCTGAGAGAGAAAGAGAAAGCAGATCTTCATTATTTAATCTATAATAGCTGCTGTGTTGATCTACATGCTGAATGTCTAAGGAACACAAACAGAAGCATTATGCCCATTCAAAGGGACACATGCCACCTCAGAACTTCCAACAAATATTCAAATAATTATTTCAATTTATTTAATAAATAAAATAAAATAAAATAAAATAAAATAAAATAAAATAAAATAAAATAAAATAAAATAAAATAAAATAAAATAAAATAAAATAGGAACATTACATCACTGAAAACAAAACCAGGCAATAATTAACCCGGTCAATAACTAGCATAATCCAGTGAAAACATGTCTCTGGAGGGGCAAGGGAGGGACGGAGGAAAGGAAACGAGGGAGAGAAAGTACATGATGAATTCTCTGATAGTAATCACATCATACATCACTGAGGCCCTACCCCTGTCATCTCATCAACCCCCCACATCAGTCTCTCTTTTCCTCCATCTCCCTCCTCTGGCAACTATTTCCTCTCACCAAAACAGAGTCAAACCGTAACCAGTCGGTTCCCAGAAGAGCAGCTAATGGAGTTGTGCAAATTGCATTAAGAGCCACTCTCAAACACTCGCTGCAATTACCAGTTATACACTGCATCTGTTAAACTCATAACTGACAGACAGAGAGCAATCAGATCTTCTGCGGTTAGTGCCGCACAGCGCCAGTGTCTCATGGAAGAAGAGGCAGTGTGTTTGCAGAGATGCATGAATGGGATGACATCAGAATATATGAATGAAGATAAGCAGGACTGTATGAAATGAAATAAACAGTCTGTTAGATCTCGGCAATGCATTACAGTACACACCTAGGCATGTGGCATGTTTTAGTCTATGTTTAATAAGAAACCTTAGCCATAATTAGATCAACATTCAGTGCATTCCTGCCTCATTACTACATCAAAGCCATTGCAGCACTCATGTTTGTGTTTTTAACTCTGTGTCAGAATGGATTACAGATTTAGAATTTCAACATGATGGATTTAAAGCCGTTCAGAAAATCTGATATTTCACAAGAACTGAGTTCACATTACAATGTGTCATAACCAGGTGCGATGTGATAAAACATCAAGAAATACAAGCTATTCTTGTAAATGTAAAGGTTTTTGCCTTAAAGGGATAGTTCACCCAAAAATGAATATTCTGTCATCATTTACTCACCCTCAAGTTGTTCCAAACCTATATGAATTTCTTTCTTCTGCTAAACACAGAAGCTACTGACTCTGATGATCGTGTTATTCTTGTGCTTCTAGATTTAACTGCTGCGTTTGACACTGTGGACCATGAAATCCTGATCTCAAGTTTGGAGCAGTGGGTGGGCATCAAGGGCATAGCACTTGAATGATTTAGGTCTCCTTTCTCTTGTGGGGTCCCACAGGGCCCTCTTCTCTTCTCTTTGTATTTGCTCCCACTAAGTCAATAATCAGGAAGCATGGCATGTCTTTCCACTTTTATGCAGATGATAGCCAGATTTATGTGCCTCTTAAAAAGAACGACGCTGTCAGACCGTTACTCAAGTGTCTTGCTGATATACAGGCCTGGATGTCTCTTAATTTTTTAAGTTTTAATGTAAAAAAGACAGAGGTGATGGTTTTTGGTGGCACCATTGGGACCCCTTTTGTTGATTTGGGGACCTTGGCCCAGTACAACAAACAAACAATCACTAACCTAGGGGTTAAAATCGACGCTGACCTCAAGCTTGACAGTCAGATCAGGGCAATCGTTAAAACAAGCTTTTTTTAATTGAGGCAGCTGGCCAAAGTAAACCTATCGAGGCAACACTTTGAGACAGTAATCCACGCCTTTGTCACCACTCGGCTGGATTACTGTAATGCACTGTATGTGGGGGTTTAGTGGGTCTTCTGTTGCTCATCTGCGGATGGTTCAAAACGCTGCAGCACGTCTGTTAACGGGAACGCGCAAATACGAGCACATTTCCCCTATTTTAGCCTCACTTCACTGGCTGCCCATACATTTTAGGATCCATTTTTAAAATCCTCTTATTTGTTTTTAAATCTCTAAATGGTCTTGCTCCACCCTACGTTTCTGAGCTGCTACACCCTTATAGACCCACCCGTTCTCTCAGGTCAGCTGATCATCTGCTCCTGAATGTGCCCAAAACAAAACGGAAGCTTAGAGGGGACCGTGCCTTTGCTGTGGCAGCTCCTAAAATGTGGAATGATCTGCCACTGCCCATTAGACAGGCCTCTTCATTGTCTTCTTTTAAGTTGCTTCTTAAAACCCACCTTTTCTCTTTGGCCTTTGACACTTGATTTTGACATTTGTTTCTTAATTAGTTTTTCTTGTTTTCATGTCTTGTATGAGTTGAGTATTTTATGTTGATATATTTTTCTGTACAGCACTTTGGTCAACTTCGGTTGTTTTAAAGTGCTTTATAAATAAAGTTTGATTTAATTTGATTTGAAGATATTTTGAAGATTGCGGGTAACCAAACGGGTAGCTATTGACTTCCATAGTATTTTTTTAGGGATGTCCCAATCAAGTTTTTCTGCCCCTGATTCGATCAGAGTCATTGAATATTGCCAATACTGATATTCTGCTAGAACAGACCTCATTGGTTCTCATGCCAGTGTCGCAGCCAATACCGATCAGTTTTAAAAATCATCCCCGAGATCTATAGATAGATAGACAGATAGACTAAAAGTCTGAGACTAAAATAAACCTTAATTATAAATGAAAGATATCATACAAATGGCTTTCACTAAGTATTTATTATCTTCTACATCCAATCGGCTACTGAAACCCACATAAGCACATAACGCAGCAATATCTTGCACACATAAAAGTAAAAAGAGATAGAGGGTAATGTTGCTTACCTCACGTCTGCGCTCCACACCAATATAATCCGCCTCTGGTGGGAGGGTCACATGAAGCTCTGCCTCGTACGCCCCCTCGCCCTCATTGGCGGCATTAATGGTCAACATAAGCAAGTTTTCATCCCCGATTATAAGTTCTGTCTGGTCCCTGTACAAAAAAATGATGAAATCTGTATTTAAAATCGCTTCTTAATGTTAACACATTTGCTGTCTAGATATATATGAGGCCGAAATCAAGGAAGCACATGGTATGAAAACATAAACAAAGGATGCATGATACAACACAGCACATAAATTATAACAAATATACAAACAGTTGCTCAATGGCACACACATGTATGCTTTCAGGCCCACAAACTCACATTTTAGCGGAAAGTTTGAGATCTGGGATGCACATGTTGTCTTCCCCACAATCCAGCAGGATGTTTGCCTAAAGGAGACAAAAAAAAATCTTCTTTCTGTCTTTGGGTTTGTTTGTTCACTAAATTGAACTTATGTCTTTTTTTCCCTCTAATTAACTGTTTACTGTTTAAATAAGACAACAATATATTGCCTTGTTTTAAACCCTCATTTAAACCCTGCATGTCATGCCATCATAATTTAATTAATTTAATGTAATGCACACATGCAGTCTCTTACTAAACACTAATGTTGCATGCAAACCTGCTCATGGTGGAAGGTCTTGCTATAGTGGTCTAAAATGGGCCGCAGCTGTAGGCCAGGTGGAGGGGAATTCTGGTCCAGACTGTAGTTCAGTGCCACGCTGATAGGGCTCAGTTTATCCCTAAACTCTCCCTCATCCTACACATAAACAGAGAAGGATCAGACAAAAAAGAGTGGTGGATTGCAAACAGAACATACAAGTTTCACTTTACACTTTCTATTCTTTTGATTATCTTTGTCCTTTGACATCAGTCTGTTTTATTGACTCACAGCTGCTTTATGAGCATGCTTTCTTTAGAGAGCCAAAGGCAACAAATACAGTTATTTAATAAGTTACAAGGATTTGAGAAAATGAGAAAGTATGTTTATGTTTTTGAACAGAAATGCACAATGATTTGTGAAGGAAAAGCTAACACAAAAGCAGCCAGGCTGTGATAAAGTATGTGAGGCTGCTGCATTAAAACACGCATTGTTTGAACAAATCCAAACTAATTGTTACAGACACAAATATTCTCTCAATTTCTAAGTGAATTGCTACTCAAACTAAATTTGTAAAAATCATGACCTTAAAGGGTTAGTTGAAGGGTTAGTTCACTTCCATATTTCCCCTAAATTTACTCACCCTCAAGCCATCCTAGGTGTATATGAGTTATATTAAAAATACCCTGGCTCGTCCAAGCTTTATAATGGGAGTGATTAGAGGAGGTTGGGGTTAATAAAGGCCTTCTGAAGCGAAATGATGCAAATATCCTTATTTAAAACTTTATAAAGTAAAATAACGAGCTTCCGGCGCATTCGACATGCGTCCAAAAAGTGGTAACTTCTACGTCATAGTACACAATTACATGATGTACTATGCGTTATAACTTAGGACATAGCATAGTATGTCATGGCATTGTGTACTAAATTGCGGAAGTTAACACTTTTTGGACGCAAGTCGAATGTGCATGGATGTCGCGCCTCCATAAAGTTTAAAATAAGAATATTTGTCTTACATAAATGCATCTATTCGCTTCAGAAGGCCTTTATGGAGTATGTTTTATGATCAATGGATGCACTTTTTTGGACTTCAAAAACTCATCCTTCAATCACTCCCATTATAAAGCTTGGACGAGCCAGGATATTTTTAATATAACTCTGATTGTGTTTGGCTGAAAAAAGAAAGTCATATACATCTAGGATGGCTTGAGGGTGAGTAAATTATGAGATAATTTTCATTTTTGGGTGAAGTATCCCTTTAATGAATGATAAAGGTCATGTTGCCTGAGATGTAATCATAATTCAAATTGAGCTGGCAAATAAAAGTATTTCCCATGGAATGTTATCATATAAACACAGAGAAACACTTAAGATTGCATTTGATTCCTGGCTGTGTCAACTCGGTCTCATTTTTGCGACACTTTCTCACGGAGGGGTTCTCACATCGTTTATTCCGTCCAGATGAGCAGTGTTGTACTAGAAGCTTGGTTTGGCTCACAATTAACTTTCCCATGGGTTCATTTGTAGTGACGATAAAACAAGAATTTTTCATGAGGAATGAGGCCAGTTCAGCAATGCACTGTACTGCGTGTGGACTATAAGGCTTACCCGCAGGTAAACAGAGTAGTTGTGGCAATGTTGGCGGTCCCCTTGACCCAGAACTAACTGTTGGGTTCTTTGGTGCTGGTGAGTGTCCATGAACAAGATTCGCTTAACTGCTCCACGTTGCTTCAGCCAATCCAACTGCAGGTCCATTGTCAGAGCTGAAAGAGTGTGAGAGAGAAAGAGAAAGAAAGACAGGCACGCTATTGTTAGTTCCACCTTTATAGAGTCTAATTCCTGCAATTTCAGCTTGGACCAAAAAGGTTTTGGACCATAAAAATTGCACGTTCCTAAGGTTAATGGCTAGGGCTTCTGAAAAACAATCAAATAGTGCTTCCAACAAAGTGCACCTCACACACACCAGCCTGTGTTACTCTCACAGGCACAGGAACACACACAACCACACCTGTTCTTTGTCATCTCCAAAACCATATGCACTGAGTTTTAACAGGCCTGCATTCAGAAGTGCTGGGAAAGAGGATTTTATTACCTGTTGGTTTAACTGAGTTTGGCACCTTCTCCATTTTGTCCATTACTAAATTCACTTACATACAGATGTTCAACAAGTGCTGAGACACACAAACTCACACTGGGCACAACACGTATAAGTGAAAATAATAAAATGTCTCCATCTTAGCAAGCATCAAGAGAAAATGTATACTGCATGACAAAATGTAATGTGTACTTACCTTTACATTTTTTTTTTTTTTTTTTTTGCTTTGAATGAAAATTTGTAATTCGTTTAGAGCTGTTTGGCTTATGGAGAAAATTAATGTGGAAAAAATCCAGATAAAATGCAGAGAGATTTTAAGGAATTTTTTTTTTTGGAAGATTTTTTTGAGGAAGTCGTGTGTATGATTGGCTACATTTTAAAATATGGAGAAACACATCCAGAATACATTTCCTCAACACAATTGTCAATAAGACAATAATTCAATAATTGTCAATAATTCAAATGCACTTACCTACATAATCAGGAATACCAATCCCAGAGATCTTAGCACACACATTTACTGAGAGACTAAGAGAAAGAATAAAACAGACATTTAGTACAGAAGAACTTAGCCAAAAAAAAAAAAGTGACATTAACAAAAGAGAGGAAGAGGATTGTTAATAAGGGTGGAGTGTTTGTACATGGAACTGAATGGAAAGTGGGACGCTGAGGGACTCAATATTTAATAACTTAATCGAATTTGCCTCTTCCGTCTGTCCTTTCCTCACTTCATCTCTCTATCCCTCCCTCACTCTAATAATCTGGTAATAGAGGCCGACAATTAGAGCGGCCAAGAACTTCCTGTTCCTGGCAGAAAAAAATGGGACAAACACTTTTTCAATCTTCAAGATCTCAAACTTTTTATTGGCATTATATATTCTAATAACATTTCAAACCATATTTATATTAAGTCTAATATGCAAACATCGACACACACACACACACACACACACACACACACACACACACACACACACACACACACACACACACACACACACACACACACACACACACATTCTTATCCCGTACAGACATGTCCCGAGTATGGGCCACACAATTAATTTACTGGAATCTAAAGACGGCAGTTCTGTTGCCAGAGGGATCTTGTATAAAACTAGACCCCTTTATTTCCAAAAAAACACAAATACAACCAGGACTGAGGATTTAAAACATGGTACTCCATCACAAACATCTCACAAGCTGTAAGGTGAGAGCGCAGAAAAACACTTATTCATACATGCTCGCACCTCTCCAGCTGGTGCTCAATAACTGTATTTCCGTTATGTTGAACGTGTAATGATATCTGTGCTCGGGGACTCACAACTGCAGTCTTAATGGCCCAACGGGCCAATCCGATGCATAGCATTCCATACAACCCAAATATGTCTAATCAGAAACAACCCATTAGGCCCCTTAAAAAACACACTTAGACAGCATTGAGCGTGTCTTAGTTTAAATTAGCGATAAACAGCTGGATGCTGTGCCTCATGAACAACACGAAATACCCATGAGGCCATGCCTGATGGAATCCAGCATTGTGCTTTGTGCTCTAACCATGCAAACCCTGCCATGACCCCTCCAGGTAGTGGTGTATTTTCAAATGCACAGCAGAATTCATGTGCATGTTGTACAGTGAGAGAAGAAGGGGAGAGAGTATGCATATTTAGGGGGGGAGGAAGTGGCCCCGCTAATTTAATGATGCCTTGTTAGTTCTCCTCCCCGTAACAGGGGTAGACGCATAATCACGCAGGCCTACAACACATGCAAACACTGTAGTGCCCAGAGGTTGACCCCCCTGACCCCTGCTCTGACCCTACTGGAACACTTCTAACCTTGCAGCCCATCTGCCATCTATAATTACTGCCCACTCCTCAGAGTATTAATGGCACCCGTGTGTATGTGTGGTTTGACACGAGTCATTCACACACACTTTTACACTCTGCATGTACATATGCTGTTTTATTGGTAAACCTTCATTTATAAAGCATTACTGCCTTCAAATAAATTTAACTCAAATCAAAAATTGACTCACATCAAAAATATAATTTATAGTTAATAAAATTCTTAATTCTTATCATATTTGTTTTATGTACAGTATACTTATGTCCTTGTTGGCTACTGAAATTATGTTTTATAATAAAATAAAATAAAATAAAATAAAATAATAAAATAAAATAAAATAAAATAAAATAAAATAAAATAAAATAAAATAAAATAAAAATAAAATGTACTGATGGCCCCCAAATACTTCTATTTTGCATTTTTCTAATTTCATACAATTTGTTTCATTTCTGCTGGAAGAATAAACATACAGAAGAATATAAAATAAAATGAAACAAATTAAACTCTAGAAAGACAGAGGTTTTCAACCTTAACCATGGTGGTGTTTCTATCCTCTAGATCGTTTTATGCTCTCTTCTCTGTCTTGTTCCATTTCTCTCCATGTTCATCTGTGTGTCTCAGTGTTCCTCTCTGTCTCTCTCTATTTGCAGCCACAGTTTGTACATTTATTTTACTAAGCTACTCTTTTGTTATTGCAGAATTCCACACTTTAGTTCTTTCGTTTGTCTCTCCAAAACCTCTAGTCCTTTATTCCTTACGCCAACCTCAACACACAAGCACATGCACCCCAAGCAGCCAAACAGATCTGGTATGTTTACAGTCATAGAGCCCAAAAACTGCTTGTGGGACACAATGTCCATCCACATACGGGGTAAGAATGCAGGGCTGTGTGTATGTTTGTGTGGTTTGGAAGAATGCATTGAGACTTCCAGAAACACTTAGTTTTACCACAGAGAAGAAAAAAAACTGCTGTAATGTGGTACTATAGACCACATGGATTTAAAACCTCCCAGTCAGCCATAGCTCTTTGGCCCAGACTCCTTTGGTTTACCCTTAACCAGGACTAAAGATCAACATATCTGTCCCATCAACTGAACACTTCATAGAAGAGATAAATCAAAACATGAACTTTCAAATGTTCTTTTATGAGCATTTAGTACACAAGAGTCACTATTTGTGTCAGAAGCTAAGAGGATATTTCAGTAACTAGCACTAGATAAATATTTTGTTGACACTTACCAGGTTACCATGTTATCAGTATTGGGCATGCGGCAGGACTTGTCCTCAGGGTTGAGAATTCTGGGCATCAAAATCAGCTGAGCATTCACAGTGACCACTGGCCTTGACCTAGCATTGTTAAGAAACAATACAGTGGGAATAATATCACAAAAATAAATAAAAAATGACTGATTTAACTGATATGATTGTATTGTGGCAGTGAGTTTGAATTGGAAGCTTAATTCAGAGCTACACATACACATTATGAACACATTAAAGCTGTCAATGTGAATTTCAGTTGGTAACATTTTACTTCTGTAATGTGACACATTTTAGAGTGAAACAGGATATTCAATGAAAAAGATTTGAAGACTTTTATCCTATTTTGTCCATCTCAAAATGATTGGATCATAAAAAGTGGCTATTTTAAATGAGTATGAGCTTGCTAAAACAAAATATATAGCTTTTTGATTGTTGGTTAACATCCAATAGCTCACATGGGCTAAATGATAAATGATATCAGCAGAAAAGTAAAGTTTCAAAAGAAGAGCATTTTTGTTTGTTTATTTTTTTATGTAAAATAACATGTATCTACGAATCATTTACAGCAAGACCAGGAACCTGCATTAAGAGTGTAAATTTTGATTTATTGTGACTTGAATGGTGCTGTGAGCAATTTTAGCCCTTTTTCTTGCTTTTTCCATTTTGCTAAAAAAAGCTAATTTAAGTTATTTCTTAGGACACATATGAATGAACATTCAATGCACAGTATTACATAAAGAATCACTTACAGAACATTTAACCAACAGAAACTAAACATTCAGAGTCCTATTCTAATAAAACATCAGACATCCCGAGTAAATGAGAACATAACATGAGGTCAGTCTCTGTTGTGCTCCGGTCTCACATTTAGTCTGTTGAGGCTAGCACTCAAACTGGATTAACAGTGGAAATGTTAGCTTACACAAATACACCAGAGCCCACTACAGCTAATCACTTTAACACTGACACCGAGACACCGCTTGTGTGTGAGAGTGTGTGTTGGGACATGTTAATGTGTCTGTGTGTTTTTGGTGGCTTTGAGGCAGGAAAAAGGGACTATTTTGAAACATTTCTGAGGGAAACCTGAGCTAAAACACCCAATTGAAGTCTTGACTACTCAGGCTAGACATGCCACAAGTCTGTAGATAATGTTCGCTGACTGTACTCTTGTCAACTACAGCTGAACAATTCTTCATGAATGCATTATGAAGCCAGACATTTCAATTTAGTCTGTTATGCAATTTGAAAATATTTTACTATCATATCATGGAACAGAGAAAAACAACTTCATATGTATCAGGTTTCCTTCCAGCTAAACCTCAAACACAGGTGTTTTCTGTGCCATTCACTCTAACCAAGAAAACATGTGAGTGTAGTGAAAGCTGTAAGTGAGTTTAGGCCAGAATAAGTGTGTGTTTCTGCAAACTGGTATATATATTATGCATACATACAAAATGTAATATTATATATATATATATATATATATATATATATATATATATATATATATATATATATATATATATATATATATATATATATAAAATGTTTATATGTGAACAATAGCCTAAATTCAAACTGTTTATCGTATAAAACAATCGTGTCGCTTCAGAAAATTTAGATAAACCACTCAATTCATATGGATTAGTTTATGATCCCTTAATGAACTTTTTGAAGCGTCAAAGTGGTAGCCACGTAGCTGTCTATGGAGGGACAGAAAGCTCTCAGATTTCATCAAAAAGATCTTAATTTGTCTTCCAAAGATGAACAAAAGTCTTCTGGGTTTGGAGCAGGATGAAGGTGAGTAATTAATGACAGAATTTACATTTTTGGGTGAACTAACCCCTTTAAAACTAAGAAACATAAAACTCAAAACCAAAGTTGACCCATTGCTAGTTACAATTTATGATGGTGCATGTCACATATATTCATATAAGTAAAATATAATATTTGAAAATATAAAATATGAAATTGAAAATGTTGTATAATATGGTGCATTTAAAGTGTCTCACCTGTAGGCCACAACTTTACTCACTCCAAATGCACCGACCAGCAAATCTGTAAAGAGAGTGAAATATACTGAGAGGCACAGGACAGACACAATATGAAATGAAAATATGTATGCAAAATATATATGAAAATATGAAAAATGTGTGTTGCAAGAGAAAGAAGAAGAAAGAGAACGAGTGGCTGGATCATAAAGCTTCAAAGCACACTGCAGCTGGAACTGATTTGGGCCTCCAGCAGTCTCCATCAAAGATTCGTCGACCCGTTTCTCATTCTACCAGTCTAGCATCTTACATCACCTGCCATCTCTGAACAGAGCAGAGCCAAAGAGAAACCCCAGAGAGCCACGGAGAACGTGTGAGGCTTTAATCTCATTCTACTCAGAGGTGCACCAAGCCACATCTGATTAATGGAAAGGTAAACACAGCATGCTGAATGGTTTCCCTCTTCTCTTAATGAAGATGGGCACGATAAACCTGAATTTCAACCTATATGAGACTTTAATGTGATGCAGTGGAAAAATCATAATGTAGTTTAAATGAATCAGGGCCTTCACAAAAATCATGTGACGAGGTTTAATAAAAACAGTGTGATCTCCATCACTAATTTGTAAATCTAATGTTGAGTGACACAAACCAACTAATGCCACAAAACATGATAGAATTTATTAGTAATTAATACTTGCTCATGCAGTTGTTGCTGTTTTCCTGGTAGATGAAACATTTGTAGGAGTAGTTAAATAGATTTTACAAAATGATAAAAACAATGAAAACCTGTTTTGTTTCACACATTTTGATTAGATTAAGGAAAAAAATAAAAACGGATTATTTCTTAATAAATAAAGCACGTGGGAATAAGACAAATATGATGACATCTGCTTAAATCAAAGGTTAAGGACATCTGCTATGTTCACTTATAGGGATAAAATCTCGCCCCCCATGGACTACCATGGTATTTTTTTCCTACAAACATTCTTCCAAATATCTTCCTTTGTGTTCAACAGAACAAAGAAATGTATACATGTTTAGAACAAATTGAGGGGGAGTAAATGATGACAAAATTTTAATTTTTGGGTGAACTATCCCTTTAATTGTGATATTGTGATTAAACAAGCTAATATTTTATTACTCTCTTTTACTCTCTCTCTCTCTCTCTCTCTATACATATACAGTCAAACCAAAATGTATTCAGACACCTTGAATATTTCATTTATTAATACAGTTTATTCACTATAATTTTAAAACAGGTAATAAAATATGACAAGATCTCAGAGTTAAACTGTGTCAGAAAAAAAATAATCTTAATTATGTCAGATAACACTTAAGCAAAACATGGTCAGGTCAAAGCGTCTGAATAATTTTTGATTCAAATTTTTTTATCAATTTTACTGGTAGTCCACTGTATGAAGCATTTTTGGGTATAATATGCCACAGTTTACTTTATTTTGCTATCCTCACTTACATAGATTAACTATAGTGTATTTCTGTTTCAAATAAATGATGTTTCTTTGAAGCTTCTATTTTAAAAAAGCGTATTTTGGTTTCCACAAAATTATTAAGCAGCACAACTGTTTGAACAAAAATGTCAAAAATATTTGTTTGAAAATAAAAAATTAAGTGTTTTTTGTGCCCCAAATCATTTGTTATTAGAAGGATTTCTGAAGGATCATCTGATACTGAAGACAGTAGTAATGATTCTGAAAATTCAGCTTTGCCATCACAGGAATAAATTACATTTCAAAATATATTAAGATAGAAAATATTCTTCTATTCTTTCCCTTTGCTCCAAATCTTTCCTGTTTCTCTACATAGCCCTACACAGCATCAAAATCCTTTATTTAACTAATGTAACAAAGGTTGCAGAAATAGCATAAAGAAAATGTCAGAATTTTGTCTTTAGAAAATATTTAAATTTAATTTTTTTTTTTTTTTAATAATCAGACAAAACAAAACCTGGTCATGGACAACATCACCAAATATTCAGGTCAGTGTGCAAACAAACCACACCTCCATTACCTGAGATGGCACAGTGGAAATGTTGGAAAAGTGTGTGTGTGTGTGTTAGTGCTTCCTCTGTGGCCTCTGCTAAAGCTATAACCATCCATTCGTCTCTGACATCTCATTAAACTATAATTGAACCAACATAAACCATAGCAAAGAGCTGCTTCTGACACCCACTCAGACAATATTAGACATTTAGTTTTCTTTGATGGTGAAAGAGTTTTTGTGATAAGTATAGAATTTCTATTAAGTAAACATTAAACTTTAACCTTTACACAAGGTCGGTTTCATTCAGTCTTTAATCAAACTTGAATGAGAGACCATTCCCTCACCTTAGTTTCAGAATTGTACAAAGCATTAATAGGAAGGAAGAGTACAAATCGCTCCTGGAGGGATGCTTGCAGTCAGGCAAACTCAGAGACTCATGCAGGAATGTTCCAGAACAGCTCCAGCACCCTAATGAGTGCTCAGAGACTGCGGCTTTGATTCCTGTTTCACTGAGGTCGATCACTGGCTTCTCTTTCCATCAGGTCCTGCCTTCAGGAATGAGACACCCCTGGCAAAGAGCCCGTTGTAAACCAGAGTCAGCAGCTTTTGGTATTGTGACAGAAAACACACCTCGAACACAATGGACAGAAACATGCGCGCTAACACCGACTGACAGACACACGCACATCCTGAAGGCTTGAGCTCTCATCTTGTAAAGGCAGAGAAGATGACAGAATAATTCAATTTATTACATTCTTACATCTGGAAAGTCCATTTGAGCGCTCAACTTCCTCAGAATGGCAGTGAGGTGTAAATTTGTGTGTGTGCACTGCAATAGTCAACCTCAAAATATTCAGGTCGAACCCTCCGGCCGCCACAACACAAGGGTCTTAACCGCATGAATAGGTTAATAGGAGGTGGAATGATGGAGGGAGGAGATGGAAGCTCAAACACTTGAACTTTAATAAGGTTAGAGTCTGTTATAGTCATCTTCATCCTCTAGCCAATGAAATGCCGGAGCACAGCCAACTAATGCAATCTTTTCTTTTACCTCCAGTTCTGAATTTCTCTCTCATTTCACCTAATATACAATCACGCATACATCAATCTCTTTCCCTCCAAAAAAACATCGGAACCGAACTCCTCCCTGTGGATGTCTGGATGGAAATGTTCTTGGTCGGATTGCTAGTACATGCATATTTATATGGTGCCCACCCAAGTTCCTAAAACATTTCTAATATGTCCTGAATGTAACATTAGTTTCACATACAACATATGCTTTTGGAAGGAACATAATGTAGAAATATAGTGGAAAGGGGAATCCTGATTGCAAATCTTTCCACTAGTTTTCCTTTTTTTATTCTCAGAATGCCAAATTTTGTTCCTCTATGTTGCCATTTGGTATTTTAAAGTGTTTTTCTCTCAAATTAATCAAGTAATTGTTTCTAAATGTGCAATGTATGTCTGTTTGTGTTCTATCTGAGAACGATGCCTGAAGCGGTGGGCAGGAAACGTGGAGTACGTCATGATGAATGACCCTTGACCTTTGACTTTAACCCTGCATTTAACCACAAAGTTCACTCTAACCCTCACATAAACCCCAAACCACACACACACAAAGGAAAAGGCATATAAACAGAGAATATATCCGGGTGTGATGATTTCATTCATGTAAGGAGAAAAACTGAATTTTAGTTTAGTTTAGTTAGTTTGTACACACTGAACGTGAAACTGCAGCACAATGTGACAAAATCACAGCCAATCAGAAGATTTTTTATTATTATTTTAAAAGTGTATTACACAGGGACACTGGGTAGCAGTTCCCAAAAGCATCGTAAGCCTAAGTTGATCATAGCTCCATTGGTTTCAATGGAGCTACGATCAACTTAAGCTTACGATGCTTTTGGGAAACTCTGCCCTGGACAGTACATGACTGCCCCAGAATTAGCTACAGAGCTGCTGTCCCTGGGCAGGAAAAAGGAAAAAAAAGGAGGAATAAAGGGTGTAGCACACATAGATAAATCCATTTTATATACACTATAAAAATGTCTGTAACAACTGAAGTATTAAAAAATTCAATTATCACGTTTGAGTCCTCTTTAGCCATGTTCTTAACTGTGACTTGAACTGCGTAAGTCTAATGCTGTCTAATGCTAACATTGTCTAATGTTAATTGGTAATGTATTCCAAATATGAACAGCTCTTATAGAAAAAAGGAGCTCTATACTGCACTTCTGCTCTTTATATAAACTATGTAAAGGTTTAAGAGTAGATTTTGTGACCGACCGTGATGATATCACTTTCGCAGCATCTGAAAGCTGATTCCGTATAAATAAAAAATTATAAAAATCTTATTTGTCACCATACAGACATGCTTCTCAACTGTCAGGGGTGAGTCTAAAATAATTCCAAGACACTTAAAATTTGGCACATTTTTTAATTTCTCACCATTAACTAAAATTTTAGATTAAACATCTTCCTTATTTTAATAGTAACATGCATGCAGTTTTCTGAACATTTAGCATTTAACAGCACTGAGTAAGTCAGTCATATATTTGTTTCATTACAGTAGATAATTTAAACGCCACTTGTTCTCTGGTTTCGGCATGTACATAAATTTACATTTATGCATTTGGCAGACGCTTTTATCCAAAGCGACTTACATTGCATAATACTATACATTTGTATCTGAGTAAGTGCAATCCCTGGGATCGAACCCATGACCTTGGCATTGCTAGTGCCATGCTCTAACCACTGAGCTACAGGAAAGCACAAAATCACAGTGTCATCTGCATAGATTTAAATATTTACATCGGGACAGATTGTTCGAATACAAGCTAAAACGTAAGGGCCCAAGGGTAGAGCCCTGAGGAACCTCAGTTGAGCAGTCTCTTAAGATGCACGTTTCAAATTAGATGATGCACTGATAATTGATGCTTAAAGGGATGGTTCATCTGAAAATCATAATTCTGTCATAATTTACTCACACTCATGGGTTTTAAACCTGTATGACTTTCTTCTGCAGACCACAAAAGAAGATATATTAAAGAATGTTGGTAACCAAAATATTTTGGTTATTACTGACTTCCATTGTATGTAAAAACACACTTTTTGAGACATTTCTCAAGATATATTCCACAGAAGAAAAAAATAATACAAGTTTGGAATGACATGAGGTTAAGTAGATAATGACAGATTTCATGTAGGGTGAACCTTTCTTTTAGTGTACAATTATGAGGAGCGCGTTTTTTTCACAATGAGTCATAGTTGGTAGAGCTGCCCAGTACAATGCCAGATGACAAAAAAATCTGGCAATTTACAAAATTTCTGAAACTGGTTTTGGACACAGAGTAACATAAAGCTACTTCCTCTATCAACAAAGGCCATTTATCGAAAATAAACTGTAAATAATATTTCAGAACATGTTAGAACAATGAACACTTTAATATAAGAATGCTTACATTAACATATCTACGCATGTTCTGGAACATTAAGTCAGTTTACATAGAGTTTGCTTAGATCATAATAGAGATTATTTACATATCAAAATCTACAAGGTATAAAATGGTCATGTAAAAACCATAACTAACATTATTAACAGTCTTCAAAGATTAAAATAAAATGTTCAACATGCCCCATTTACACTTATTCATCTAGCAGATGCCTTTATCCAAAGCATCTTGCAAAAGCAATTTTAATCAGAATGAACTGATGAAAGTGATAAATATCTAAAGAAATGTACATGCACATTGCACACACATCACTGATATACTTAGAGGACGATAAGAACATTCACACAGATCAAAGATTACTGAGGTCACATATCTAAAAAGCTGCAATTTATCCATTCTGAGAAGAAGAGACAGGAAAACCTGTTTTCTGTCTTTCGTTTTGCTTTCTGGGTCTGTTCAACATCATTATGTGTGTGTGTATGTACACCTGTGTGTGATTGTTCTACCATCCATCTATGGTTTTCATGTATGGAAAAGATCTACATTTATTAGAGCATATTTAAGATGACAATCCTGTCGCCATGAAAGAACAAACTCCCGCACATACTTGTGCGACACACATGTGCATATAAGCTGCCTAACCATCTGACTTCCTGTTTCTATAAAGAAAGCATGTGACAGCATCTGCTTTGATGATTTTGTACAATGCCATTAAAAAATGAAAGAGGAGATTAAAGGACAGAAAGAATGAACACACCGCTCTGTTTTTGTTGAAATGGGCTTGAGGCGTTACAGCAGAGATTGGCTTTAGAAACACGCTGGGTGTTTCAGACGTTCTGTTTCTGTGAGTGAATCAGTTAATTCATGTTTCTGTTAGTCAAAACAAGATTATGGCGCAGCTGTGATGGATTGTGAGAACATGCAGATCTGTATTCTTATAAAAGCTCTGGATATTCACTCAGACAGTTAATTTCAATATAAACTAATCCACAAACACCATATGAAGTCTAGCTGGGATCATTTCAAATTCAAATAAACATTTTACTGAAACATTCATGTAGCTGCTTTAAAATTCCTGATCATTTCTTCTCACAGATACTCAGAGACACCTGGGTCTGAGGAACAAGAGTTGCACCCTTAAAACTTCATCTGGAGCCCAGTCAACATCTCTGTCACACACACACAGGCTACAAATAGCTTGTTCAGTCACCTGCAAATGTTTATCTCCATAGATTCAAAACAATCGACTTTAAGGTATCTAAAATGTTCAATAAGATTTGACCTTCTCAGGTAAACTCCAAATCAGTGTGCTCAAAGAAAACGAGCAGAAACATCATCCATTAATATATGCGTGATTTGATGTGGTTCAGACAGCAGAGAGTGTCAAGAGTGTCATCATTCTCAGTGGAAGATTGTTCTAAATAAAAACATTATAAATAAATTGTGATAAACATAGTAATGAGAATAATATGCAGAGTATTCCACAGTAAAAGGAGGCAAAGAAAAAAAAATACTTGCAACACATTTATAAAAAACTGACCAGCAGACTGACCAACAAAGTGACTCAACCTGGAAGTCTCAGTCCTCCTACATCTAATCTCCCTGGCTTACATCAGTTCCTAAGCATGATTGTCTTAACAGAAACTTGCATAAACAGAGAGAGGAAGAGACTGAAGGTTTTTCTTTACTCACCAGGGTACTGGTTGTTATCGAGGTCAGAATCTCCACGCAGGGTGAATCCAAAGCCTGCTGGGATGGCGGATGAGGCCCAGTCGCCTCTCAGCACTTGAGATGCCTGTAACATCAGTCCAGATTTCTGCCCATTATAGATGAAGACCCTGCCACCACGGTCCTCCCCTGCGAACGGAGCCCCTATTGCAACGTCTAAGTGAGAAAGAGATGGAGAAACCATATTTCATCAATAACAGCATTTACATTATGAGAAATAAAGTTACAACTGTGAGATACAATCAATTGTGGGAGTAAAGTGTGTGATAAAGTGGCAATTATGAGAAATAAATGATAAATAGTGAGATATAAAGTCTCAATTCAGAGAAATACTCTCAAGTATTAAGACCTCATATCTCACACCCATGAGAATTTCTCTGATATAAGATATAAAGTGATATAAGATATATACAGTATTTCTCCAATATAAGATATACTTTTGAGGAGTGTGAGATATGACTTTATATGTCAGAATGAGACTATATCTTAAGGCTGGTGCACACTGTGCGATTTATAATAGTCCATTATGATTGTTGCTTGTCAGACTGTACCAACATGATCCTCATGTCACACTGTGGGATCTCAGCCATCCTATATGTCAGACTGTATGACAGTCAAAAAGCGTTAAAGGTGCCATCTTTTAAAAAAATGTAATATAAGTCTACGGTGTCCACTGAATGTGTCTGTGAAGTTTCAGCTCAAAATACCCCATAGTTTTTCTTTTAATTAATTTTTTTAACTGCCTATTTTGGGGCATCATTAAATATGAGCCGATTTAGGCTGCGGCCCCTTTAAATGCTCGCGCTCCCCGCCCACGGAGCTCGCACTTACCTTAAACAGCATAAACAAAGTTCACACAGCTAATATAACCCTCAAAATGGATCTTTACAAAGTGTTCGTCATGCATGCTGCATGCATACATCGGATTATGTGAGTATTGTATACTGTTATATTGTTTACATTGATTCTGAATGAGTTTACACTGTTGGAGAGATTTATAAAGAATGAAGTTATGTTTATGCATTAGACAGACTGCAAGTGTTTAATAATGAAAATAACGACGGATCTTGTCTCCGTGAATACAGTAAGAAACGATGGTAACTTTAACCACATTTAACAGTACATTAGCAACATGCTAACGAAACATTTAGAAAGACAATTTACAAATATCACTAAAAATATCATGTTATCATGGATCATGTCAGTTATTATTGCTCCATCTGCCATTTTTCGCTGTTGTCCTTGCTTGCTTACCTAGTCTGATGATTCAGCTGTGCACAGATCCAGACATCCTGCCCTTGTCTAATGTTTGAACATGAGCTGGTATATGCAAATATTGGGGGCGTACATATTAATGATTCCGACTGTTACGTAACAGTCGGTGCTATGTTGAGATACGCCTGTTTGTCGGAGGTCTTTTAAACAAATGAGATTTATATAAGAAGGAGGAAACAATGGTTTTTGAGACTCACTGTATGTCATTTCCATGTACTGAACTCTTGTTATTTAACTATGCCAAGATAAATTCAATTTTTAATTCTAGGGCACCTTTAAAAATGGTCACGTGCTTGAAAACTTGTCCGGAGTTTTACATCATCAACCCACATACTTTCGGTGACAGTGAGCAGCATTACATACGGGACTGAAATGGTGGCTAACAAAGAAATCTCTAGCGTTAATTTTGATCATGGCTTATCTTGAAAAACAAAGACAATTTGACGTTTGTCGTAGGAGAAGTCACACTGCAGGACTGTGCGCCAAAACTTCTGACACCGCCAGAATTTCGTCTGAGGTAAAATTTGATCACGAAGGTCATTTATTGGCTGTTGGTGAACATGTCAAACTAGCGATCAAAGACTACAGATTTTTGCCTAGGATTATATTCTCAAAATTTGTCTCAGACAACCAAATCGTGGCCAAAATCACACAGTGTGCACCCTGCATTTACACTGCAACATTATATATCACATCATATATCAAAACAGGCTTCATACCTACCAGAAACCCAAGATTCACACTAAGTGCAATACATTTGGCTCTGCTCCATTTTGTCATGTATTATTTATTATTGATTATTTCAATGTTGGCTATGGTAGAGAGGAACAGAGAGATGCTTTTAAGCAGAAGAAAAGAGGAGGATGCTGAAAAGAATACTGATGATTTACACAAAGCTCCACAGGGAGCGACCGCTCTTTTCTCCTCGGCACTGAGGGACTATTACTGAACAATAACAGACTCATGCACAAGCACAAGTCCAAGTCCACTACTGAATGGCCAATAAATCTCCAGGGTAGAGTTATCTATTCAAGTGTTCCTCTTGCCAGCAGCACTGCTCAAGTCATTAACCTACATTTGGGCAGCGGCACACACACAAGAGGAAAACTGAAGAAACAGAAAAATGCTGACCCAGACAGAGATGCCCACTGAGGGGCAGAAAGGCAGAGAAACAAAGCAACTGCAGGGATGTTGAGGAAATAAGCTCTATAAAGATCTATGTCAGGGAAATTCACATTACTTTGCTTTAGGGCCACTTTTAGAAAATTACCAGGGGCCAGTGAAAGATCTGGGAATGATCTAGTAGTGATACATTTGTTTTTTTTAAAAGAGTCCAGTAACCAACAATCACAGCTATTGTATATTATATACCAGTCGTATGTACCAAAATAATCATATGTGCTGGAAACCCTTTTCACACAATATAGTCCATGTGAATTTAATTATGACATCTTTGGGGACATCTAACATTTTTATTTATTGGTTTAAAGAGCACACACAATCCATCCCTTCTTATATACTGTACCTAAAATGGTGCACTTAAGTTTTAATTATTATCAACATATATTTTTTATAAAAATAACTCTATAAATGAGTTCCAAATTGATTGTATTTTTGAGCCCCACACTTTTCAGCGCTCCAGAGCTTAACATATAGTTTGGACAAAAATAATAGAGTTATTCTGAATTAAATGCTCTTGAGTTCTTATAGTGGTACAGTCTTTGTTAGCTGTGTCTTGAATGGATGTTTCATGCAGTTTTAAACAGCGAAGTATGAACAGAGCTTGGTTTTTTTATTAAATAAAATAAATAAACACATGTAAATGTACTTAACATAGCCTAGGCTATATGCATGTGTGCATTATCATCTTGTTGATGACATTCACTGTCAATAATTCACCTTGACAACGATCCCTTGCGGCATCAATGCACTTTAGCTACAGTATGTTCGTTATTCGTTCTAATGTGTCGGGAATGTTCTTGACACACTAATCAAAGTAATATCATACTGTCACGAATCCTGTCAGTTCCGGACAGAGCCTCGAGTCTCTCACGGAGGAGCTCCAGAGGCATAAAAGGAGGAGCGACTACAATGAAGGACGAGAGAGGACCAGGCCTGGACTTTATGTTATGTTTTATTATGTTTGTGTGGCCAGCAGACGTCCGCGAGGGTCTGCCGGCATTACTTTCGTTTTGTTCTTTGTTTATTTTACATTAAAGTTTTGTTGAACGTTCGCCGGTTCCCGCCTCCTTCTTCCCACAACTACTAACCGTGTTACAGACTCTCACTCACACACACACTTTGCGAGGTCTTGTTTACTCTGTAGCATTTCCAAGCGTTATTTACCCTGTCTGTCTGTCTGTCTGCCTGTTTCTGATCCTGTCTGTTCCCCGTGTACGATTCCTGCTGCCTGCCCTTTGGACCTTTTGGATGTTTATCATTTACTGGTTTTGTGAATGATATCTGCCTGTCCCGATTCCCTGCCTGTTCAACGATCACGATTCTGCTTGCTCTCTGCCATACCTGTTTGCCACTGTTTGACCCTTGCCTGTTTAACTACGAACTCTGCTTTAGTAAAGCTTGCACATGGATCCAATCCTGAGTCCCGCCTCGTTACACATACCTTCTGTTCTCTTCTTTTTAAAGAACGTCAAAAGATGCGATCCTTTTGAACAAGCAACGAAAATGCCGAAAGCTTGCTTGAATCAGAGATCTGGCGTGGCTGTGCACAGCGTGTTACACAATATTGGGTTCTGATTGGTCAATCGCTGTTATTTATAGTTTAATTATCATACAGAGAATTTTAAAATTTTGTTTACCTGATAAGTTTTACATAATACAGAACACCGTTAATCTAAGGGGGATGGTAAGGGGGGTGGATTTACAGAGAGGATGCATTTTTTTCAACATAGGGGATTTCATCCCCCCGCATCCCCCCTTAAATCGAGCCCTGCATATAACAAGGAATAACATGAAGTGGCATGTCACTGTCTACACTGCAAGTGGCATGATTATTTTCTGATTATAAAGGAAGCAGTTTTGTCCTGTTTGGTTGCATCAGTGTAGACATGGAAACTGAATTGTCAAAGACAATAACAATGTTGTTGAGGATAGTTTTGTCTGATGATAACCTCATAGGGAGCTGTATTTTGCTTGAAGGCTGGACTCTGAATATCCCTGATCTATGTCCACACTCTATTATAAATATCTGATGAACTCCAAAGAATGGACAAAAAAAAAAGGGACAAAAGGATAGAAATTCAGGAAAGAGAGAGAGCCCATGACTAATGACAGATCTGAGAGGAATGTGTGCTCATGGAAATCTTCTAAGCTAAGCAAACCATTCTGAGGTAGAAGGGAAAGAAAAGTTTAATTACACTTAGAAAAATAAAATCATCACCACAAGAAAGCACTCATTTCCGTCCACCGGACCACCGTGTGTGTGTGTTTCTGAGTGGGAAGTGTGTATGTGCACGTGCCTCAGTGTATGTAATAATGCTCTGTTTCACTGTTTCTCTTGGGCGAGTTCCTTTCTATAAATATCCATCGCATGTTTTTGGTGATTCTTAATCATTTCCTTTTCCTGTTTTCTGGCAGAGGGCACAGTAGCTGGCACAATGCCCAAAGACCCCCAACATTAACAGCCTGATGGTCGACGAAAAAGAACTGCATAATATATATGAGAGAGAATTCATTATGACACTTTACAAGATACTTAATTGTGTGGCTTGGCCTTAATCGACTGCATACATACACTACAGGCCACAGCGGAGAGAAACAGACGTTTTACAGACATAAGAAACCACTGGGTCCAAAAATAACAGACATATATTATAAAATCATGCTCACGGGCCTAATCTCATTTTCTGGCCCTAATGGAATTATAATTATAAATATATATGCATTTTGTTAAATAAATTGATTCATATACAGTATTTTTTCAACCATTTACATGTAATTTATCATTTAATATTCATTAGAATGAGGGCAATCAAACGCTGTTAAACATGTGTGAATATACTGTATATATGTGTATGTATATATACACATACACATATATTGTGAGATATTTGCTTTTATGTACCATCTCAAACTTTTGTGGCAGCTGCAGATACTTCCTGCCATGTAAATGTTTCAATTCATGATATTTCTTCTTATTCTTAATCTCTTAATCTTTAGCACGTAAGTGAATTGTGCTGAATCTCTTGAAAGAAGTTAATCAAAGTTATGCTCTTCATGTTTAGTGTGATTGGCTGCAAGCTGCCCAAAGTTAAACATAATCTATAGATCAAACCCTAAGCTGATGCAGAACGTTTTTCGTGTGACAGGTCACAGGACACTACAGACTGCATACACAAACATAAGGGATGCCTCACAATGGATACTCTTCGTGGATCTTACTTTGCTCTGTATGTCAGTGTTCGACTGTGACACTGTTGTTTCGCATGAAAGCAGGAAACAGTGAATCTGGAGGCACATGAGCAACAAAACTGAACAAACGAAGCTCAGAGCAAAGCAGCTATGCAAATAACTATATGACAGAATAATTCATACAGCAGAGGCACAAAAAACACACAGAGACATTGTGAGAAATGTCACTTCATCACTCCAGTGCAGCCATATGGCTGGTGTAACAGAGATGCCGTGTGTGATATCAGATTCTTTCTGACCATATAAGATATTGATTAAGTCATTATTCTCCAAAACTCCCAGGCAGCATCATCTCATAATGCGATACTTTTACATAGCCAGAAAATGTGAATCAAGGCGCATAAATAATCCACAAAGTAAATCCCTGCATAAATTAAAGTGTTTTGTTACCATTAGCTTTTCTCTGAAACACACAGACAAATTCTATACAGTATTTCAGTCTCTAAGCTCATTTACATTTCATATAATATTACAACATGTTTATTTATTTATTTATTTTTAAATCAGTGTCTGCTGATTGAGGATCAGGTGGCTTGCATATCATGCATGGATATAATATCCTCATCTTACTTTCATCCACATCAAGTGTCATTTTAAAATTACAGTGACATATCAGGTTAAGTTACAGTAACATATGGAGCTGATTCATAGATTGCACAGTAAAGTCACACACATACACACACAGTAATCAGTATAACAGAAAAGCTCTCTGTTCCCAACCCAACTCAGTCTGTCTGAACTGATAAAGATGATCTGTGGGTGATTAGTTCGGTCTGGACTCCACCCATGGACACCTGGTTCAATTCATACAGCCAGCAGTTCAGACTTCTACACTTTAAAATCCAGGGGATCTATTATCGCAACTGAATTACATAAAAATGTATTGATTTAATTAAACCTTTTAAGTTGCAAACACTATTTGATAAATTGAATTCTGTTGACATAATAATGTCGAACAACTTAAAGGGTTAGTTCACCCAAAAATGAAATTTCTGTCATTGAGTATCATGAGTACCCTCATGTCATTCCAAACCCGTAAGACCTTTGTTCATCTTCAGAACACAAATTAAGATATTTTTTGATGAAATCTGAGATATTTTTTATCTCCCATAGAAAGCAAGGAAATGACCACGTTCAAGGTCCAGAAGTAGTAAGATTATATATACATACATTGAATACAGTATTTAATAGACATTTTTAAACTATTTAAATATTTATTGACAAACATCATTTTGGAATGCTAATGTTAAGGTTTTTTTTGTTTGTGGCAATAATATTGGTTGATCAGCAACATAAATATGAACCACATGACCTCCATCTGCAGGCTCAACAAAACACACACAGCAGAGTGGTTAACACCCAACTCTTCACAGGAAAATGCAGACAAGGGCACCAAATCACTAATTTTACACTTCCTGACTGGATTAAAACTGAACATTTTAAGTGTGTGATAGAGAGACAGGATATCCTACACAACAAAAGGCAAGTAGGAAATGGATGTATATGTAACTACTGTCTCACCAGCCTTGAAAAAACACGCAATACAACACGATACAAGTGCATTAGCATGAACACTTACCAAGGTAGCCATCCTGGTTGATATCTCCAAGAGGGGCGATGGCACTTCCGTATCGGCCAAACATGTGCGTTCCAGTGAGTGTGATGGGAGGGGAGAAGAGAAGCACGTCCTCTTGCAGGTACAAGTACACACGGCCCACCTCACGTGGTTTACTCTCAAACTCACGGTCCATGTAGAGTGGGGCTCCAACTAGCACGTCATCAAGCCTGTGTGTGCACAAATAAATTTACAAATTTGATAAAAACACCTCTTTGCATTTTTAGAGGTCCATAAATGATATTATGAGAATAACCAGGACTAAAACCAACAAAGATGGTGGCGTGATTCCATGATGAAATTAAATGAAACGTTCACATTTGTACTTCTCAGACTCAGTTTTTTGATATCTAAAAATAAGTCCCTGTGATTTATACATTTCAGCATTTGGTAGCCAAAATAACAAAAACGATACATTGACTTCAACACTACAGACTGATTGGCCCAGTTTCCAGCAAATGAGCCATTTCAACAGCTTTAAGTGTAATGAGCTGTAATTCTCTCTCTGTGCACTGGTCATTGCTGGTTTATCATTTAACTGCTCTTTCTCTGTGTATTCTGTTGATTTACTGTGTATTCAACTATGTACTGTTGGTAAGGAAGCCTTTCAGTTAATGGCATAAACACATGTCAGAATTTCAGACATAAGAGAAGGAGCTTTGGCGCTGAAGTGTCAGCAAGGTTTTGTATCCTCATAAGACCAAATCAGAAACAAATTTTATATACTGTATATCAAATTTCCCCCCTGGATGATGCAAGCATTTAAACAAGGGTCAAGTAAACCAGAACGTAATGCATGAGTCTAAATAAGCCAAACCCTAAAGAAAAACTGATGTTCCTATTCATATAGTTTATATGGTCCTATAAAGCTCTAAATACAACTTGTAACTAAATACAGCAAGAGCTGGCAAATTAAATTAGCTTAAAATAAATAATACAGGCAGATAAGAAAGCCTCATTTCAGTGCAGACAGACCGTGAGGAACACCTAGTTACTATGACTATGGAATGTGCACTTCTGAGTCATTCACAGGGGATAAATCTCAGATTTATTAAGAAAGAACTCAATGCAAACAGACTTTATATTACTTTATATATTAGTACCACCTTTTGCATGGGAGTCATTGGACACTGTTCAAGCTGACTTACCCATCTCCATTTAGATCAGTCACTGCAATGGTGTATCCAAAATAAGAGGCCATCTGTGAGAACAAATCATATATGAAATCAAATGAAACTGAAGTGGGACACAAAGAAATAAATGGGATGCATTGCTATAACAATTGCTTTAATATCTTCTGCTGAATCAAAAAGCTTTAAAAAAGATCTGTGTCTTATTCAAAAAATACTTTTAGTCCCATTTAACTAGGCACTACGAAACAAAACAGTAATAGTTTACTATAAGGTCTCATTTGTTAATGCATTAACTAAAAATGAGCAATATGTTCTTACAGCAGTTATTAACGTGTTAATGTTCATGTTAGTTCACAGTGCATTAACTACTGTTAAAAGATATTAGTAAATGTTGAGATGAACATTAATTAATATACGCTGTAGAAGTATTGAAAACACATTAAAGGTTGGAGAGTCGCTCACCTGCTCCCCAGTAAAATTCTGAATAAACGTCAAGTTTGTTGCATTGATCACAGCCACCTAAAAAAGAAAAGTTAGATTATATTAAATAATGCTCATAAAACACTTTTTACATTCATGACAGACTGTCATGATTCTGGATTATTCCCTGATGTACTACAGGACTTGTGTATCTGACCACATGCCTGTCCTCAACCCAAAACCAGAGTGATTTTCCTCATGTTAGGCATCTAGCACTCTAATAATTACGTCCAGATTGATCTTAGTGGATGTTTTATGGGGTACTCATGACTGAGATCCTAAATCAAACAAAGCCACATATGGCTAATACCCAAAAATATAAGATCCAGTGAAAAAAAGTCCCAAAATCACTGTCTGCTTTAAAACCTACTCATCCAGCTGAATATGATTCTGTTTAATTGAGGGCCAAAGGGGACACCCCTACATCCTAGATGCTACAGCCCTAATTGGGAATTCCTTCTTAAGACTTCAAATCACATCCAGATGAGAAACTCACATCCACTTACACAAGTGACTTAGAGGCTTTACTCTTACCAGAATACATCTTTGTAAAACATACAGCTTTTCTTTGTTTATTTGAATTAATAAATGTTTAAATTTTAGTACAAATGAAGCGGATAACCTCTCGAACATTTCTCACATTCTTCCTTCCCCTTTGACCTTTGATTCTTGTTCTTACCATGATAGAAACACAGGAAACAAAGTATGTTTAGGACTGTATACTTACATAACCAAAGTTGTGTGCTCCTCGAGGAACCCCTGCTACCAGTTCTGAATAAAGGACATAAGAAAATCATACAGTATAAGTATACATACCTGAGATATTTACATATGTGCCAGCAGGTTTATATATTTTAGACTAGCACAGTTTGAAGAAACAAATGGTGTGCTTCACTACAGAACAATAATAAAACAATCACTTTCCTGTTTTGAGAAGAGTGTGTATGAGTGAATGTTTCACACACATACAACCACTTATCTAGTGCATCTCGGGGTAAACAGTGAGGTGAGACTTTTGAGTGTTGTAAATCTCTTCTCTGTCAACACCATGTCAGTCACTCATTTATTATAAATATTTAGAAGAAAGAGACAGAGAAGAGAAAGACACATAGCAAAGGAGACAGGGGCTGTCAGAGGCCTGATGGATGATTGTGGAGATAGTGATGTGGTAGGAGGGTTTGTGGCTGTCTGTCAGATCTGTCCCACCCACTGAGAATGGAGAAGGACTATTCAAAGGTTTGCCTCGTTTCTAACTCGAAAGCTCCCAGACTGCCAGGGACCCATCACACCCTGCTCTTCCTCAACCCTTCCCCCCACAACCTTCCAACAAATTTCCCGCCGTTTTTGCCCGCAAAGTACACCACAGAAAGAGCCCATTTATGAAACTCTGACAAAAAGAGATCAGCATGTCTCTTCTCTCTGGATTCACCACAAATCCAGACCAGACAGAACATATGTATGACAGAAACAGAGAGAGAATTCTGGGAAGAATGAACTGAACCCACTGATAGCGGTTTTATTTGTGTATTCTGTCTGCGTTGTTTAAGCGTATGAATTGTGCAAATCAAGAAACAGAGCACATTTCCCTCAAAAAATTGTGCTGAACAATTTTGTTGCAACTCTGATTCATCATGTGGCTTTCTATTGTTCCACCTGTATTATTATAGAGGTTATTAGTACATTTTAAGGTAAAAATAGATTGTAGGTATTTTGATTATATCACTTAACAAAATATACAGTTATAAGTTGTTAAATATACAGGCACCAAAATCTCATCCTGTAATATCATAAACATTGTCACTGTCATTTTAATGTGAATAAAAGTACAGCTGCCAATTTTTTTTAACAGGATTTTTCAGAAAATGTACACAAACATCTCTTTAAAATAAAATGTGTACTTTTGTCAATAAGGCCAATCTATAATATATCATCATTTACTTTCATTTACATAAGGTGATTTTATGAGTTTACTGGATTGTGGGCGGTTAGTAAGTAAGATGCATGATTTTGCAGAACAGTACTGTCTGATGGATAGGTATGCTAATGATTGCTTATGAGTTGATGTGGGTGCACACATGTGTGTTTTAGAGAGGGATGACAGACTGCAGACAGGCTGTTTGTCACTGGGTGGCATGTCAGGGACAGAATCCTGTGAGGGCTCTGTAATTATGGTCTGAGGCTGAAGGGTCCGATCAAAGCTCAGCAAGCAACAAATCCACACAACAACCACACACAGAGACAGAGCTCTCTCTCTCTCTCTCTCTCTCTCTCTCTCTCTCTCTCTCTCTCTCTCTCTCTCTCTCTCTCTCATACACGTGTATTCAAACTCTACAAAAGATGCAAAGGTTTGTTTATGTGTCTGAGATAGAGGTCTGCTACTCAACCCAAATATTACGACGTGTGACAAACTGACGAAAGAAGATATTTTGAAGAACGTTTTTTTCCACACAATGAAAGTCATTGGGGTCCAAAACAACACTGGAGTTTACTGACTTTCCTTATTGGAGAAAAAAAAAAAAAAAAACAACAATGGGATATTTTCAAAATATCTTCTTTTTATTTCACAGAAGTGAGTCAGTCATGTAGGTTTAGAATGATATGAAGGTGAGTAAATGACAGAATTTTCTTTTTTGGGCATATTCCCTCTCTTAAGCTGCGTTTCCACAGCAGAACTTTCCCCAGGAACTAGGGACTTTGGGTTGGTACTTGGTGTGTTTCAACCACAGGGACCAGGGTCTAAATGAATTACCGGGTAAAAAATCCCCCCTCAGAAAGTTCCTGCTTGCGAGATAGTACTGTTCAAAGCATTTTCTTGACAAGTAAAAATTATTTTCTTGTTTTGGGGGCAGGACTTGGGTGCTGAACATGCTGGTTGAGTTGAGCATTTTATTTCAACCACCATTTTTAAAAGTCTGCTGCGGTGCGTGCAGTAACAGTCGTTTGCTATTTGATTCAACAATGGAGTTCAAAAACTATGACTGATCGACTGATGATGAGGTTCAGGGTTTATTAAGCTTATATTCAGAGGACAAAATCCAGTGGGAACGGGAAAGTCGCAAGCAGTCCTACGTCACCAGACTTAATCTTCACGGTACTTTAGACCGTGAAGCGTGTTGCTGGAAATGCAGACAGCAACAGGTCTGAGAGAAAAATATTTTCTGGGTAGAACCGAAGTCCTATTCCATTATTCCTAGCTGCGGTATTTCAGTGGAAAAGCAGATTTAGTTTTTAGTTTTTCCTCTTTATCAAGCCCCTCCTTCCAAAAAGCATAATGTGCTCTGATTGGTCGGCGGGACCAATGTGCTGTGCAGTGTTATTTTCGTTGATGAATAATTTTCGTCATAATTTTCGTTAACGACATTTTTTCACGGACGAAAACGAGACGATGACTAAATAAAAATGCGTTTTGAATGACTAAAACTATGACTAAAATCTACTCTAATTTTTGTCAACGGATAAAAACGAGACGAAAATGTAAGAGAGGGACGATTTGGGAAGATATCCAGTCAGAACTGCTGTCCTGTGTGGAAGATGCGCACATTTGAAGTGTAATGTGCTGATCTAACCGTGGGAAGCGCGGCGCTGTTGTGCGCTCTACAGGCTCGTCCAGCAGCACTTCAGACTGCTTTGCAATTAATGACTAGCGCATATTTATGCTAAGTGTTTGCTTATAATCTAATGTTGATGAATTACAATGTTTAAATGGTAGTATGTTTTAGACGGTTGTAAGAAATGCATATTTTATCTCCCTCATGAGTAGCCTGCTACAATAGGCTACAGTGCAGACTGCAGACATTTCAGAATAAGAGTCACGGTGTATTTCGGGATGGTTTCTAATTATAATTCATAGTAAACAAGGAAAGACTAAGAACATTATTTGACACATTATTCAATTTATTTTACAAGTATAAGGGTTATTATAGTTAACTAAACCTAAAACCAAAGAAATCTTGATTACTTTAAATAAACATTAACTGAAAGAAAAAATAAATATAAAAATGTAAACTTATTTTATTTCATAGTTTCTAAGCTTTAGCTTAACCTGAGGTATTAAAACAAACAGAAATAAGAACTTATAGACATTTAAAAGCAAAAACTAAGAGACGTAAACACAAAAAATTACTAAAACTTTTAACTAAAATTACAATGAAAGCAGAAAAACTAAAACTTAAATTGAATAAAAAATTTTAAACGAAAACTACAATAGTACCGCAATGATAAGTGTGTGAAAAGTACTGAATTTTGCTCTTTCGCATGTTTTTGCATTTGAATGATCAAAAACCGTCCACTTTGGCAAGCAAAGTACAATTGGGTGAACATAAACAGTTTAGAGAATATATCAGATGTATATCAGTGTATTGGATTTGTGTATTGTTAGAGAAATGCTTAATGCACTACAATTTAACTAAATTAGAATTTAGCCGACTAAATCTACAGTAGATTTTATGATATTTAATCGACTAAAACTAGACTAAACTAAAACAATTTCCGATGACTAAAATATGACTAAAACTAAATGGCATTTTAGTCAAAAGACTATATCTAAAACTAAATCAAAATTTGCTGTCAAAATTAACACTGGTGCTGTGATTGGTCAGCTGTTTCGAGCTTGTTTCAAAAATTTCACGCCCCTTACCATAACTGCAAATTTCACATTCCCAGAAAAAAAAACATTTCAGAGAGTTCAGAAACAGTGCTTACTGATATAGAGAATAACTCCCTTTGGACTTTGTAACTTTGCTGACTTTTTCATGCTCAAACAGTAACATTACAAACCAATGAAAGTGTAAAAAAACATAATAGGAAGTTCCTTAGAAGTTCTCACCTTGTTCCGAATCACCTGTGAACTCTCCGACCGCTACAGAGTACCCTAACAGACACAGAGAGAGAACGTAAGAAAACCAGAGACATTACAGTGAGAGAAACAGTTGATGCTGCTAACAAAAGTGGGTCAGTTAAAAATGTTTACTCATGTTGGCTTTATCTCGTCATTTTATTATTGATTGCACTATTATCGTGACCATCCAGCTGTGATGATGATTTCTTACAGTACATAAGGGAAAATGCTCCCTTATGGATTTTGAAGTGTGTATTCAAGAAATATTTGTGTGTGTGTGTGTATGTGTGTGTGTTGAGGTCTGCAGTTCCAGATGGAAATATTATCAGTAGGCACAAATTCAGCACCAAACTGAGCTATGGGACAGAGGGTCAAGGTTACCTCAACATCCACAAAAAAAGATTGTGTGTTCATTTGACTGAGGGCTGGTTCCCCTGACCCATAAACAGGGCCTCAAGGAAATCGCTGGTGTCCCATAAAGCATCTTTACCTTTCAAAGGCAAACACACAGACACATCTCTTACCTAGGTAACTGTCATCAAATGTGTCTGATGCAGCCACCGTCTGCTTCTCTCCCTGAACTTTGCGAAGGATATTTTTCAGGGAATAGCCGTTCAATATTTCTGCAACTCCTGCTGTGATCACTTGACCTAAACACACAATTACACATTTCTGTTAATTTTCACACACTGATTTTGTGTGAATGTGTGTGTTGATGTGTATGAGACAAATTGTGCAATTGTGGTGGCAGATGTTGTTACTCATTTTTTGGATGAAAAAACATCAAACTTCAATGCACAAAATTCCTACAGAAAACCATATGCACTAAAAGAATACGAATAAAAGTAGCAATAAAGATTTTTACGTAAAATATATTCTTGGACATAATTGGACAAAATAAATTACAAAAAAATAATAATTACATAAAGCATTTGACTTTTAATGTCAATAAAATTAGTGCAATATTTCATAAAATGAATTTTAATGAAAGAAACCCATAGGCTAAAAGTCATGTCATGACTAAGGTCACAGTTTCTACATGTGACATTCTTTCAGTTCAAAAGATCAGTTGTTTTTTATTTTATGCCATTTTTTTCTTCATTTTTAAAACTATTTTTACAATATTGATAGTTATCATATGCAACAACAATAATTACACAATTATATTGAGATTAATGATAGCTGTTTATTTTTGCAATATCTTTCTAACTTGTTTTTAAATTCTAAGATTAATTAGTGTGACCTTGAAGTGAATAAAAAATACATTTTTAATATAGCAGGATATGTATAATATGTGACACTGGACCACAAAAGCAGTCATGAGTCACATTTGTAGCAATAGCCAACAATACATTGTATGGGTCAAAATTATCGATTTTTCTTTTATGCCAAAAATCATTAGGATATTAAGTAAAGATCATGTTCCATGAAGATATTTTGTAAATTTCCTACCGTAAATATATCAAAAAATATTTTTGTGAGTGGATATGCGTTGCTAAGGACTTCGTTTGGACAACTTTAAAGGCGATTTTCTCAATATTTAGATTTTTTTACACCCTCAGATTCCAGATTTTCAAATAGTTGTATCTCAGCCAAGTATTGTCCTATCCTAACAAACCATACATCAATGTATGATCTTGGTGATTTATTCAGCTTTCAAATGATGTATAAATCTCAATTTCAAAAAATTTACCCTTATGACTGGTTTTGTGGTCCAGGGTCACATATAGGTTTGATAAGTTTCATATTTAAAAGATTTTTCCAGTGGAAACTCCATTGCTATTGTAGAATGACCCAATAACTGATGTTTTGGTCCAAGGATGGCAGAAAGACAAAAATTTAAACAAAGGGACACCATTTATCTCTCAAACTGTGTCAAAACCTCCCTGTAATGCTTTAACAAAATTCAGATTTGTCATTCTGCAACCATCTACAGGGTCATTACACAAGCTCTGAAGAAAATAACACAGACACGAGTTCGCCTCATAATTTAAGATCTGACATGGTGAATAAAGAAAGCAAAAAAAAAAGAGAGAGTGAGGGAGAGATATTTTCTCTCATTTTGTTGTTCAAGTACAATACATAGATTACTCTCATTTACTACCAAACTACAGCCTGACCTGAACCCTAACCATTAATCTCTCTTAATGTGTGTGTTTAGCTGTGTACATGCGTCTCTATTAACTTGCATTTGTTTCGTGGACACATGACACAACATGTGGTACTTTTTCTCCTCACAATTTGTTGTCTTTCCTCAGAAAAAAGAGATGAAAGGCAAAGGTTAAGA
This sequence comes from Chanodichthys erythropterus, assembly GCF_024489055.1. Taxonomy (NCBI): domain Eukaryota; kingdom Metazoa; phylum Chordata; class Actinopteri; order Cypriniformes; family Xenocyprididae; genus Chanodichthys; species Chanodichthys erythropterus. The sequence goes on from NC_090222.1 coordinate 27,949,917, forward strand.
TGGACTGAGCGTGGGAAAAGAAGAGAGGAGAGAAAGCGAGTGGCAGGTCATAACTCCTAATGCATTAGTATTTGTACACAGCATGAAAGTAGCCTATATGAGAGACAGAGGGGGAGAGAGAGAAAGGCCCTGTGTCTGACATTAGATTTTTGCCCCATCTCTAGTCATCTGTCTCTCCGTTACAATCAAAAACCAATAACACATGTGAGATGTGATGTGGAGCCCACTATTATCAATATTTATTAAGGACTGTAACTCTGAGTTCAGTCTGTGGGGGGTCTAATGATTGAGCTCATATGTTTTCATGTCTTAACATACGACTGCAATTACACAACAATCTAGCATTATGATCCAAATTCAGACACAAACAATCACATATACATCCGGCCACAAAATATTTAGCTGTGCCTCATTTAGTCAGGGCCAAACATCCATTCCACACATTTTTGCAATGTCCTCTCTTGCTCTCTCTACAAGCAATACCTAAGATTTCCCACACCTTTTGGATTTGACACATCATTTCTATTACTTATTCAGTCATTCATGATAAAATAATTGATAAAATTATAAAAAATATTTTATAGATATTGCACTAAGACATACTGTTTATTATTAGTATTAGAGTGGAACAAAACATATTTCCATTATAGAAATTTCACTTTATTGATTTAAAATGTTTAAAAACAGAAATTAAATAAACATGTATTTTATGCAATATTTGCTTAAAATTCAAATTCAATGCATTAATTAAGCTGTAAATAGATATTGAATCAATAAGCCAGATGAGTGGATGCTGGCGGTCTCAAAATAGCCAAATACTTGCTGTTCTATCCCTAACATAAACATTGCTAAACAAATGCAGGTGTACAGATCTCGATCTTGATCTGTACACCTGCATTTGTTTAGCAATGTTTATGCTCTTCAAATGTACTTCATTGTTAATTGAGCAGAATGTATAATGCTGGCTAAAAGTGAGGAAGTGCATGTGTTCATTAACCTGCAGTCACCGGAGGTTAAAAGCGATGATTACAGATCTAACTGTGAGCCAACACTAAAGCCACTGACCAGAGAGAGCAGCTCATTGACCTCGACCTGTCTTCTATTATCACAACCGCTGTATTACCGCCATCACTGACCCATCTGTGATGAGTGAACTGTGACAGAACACTTCACTGTGGAGAGAATGCTGAGCTCTGATTGGCTGAACAGACTCAGCAATGGTAGCGCTAACACACTGAGATAATCCCTGATTATTTTGCTAACGGGGCTCATGGGAGGTGACGTGTCATCATCTGAGTGTCTGTTATTCTGCTCTGAAGGTGGAGGAAAGGTCAGCCTGGTCAGTTTGTTGGATGGAGCTGAGATTCTTGGGCTCCTGTGAGACTGTGAGTCTGGGATATCAGAGATTTGTGTCTGCCAATCTCACTCAGAGCGACTCTGTAAAAGGATGGAATGATCGAAAAGAAAGTAATGTGGAGAAGTATGTTACCTTGCCAGTAGAAACTCCCTGGTCCTCCCACAACTAGAGTCCCTTCCTGAAAGACGGAGAAAAAAATGAAGAAACTAGAAGAAAAGGTAGAAATGAGGACATGGACCTCAAAAATGTTTTGTGTTTATTAGATGAAGGGTCAAAGTGGGGTCCAAAAGTAATTTTTTTCATTTAAAAATGGATGAAAAGTGAATGTTTTAAGATTTTGAACAACAAAAAAACCATAAACATAAAGATGAAACACACAGACATGGTTAGGAAGGGAGATTTGTTACCTTAGTGAAATCAACACTGAAGCCCGCCTGGCAGAAGCCCTGGCCCTCGGGGTCCGGGTTATCTACAAAGATCAGAGGAACCTCAGTAATACAAGTCATTAAGATATGCCTGAGTACTGTTTCAACACTTTGAAGACAAAACTGTAAAATACTTCTGTAAATGGATGATGTGAGGCAATGAAAGTTCACAAGTTCACACTTCATACTATTCTTGAATGAGATTAATGTAAATATGAAGTCTAAGTTTGGATGTATTGATCATTAAACTCACTACTTTACCGAAGCCCAAACCTTTGGGAGGATTAAATGCACCATATTTATTATTTTTTAGCAACACAGCTACAGTATATAAAATATTGGTCTAGTGATCTAGTTTAGCATGGAAAGATATAGAACAATCATTAATTCAAGAAATACCAATAAAAAATATTCCTTTTATTGACAGTAACATTAAGAAACACAATTGTTATAAATTTTTCACCATGAGAACGACTTTATCAGCATGGTGGCAAGCTAATAGTCTTTTTCATCTCACCCCCTCACCATCCAGTTTGACACCATTATGGAATAACAACATGTTTATTATACAACAAAAAGCCATTTACCTTTCCGAAAATGAAAGAGAAAGGAATATCAAATCTAGGAGATATTTTTGAAAATCATTCATTTATGACTTTTGATCAGTTACAAAAGAAATATAATATTCTGGAAAAAAAATGTATACAATTAAAGGACGCTATAAAAAGTATAGTGTTGTAGTCACCTAAACCGAGACCAAGACCAGTGTGTGTCGAGACCAAGACAAGACCAAGGCAAGTCGAGACGGTGTCAAGACCAAGACCAGACTAGCACTCCTCAAATTCAAATCTCAAAATCTCAAAGATCCACATTTACTGCTTGAGAAATGTCTTATTTTTAATCAATAATTACAATTAGAATAATAGGACACTATAGAGCTGTTACCAATCAATTGAAATCTCTAACAACCAAATTCATCTTTACACTGCAGAGGTGGAACAGAAGTTGCATCTGAATTGGAGAGGGTCGTGCTGGTTTGGGGCTGCCTGGGGGTGGGTGGGTGATGGGAGGGTTTTCATTTTTAGGTGAACTATCCCTTTAATGCATATAATCATAATCATAAATTAGATGTTTGGTGACCAGCGTTTCAGTTTTTTTTTTTTTTTTCTCTTTCTCTCTTGTTTTTATCTGTTTGTTTTCCTGTCGTTGTATTCTGCAGTGTATGTATAGCTGTGTATATGTATCTAATGGTTGTATATGTATGTTTCCTTATGTGCATGGTTTGACTTGTATGTATTGTATGTACCCCTAAGTCTATTTGCAATTAAAAAAAATAATTTTCAATATATTCAGTAATTAAGCATAATATACAGTAATTCATATTCATGAGCTAAGCCCACTGGCAAATTGTCCCAATTTCATTATAAAATGAAGTGGAATCTATGGCCTATGATTAATATCAATACCAATAACCAACCTCTATCTAGAATCAGAGGAAGATGACTAATTGATAAGAATGATGTTCAAACCCCAAGTCCAGTCTAAAATCTAACCCTAAAATCTGATTGGAGGACAGGAATCTTGCTCCAGGAAAAAAAAAGAAAAAAGGATGTTGATCTAGGAACTGAAAATATTATGTAGTACAGTAAGTTATGTCCTGTGTGTGTTGATATAATAGTTGTACAGTAGGTGGGGTTAGTTAATGAGGCAGAACAAGTTCCAAATCCCAGCAACTGCAACACAGCATGTTCTCTGGAATACAATAAACTCTCTCTCTCTCATTCCATCCCTGTTTCTCTTCTTTCACTCCTATGCCAGACTTCACCTAGTATTTCATTCCTCACACTTAACACTACTGTCACTACTTGCAAATGTATGTGTATACACATGGATGAGTGTGTCTAGTCCCCTGCGAACACAAGCTGGATAATATCAACGCAGAGCGTCCTTGCCCTGCGCCTTGGCAAGGACTCCTAGCTGACCTGCCAGGGAGATGGCTGGCACTTCAAACTGTTTGACAAAGAGTTGGAAAGTAATTCACAGTCATTATGGCCTCATATGTCATATAATAATTTTCCCTCTAAACAGATGAGGCACAGTTATCATTATTAATATACCACTTCACTCTACACTAACTGTTAATACAGATTGTCTCCGTGTGTGTCTGTAAATTTAAGAAAATATGTGTATCTGATTTGATGGCAAGAAATCAGAGTAAATTCATCAACTACCCCTAGCTGTGAATGTGACTTCAAAGTACAGGAAATTAGCAAGAGATTACATCAAAACAAACATTTGAGTTTCCCCTTTGATCTCTGTTTACAGCAGGGCATATGATTGCCATGCCAACTGGCACAACTACCATGTCCCTACTGCAAAGCATGATGGGAACGTTTTTCTGTTCTAAACAAACTGATCTAAACTTTAGTAAAGTAAAAAAAAAAATACATGCTTTCAAATTTGCAATTAGTTAAAGTGTAACTGCAAGCTCACTGGTTCTGTGTGTGTGTGTGTGTGTGTGTACTCACTGGTTCTACAAGGGGAATACTCAGCATAGGCACTGAAGTTCTGCACAGCCACATAACAGGTTCCCACTGGATCCATCTCACTGCTGACCTTCACTGTCCTCCAGTGATAGAGGGGAGCACAGGCCTACAGAAACACACAAGCACCATGTTACTGTAAATAACAGCACTGATAGAACATAAAGAAGCTCCTTAAGACAAAAGCTGGGGATGGAGATGGAAAAACGTCCGTCTTGTGTAAGTTTCTGAAAAGAGCTTGTTTCAGTATTTGATCATTTGGAGAACACTAGTCACATTTGGGCACCGTGCCTCCCCTCATGTAAAAACTCTGGCCTGTTTCTTTCAAACATCAGCAGTTCGCCACCTCTCATGGTCAACCTCAAATCAACATTTTCCAAAATCCCCTTAGTAACAGGACAGAGCCACATTGCCTATCAAAATATTTCCCCAAAACAACTCTCCCATGCATTCATGAATGAAACTCTGATTCTGGCTCCCATGCATTCATGAATTAAACACTAATGCAGTGCTATTAAATAACATTAAACCCACTGATGGGCAGCTATATTCCAACCACATCCATGAACGTACGGAAGCATTGGTCCAGCATGAGGATGACTGCAAACGGTCTTTAAACGGATTATGTTCCTGAGCATCACTTACCACTACTTTGCCTTTGTGGGTCCTGACTGTGGCTCCAAACCACTGATGGGATTTAAATTCTAGAGGCTCCCGTGTCCCGTTCACTTTAATCATCCTGTTATCTGGGCAAAAGAGAGAGGAAGAATAAAAGTCAACGAAAAACAGAGAGAGGGACTTCATTATATAATAAACAGAAAACATCAGGCTGCTGAGTAAGACATTGTGAGCACTTGAGCCAATGTACTTACTTTCGAAAAATATGAGCCATGAAACAGCAAATTAGCCTGGTTTCAAATGAGTGTTTTTGTTTATGTGAAGGCACATCTACAGGGGGTCATTTTACTCTCAGAGTGTCTACACACATGTACATGATTCTGTGGATCTGTATCTACAGGGGTTCTGTGTGATCCAGAAAAGATCCCACTACAGCTGGGCCTGTTTAGAGCTCCATAAGGTACAGTCTACACATCAATTTTAATACTTCTCTGCTTTCTTCTCACCATCTCTCAGGCCTTTACAATGGGCCTTTTTCTTCACGCTAAATGAAAATATTATACTTCAGCTCGATTAACAAGATTTTGAAGTAATTTTCTCTCTCTATATATAATTCTTTAAGGGTGCTTACTAAAGTCAACATCACCATTAATATTGTGGATCCTATAATTGACAAATCTCTAAAGGTGCAGTCACATTTAGAGTTATCCAGTGATTAAATTGAGCCCTTTCAATAGGAATCAACATGATTAGGAATTTGGTCAAGTGAATTAACTGGCTTGACCAGCAGAAAGCTGCTTGGTTTGAAAGTGACCCCTGAATGAGCCCTTTTTGCCTTTCTGTGAAATTTTGCTAATCTGTCCACTCTTAAAGTATTAGGGTTTGGGACGCAACTTGTTCCTCACTGTTTGTTCAATGAAAGTGAAAGATACCTTAAACCATGTAGCCAGGTCTGCTACTCTGAGTCCTTTTCTAAAGAATTTGATTTACGATATTCACCTGGCGATACAGTTCTGTAGACTTACTTTGAAAGAGCCATATCTGAGACTTGGGTGTACACTTTTTTTGACTTGGCCAAACTGCACAGAAACACCTTAGCAACCAGCAAATATATCACAGCAACTTCATATCAGCGGTCTAGCCAGAACATATTATAACCTGCACAGCATGCCATAGCAACAATAAACAACATCGTAATAACCACATAGCAAACCTACCCTGGGAACACCCTAACGACCCAGAGCAAAGTCCTAGTACCACCCAGAACAGCAACCGCAAATCAACCACAAATCAACATGACAGCAGACTTTTTCACAGGAAAGCACTACTAAAACTTAGTATGCAAATTGTCCTCATGCCAAAACACTTTTTTTCTTATTATTATGTGAAGGTTTAGCTCCAATTTGTGTGTGTTGATATTATATTTTGCACACCTATAAGCGCAATATGATCATGCTGCATTGTAGGAAGTTGTTGTTGGAGATCAGCAGACTGGATGAACAAAATAACAGTAAACAGATAAACATGCACAAATTCTTAATACAAACATGCTCATGCAGAACTATTTCCAATTCATAAACACAATGATACTTTTCAAAACCAAAAGTATGAAACAGGCCAGAAAAATCAGGACATCCTTTTTAAATGGACACATGTTCTGCTGTCACACACTGTGCTAAAATGCAAGGCCAGAGTTACAATATAAAAACACAGCAGGGCATCATTTGGAGCTTTAAAACATCTGTTTCATTTTTTTGGGGTCCAAAACACATGCTTGTCATTTTTCTGTTCATTTTATGCATTGATGTTGTAAATGATTCCTCCCGTTATGAATGAAAACTCCAATAATAATAAAAACGATGATCTTTGTAAATGAAAATGACCTGTGCTGCTAATCAGACAGTCTGAACTTACACATTCACTCATCTCTGATATTAAAAATACAATACTATAAATTTACCTCAAATCTGTAAAACGTTCTTGCTGTCAGACCTCTAGAACACCTGGGCATATAACTATGAAGTTGTGTGTGTGAGAATTGTGTGAAAACTTGCAAGACAAGGTCCACTGGTACATGACCCTGTCTGGTGTATCTAATGAATTAACTCTTCTCAGTCAGGACTGCATTAGTCACACACACAGAGACTGTCATCGAAATGTCAGTCGCACAAACACGTGCCATGCCCCCCATGGAGAGCTCTAAGGGCCACAGTGGGAAGAGCGCATATAGGATCAAAGGTCAAGTGTGTTAAAAACAATGTGACTAATGAATCTGGAAACGTGTGTGTTCTGAGTAGACGTACTTGAAGGAGTAGATGCTGGAAATGCATGACGTGTTTTCTTAGACACTAACAAAGAACAGACAGTGTTTTTGCCCTCCCTCGAGTCGACAGGGTCTGATTTCTTTCCTTATTTCCCTTGTGTTCACAGCTCTTTAACCCTCTATCTCTTTCTGCCTCTCTCATCTCATCACCATCAGGCTCCTTCTAAATCCAGCCATCTTAAACCAGAGTGCCACTGCTTTCATCTCCAACAGACAATCCACTTCAAAGACATTTCCTCACTGATGCTTATTACACACACACACACACACACACACACACACACACACACACACACACACACATGTTGGGTTTTAATGTTTTATGGGGACATTCAATCGACAATGATGATTTTTATACGGTACAAACTGTATATTTTATCCCATAACCCTAACCCTACCTCTAAAACTACCCATCGCAGAAAACATTCTGCATTTTTACATTTTCAAAAAACATCATTCTGTATGATTTATAAACCGTTTTCCATATGGGGACCAAAAAATTTTCCCAAAAGGACAAGTTTTTTGGATTATGCTATCTTTGTGGGGACATTTTGTTCCATAACATATTACCAGTACCTGATCTGCAAACAGTGCTTCCCAGTGGCATTCCCCTACAAACGTCAAATTACAAAACAAAAGGTTGACAAAATAATAATAAAATAGTAATAATCAAATAATAATAATAATATCTAAAAAGCAATTTCAGCATCAGTTATTCCAAAGCTATGTAAATCATTTCAAACATCAATTTCATTTTTGAAATTGTAGTTTTCCGGATAGTTTGATTAAATGTGAATGCTAAACATACAGAAGACAGTTGATTCTGTTTCCTCATGGTTCCCCGTCTCAGTTATTGATACACTAACTCTCTGCATTGCATGTTTTGATTCACTAAAAAAGAACCCCGCTCATTTGGCTCATTTGATTCATTTGTTTGGGAATCGGACTACATTACTCGCCCGGCATGTTCTTTAGTCACTACTGAACCGACTCATATGAATCACTCGTTTGAGAATCCGCACTGGTCGCGTGGTTCTTTAACTTTATTTAGGAGGGCAAAGCCAATTCTAATAAGAGCCCATATTAGAACCAGGAACAGCACATAAATACTGCGACTAAAGCTCCCTCTAGAGAACGCTTTGAATAACACCACGCGACTGTGAAGAAACATCAGCGCTCACATTCCACATAATTCAAGTTTGTCTCAAGTCCATGCCGCATTTCTGAGTCCCAAACCGACGAATGCATTTTCCGGCAAGCCATGGCTCTTAAAAATAGTCCAATACTATCTTAAACACCCCTGTGATCTACATCACAGATGACAGAATGTATCTAAACGTGACAACAATCTTTCCCTTTCTGGCACTTCAAGTTTGACTCTGTTGCACAATAGTTACAGACATCATTTACACCTTTTCCCTCACTAAATGAATTAGACGACATAAACAGTACAAAATTACTGGGAAATAGTGAACGAAGAAATTCAAACGTATAGATAAAATATTCTGGTGACCTAAAGAATTGACGCGCCTAATGGACGTCGAAATTACAGCAGATTACGCACTGAGGTAAAGTTACGCGCCTTTCTCTGGTAATTACTCCGCTCCTGAAATTTTAAACCAAACCATATGCGGTGAAATTAACTCTTTCTTGGATGTGGTTTTTGATCTTTTTATTGGAGTAGCAGGAATTTATGAAGCCTATACCCTAAAGATGTTGCTTGATATAGAAAAGCTGTGTTAATAAATACGATGAAGTGTGTTTCTGAATTATTTTCACATTATTCATTTATAATAAATGTATAAAAAGGTTTAAGACGACATTGTTATAACTCAAAGGGGCAATTGTTTCAATGGAAACTGCTCTGATCATTTTGCATTAGTTGAAGGGTTATAAATCATGAGGGTACCTACTTGCTTTATCAAAGGGGATCTGGCGGCAGGAGTCTGGGTCTGATGCCGGCCAGGGACAGTAGTACACCGCTCCTCCCTCCACAATCCCTGGCTGAGAGGTGTTCGCTTTAGGAGCCCCAACCAGCACCGACATGCTGGAGAGAGAAAGGCATAAATCTACACACAACCGCATCCTACTGAATCAAAAGTGACAATATGAACTTTAGAAAATTAATTCAAATGTGAGTTAGCCTATTTTAATTCAGCATTCCAATTAAATGTAGCTACTTCAATATCAACTTCAGGCGTCTGAGTTCATTGGTCCATTTTGGTGGTGCTGAAAGCGTATATTTTTTAGCTGCGACAAATGCCTCGAACATTGTAAGCAAAACCAGTGAGATACGATATATGGCAAGATGCTTCTCTTTGGGAGCTTGTCAATTTTATACATAAGCAAAAACAACAAAAACAACTTCTTTTTTTTTTCTTTTATCCCACTTACGCGTTTCTGTCCTGTGTTGGGTGGTAAAAGTCCAGTGAGTATCCAAAATAACTTCCTTCTGGTCCATTGTAAACCGTTGGCTTTTCTAAATCCAGGTTAAAACCAGCAGCTTCGCAAAAAATTGAAAAAGTGAGCAAAAACCCACGAGAAAATACGCGGAATAAACAAGGATGCATGGCTTCAGCACAGTTTCTCCAAATGTAATCCAAATGTATTGATTAAAGATGTGAAGACAGAATGTAAGGTATGTCCGTGCTCAGCTGTCATAAGTTTGAGTGCGCGCGCTCCATGCGTCTGTTGCTGCCTTCATGCAAGCTGCGCGCCTTTCTCTGCGCGAGCTCTCTGCGTACTAAACATTATAATGAGCTGCGCACGAGACCGGACTCCTGCACCACATCACACAGCATCCGGCCAACTCCTTTTATGGAAACACACACATAAAATGAATATACACACAAATTAGACAAATAAGAAATGAAAAGACCTCTATTACTAACATTATAAATAGTGATATTATTAATGTTACACAATATTACTTGGACAATTACTTTGAATATTTATCAAAAGAATTGAAACTACTTATTTTGATGTAGCATGAAATGTTATATTACAATTCTCTCTCTCTCTCTCTCTCTCTCTCTCTCTCTATATATATATATATATATATATACACACACACACACACACATTCTGTCTTTATATTTATTTCATAATCTTTTGCTTTAAAATAACATCAAAATAAGTCAATTTGAACTGGTAGCCTAATTTTTGTAAAAAAAAAAAAAAAAAAAAAAAATATATATATATATATATATATATATATATATATACATTTTATATATATATATATATATATATATATATATATATATATATATATATATATATATATTAGGGCTGTCAAAATAACGCGTTCATTTCGATTAATTAATCTGAGAAAAAATAACGCGTTAAAAAAAGTAACGCAGATTAATCCATTCCATATTGACCTTTCAACCTGGAGCCGTTCTAGCCACCATTCGACTGTAAAATGAAGGAGGGAGACGACTGCTGCGCTGACGGACAGAACGAGCAGAGCTCCTCCCTGGTGCGCGCGTGCTCTCCTCTTCTTCAAAGTAAGCAACGTCTTTGCACTCTCTCTACCTCAGACATAATATCTAAATCAACTGACACAATGCTAAAAGTTCGTAAGACCGAATCCATGTTTCACAAGGCGCATTCGGTGAATGTTTTTCCTGAATAACCGCTGGGTGTGAATAGTGCTCAAAAAAAGTCACCTCATCTTCTCTGACAGGCGCCCTGCACGACACGTGCAGCTGACATAAACCACACTTTCAGTAAACAAACAAAAAAAATCCTATCCAGTGGTGAAGTGTTTTCTGTGTTGACAAATCTTTTGCGATAGCCTAATAACAGTCGCGATTCGCACGCAATGCGTCAACGTCCGCTAATGTCCAATTCACGGCCTAATGACTCATTTGAACAGATTCATTTGAATGAATCATGACAACAACCGATCTGTCCACACGGTCTATAATGAATCATTTACTCGAACAACTCTGAAATGAGAACATAAGTTTGCTTACCCCATTTAGCAAGAGTGGTTAGTAAAATTAGCCTTAATAATCCACAATATTTTCAGGTTATTTAAATGACAATGTGTAGTAAATTAGGCCTACCTATAAAATCAGGTGAAACCAGAACAAAGCAAGTTGTTGTTTGATAGGTGCATTCAATTGTGTATGGTAGAAAATTATATTATTACTTAATATAACTTCTAAATGCTACTTTTTAATACTTTTCAAGTTTAGCAAAAAAGCATCTCTTACAAAGTTATAAAATCACTTTTTTTTTTTTTTTTTTGCAAAGAGGGCAAGAAACAAGTACAGTGAGAGTGAAGGGTACTTTATTGTCAGTATCAGGCTGGCAGATCACGTGGGTAGGGCACTTTTTACTGTTTGTGTGGATGACCATGTCTGTCACAACCGAAGACCATTTTTGACCCAGGAAAAACCCTGCATTGATTTAAATATTTAATACATCCACAGCAAAAATTATGTATGCGATTAATTTAGATTAATTAATCACAGAGTATGTAATTAATTAGATTAAAATTAAAAATTTTAATCGATTGACAGCCCTAATATATATATATATATATATATACATACATACATACATACATACATACATATATATACATATATATATATATATATATATATATATATATATATATATATATATATATACAGCTATGGAAAAAATTAAGAGACCACTTAACATTGATTTCTGTACTTGGAGTGGTCTCTTAATTTTTTCCATAGCTGTATTGTGTCTGTATATATTATATATAATTTTATATGAAAAAATAGCAATGTCAAATATTTTTAATTAGATAATATCAAAGTAAAAAATTTAACATTAATATTGCCATATTAGCTACTCGATAAAGTTGATTCAATTTGTGTCAAAATTACACAGCATGCTTTTAATTACGCAATTTTAACACCGGTTGTGAATAATGAACGGTAATTATCCTCGTCAGACGTCCAAAGTTAAACTTTTGTGCAAAGCGCGTGCGATAAGTATAACCTTTGGAAAATAAACGATGCGGGTGTTTTTAAGAGAACCTACAATCGTACATCCTTTTTGACCTGTTTCCTCCAGCAAATCTAAATTTAGGCTGTTCACATCTGAGCTCAAGACCCAGACTGCTTCTGCTCTCCATCTGCGTGTCAGAGTTTTAATCTTGTCTAAATGAAGTCATTCCCTTCATCGCCTATCCTGTGATCACCAAACAGTCTGTTGCAAGTTCCAACTGTAAACAATTCCACACTTTCTAAAGCACTCAAAACACATTTGAAATTGCTATAGGGTGCCTACCATGTGGATATTATTATTGCTGTGCATGTTAATTATGATAATATTATAAAACAGTGACCTTATGTAATACACAAAAGCTTACAGAGCATACAAGCCAAAAGAACATACCATTTATAAATAGAATCAGTGCACCATTTGGGACAGAGCCATAGGACTGTATGCTTTCTTGTTGTGCCATCAGCCAATCAGCATCAGCATGTGAAAAATGACCAATCATGTAAGTCCACTTTCAGAAGTCAGTCATCGAATCACAAGTCCTATCAGAGGCTGTGTGCCTGAAAAGAATTCACATTTCAATTCAGTTCACATTTATTTGTAGGCTATAGCACAAACCAAAGATAAAAAAAAAAAAAAACTCTCAAAAGTGTATAGATCAAGACTGCTTCCCTGGTCACTATAAAGAACTCCACAGTAGAACTAGGAAAACATTTCCTTACATAGCTTACTGATGTTGAGATAATGTATGTCTTTGGCCCTCTCTCAAAGAAAACCAGGTGAACTACATAAAAAGCTCCACAGCAGCACACATGCATCAGCCAGGACTGAAGTGTTGCTCTGCTGTCCATTTTTGGGTCCTGGTGAAGATTATTGGCGACAATCTTTGATATAGTGTTGTCTGTGCATCCGAGAACTAAAAGCATGATGATTTGATTCTGCAAACACAATAAAGGGTTCAGTATTGAATCTTTCAGATTGTTGTCATCACTCTGTCTGGTCTAATAAAACACATTCACAGTAGCGAGTCGATACCTGCTTCTCTTCTCAGAAGTGACATGTTTAGCTCAGCTGCCTCTGAAGTCTTTTTGTAAACAATGAGAAGGGTTCATATCTAACAGACACAGATTTCAGGAAAAATAATAGATCAGGCATGGTCCATGTATTGTTCTCTCATTCCAGGAGGAATGAGAGAGCTGGAGAACATTCTCTGAATTCCCTCTAAGGCTCTGAGAGGCAAAGAGCCAGACAGACTCTTTATCACGCTGTCCAGAAACAACTGGATATTAAAACAAGGCTCACAAGCTTAAACATGCAAAAATGAATATATGTATCTGCAAAAATTTATACGTCGTCCAATAACCTGTTGACCTTCATCGTTGATTTTGCTCTTGTTTGAACAGCATGGATGTTCATTAAACACAAGCATGATTTAGATTGTGGCCTTACAGCAACTACATAGGCCCGGTTTCACAGACAGAGCTTAGCCTAAACCAGGATTTGGCCTTAGTTCAATTAGGGCATTTAAGTAGCTTTTATAAATGTCCACTAAAAAAAACATTACAGGTGTGCATGGCACCGAAACAATGGCACCGACATATTTTAATATATGTCAGTACAAGTTGCTTTCAGTTAAAACAGCTCAAACGTGCATTTTAGTCTAGGACTAGCTTAAAGGGGGGTTATAATTCTATTTCATGCATTCTGACTTATTTACACTATTAAAGAGTTGGATTATCATACTAAACATGGCCAAAGTTTCAAAACATGAGTTGGACGTATGACGTCTGTGCCAAAAATACTCTTCCAAATCTTCACGAACTTCTGTTTTTTTTTTTTTTTTTTGAGTATGGGCCTGAGTGACTTAAGGGGGCGGAATTCCTTATAGGGGCACTTCTCACGGAAAGGCGAGCAAGCACACGTCGTCCAGAGCAACAGAGCAAGGGCACGCCCATCAACGCGCGTTCGGCTTTACGGAAGTCATCGGCAGCGCTGCACAGATCACATGACTCAACAGTGATCACCAAAGAAGTGTGCTTTTGGTTGTGAGGGAAAGATAACCTTGCTTCCCAATCCCAAAGAACCCAGTGTTAAGAGGAGCTGAGAGTTTTGTGTTCACGCATTACATTGATGTACTCTCGATATCAATAGTCATTAAAATAACCATATCAGTTTTGATAGTTGCAATCGCGTTTTTATTGGTTAAAATGAACGGAGAATATATTGTGTTTTTCCATGGCTGCTCGAGCCCCCAGGTTCGGCGCTTATGGTTTCATAAACAACAAGGCAGTTGGATTTACAGATCATTTAAAACTGAAAAGATGGAGCGGTCAGAGCGATAATGATCCCAGTCATGAGTGGGAACCGCAGGTGGGAAACCAAAAACTGCTTCAAATGTCTGTTTTGTTGCCAATAGGCGCCTAAGTGCATATAATGTAAACAATACGAACGTAGTGAATTTATAAATTCATTATTCATCATTCACTATACGCTATAATCATTATAGTGATTCAAAAGTTATCCATGGATAACGTGATGGTGTAATGCGCGTTTAAATATATTTGTTTAGCTGACCATTGATAGCTTGCAGACGATCTCTAGGCAAAAGCTGCACGTGCTTGTGACAGCTCGTCACTCTGTCTCCGCTCACAAAAACAAGCCTCCAGGCACTCGGATGTTTTCGGAAAGACTCGGTACAGCGTATGTATCTTTTAAATAAAACTAAAGACTTTTTGGTGATATGATGGATGCTATACTACTCTAAAGGTACTTAAGATTAACATGAGATTGGCAGAAACTGTGTGTGATCCCATGATCATTTTCTTTTCTGTGGTATTTTTATTGTAATTAATGAAACTTGAAATACTTTTAATGTGATATGATAAAAATAAAGAATAAATTAGAATTCTATCCAATTTTACAACTTTGTTGCTATGATAACACCTAAAATGACTGTAAAAATGACTAGAGCAATTTTACAGGTCAAATAAAACCCAAGCTTTAACAAGAATTTATGCAAAAAAAAAAAAAAAAAAATACAAATTCCTACTTGTAAATCCTCAAAAATGGGCTCATTCACTTCCTTTTATAAGTGCCTCATAACCTTGATTTTTTATTTTTTTTTAATAATAAATATGATGAATAAAATGAGGTCAAAATAGTTGCTTGCAATAATTAACATTGGCTGTCTATTAAACTTAACTTGTATTGAAACTGGAATATTCCTTTAATTTGGCTTGTGGGATTATTTTCTTGCTGTAAAAATATCCCCCCTCCCCCTGAACTTGTTAGCAGACTGAAGTGTCTACAGAGTTTGATTTGCACTACACATACTTTGATATTTGATTAAAAGCTTAATCTTAGTCTCATTTGATTACAAACTCCATTCATTCTGGGTTACTATTACACATTATTGGCAAACTCCAGATGTGCTTTATATGGTTCTTAAGTAACAGCTTCTTTTGCTCTATCCTGTCTTACAAGCCAGTGTTCTGTAAAGCTCTTTATATGATGGAAATCTTGTTCTCAACTACTTAACTCTGTAGCCCGTTTTTGCATTGAGTTTTTAGTGACAAACCTTTATAACCTGATATATCACAGTCACTACAACCTCTTTCACTTATTACTAAAACCGAATAACCATTAGTAAAAATGACAATCAAGTTTCAATAAAAAAAGGATCAGAGCACTTAAAGAAAATGCTTAAAGGTCCAAATACTGTTTCACAGATGTCACTTTCTATTTCTATTTTAGTGATGTTTGAAATAAACCATCCCAGAATACTCTCTCCTCCACATTTTTTCTTCATTTATAAGGATTTTTTGAACTTTTGTTCTGCCAAGAACTGATAAACTCTGGCTGTGATATATAAAATCCTCCATGTTTTCATATTCCAGACAGACATCAATATTAGCATCATCTAACCAAGAATAGAAGCACCTGTCAAACACCAGTTTATGTTGATAATAAGTCATTTTAATATATACACTTGTCTTGGATTGGCTGGAGTGAGATTTTATCATGGTGAGCCTTAACAGGATCCCTTACAGTGTGCACTTCATAATGTTTAAGGAGCGATAACTACAGTGTCCTCAACGTTTACATCATTGTAGCTAAGATTGTTTATGATGACGCAACAAGTGTCTGATAGCTCCCAGCTGACCCAGGCCCACTGAAATTCTTTAAAGCAAAAAACTTAAAAGGAACTACACAGACATGAAAGACTTCAACAGGCATGTTCTGGCAAATAAAAGCGTTGTATCCTATATTCTGCATCTTGTTTTGAATTTATTTTCTCTGCCATTGAATATTGCTTGTTTGATGTGGCACCAAGTCGTTTCGCTGAGAGCTTAATGAAAAATTTGGTCCACTAAATGTCGCTTTTATTTCTTTCTGTAATAACGTGGAATTTGGGCAAGTTACTTGGCCCATGAAAGATGTGTTCCATATGTCACATGCACCCTTAGTGGAAACGTTTTTAATTATCTGTTGGTCTGACCTTTACAGAGGAAACCAGAGCAGCTTGATCTGTGACCCTGAGGATTGTATGGGCCACAATGATCACATCCTGTGACATCAAATTTATTTGATGGCAGTCTTAAGCCCAAATGTAATGTGAACGTCAAACCACTTACATGTAATGTGAACGTCAAACCACTTACCTGTAGTTGACTACAGCAAAAGTAAAGCAATTTTCCTGTAGTAGACAGTCAAGAAGTACTGAGTTGAATTCATGCAAATTATATTTTTTCATCCACAGGTGTCACTTAATTTCTCAAAGGTGCCCTAGATTCAAAAATGTAATTTACCTCGGCATAGTTGCATAACAAGAGTTCAGTACATGGAAAAGACATACAGTGAGTCTCAAACACCATTGTTTCCTCCTTCTTATATAAATCTCATTTGTTTAGAAGACCTCCGAACAGGCGAATCTCAACATAACGACTGTTACGTAACAGTCGGGATCATTAATATGTATGACCCCAATATTTGCATATGCCAGCCCATGTTCCCAACATTATGAAAGGCATTAGACAAGGGCAGAACGTCTGGATCTGTGCACAGCCGAATCATCAGACTAGGTAAGCAAGCAAGAACAATAGCAAAAAATGGCAGATGGAGCAATAATAACTGACATGATCCATGATATCACAATATTTTTAGTGATATTTGTAAATTGTCTTTCTAAATGTTTCGTTAGCATGTTGCTAATGTACTGTTAAATGTGGTTAAAGTTACCATCGTTTCTTACTGTATTCACGGAGACAAGAGCCGTCGCTATTTTCATTTTTAAACACTTGCAGTCTGTATAATGCATAAACACAACTTCATTCTTTATAAATCTCTCCAACAGTGTAGCATTAGCCGTTAGCCATGGAACACAGCCTCAAACTCATTCAGAATTAAATGTAAACATCAAAATAAACACTTTGTTGTTTAAGGCAAGCGCGAGCTCTTGGGGTGTGGAGCATGAGATTTAAAGGGCCACACATCCTGAATCGGCTCATTTCTAATTATGCCAGAAAATAGGCTGTTAAAAAATTAATTTAAAAAATCTATGGGGTATTTTGAGCTGAAACTCAGCTCAACACATTCAGGGGACACCTTAGACTTATATTACATCTTTTAAAAAAACGTTCGCAACTTTAATGCTTTTGCATAATGCTTTTGACAGCATAAGAAACCATGAAAGACATTTTTTTTTAAATACAAAATTAATAAAAAATAAAGTGCTAGAATTTTTTTCAGTTATCTTTTGCTCAGGAACATTTCCTCTTATACAAAACAAACACGCCACAGTCCAGATGTGAAGAACAAAAGTGTTTATTTTAGTGAACCATCAGGATCAGAATAAATAAAGGGTGAGCATTTGTCTGTGTTATTCTTCTCTCTCATGCAGAGAATCATAGTGTCATTCCACAGTCCCTCCTAGAGGGTTGTTACTTCAAAGTTTAAATAATAAAATTGCCCTATTCCTCCACTGTCGTTTGGTGCCCAGCATGGGGTTGTAGTGCATTCTTTTGTAAACCTGTCTAAACAGACTTCCTCTCAGGACCGAGTGCTGCAGAACATGGCCGCTCCTTAGCTGACCACTGACAAAACACAAATACTTTATGTCCAACAAGAGGCTTTGGTCAAATGATCCCTTAAATATTCACAACTACTAACACTGAAATTTCAAATAAAAAAAATATATTAATAATTCCATAAATTACTCATAAGATCATCACAGTCGGTGTGCTAATTCAAAGGTTTATCATTTCGGACCAGTAAACAAAATCATGTAGTAAGTTAACAAAAAAAAAAAAAAAAAAATGAACACCTGCAAAAGCAAATACATTTGGTATACATAACAGATGGCAAAAGAGAACGCATAATTCCACCCCCACCTCCCAAAAAAAAGAAAAAAAAAGAAAAGAAATTTGTTCAACTCCAAGGCTTTAAACACAAACTGTAAAAAGCAAACAACAGGCTTTGTGTGAGTGCCAGGCGAAGAGCATCGTCTCTCATTTGAACTTCAGGCCCCGTGTTGGCCTCCTAAATGCAGTGCTGAGAGAGTGAGGAGTCCTATGGGCGTTCCTGAAGTCAGCGGGCTGTGCAGCCAGAGGTTGGCAGGTGAAAGGTGAGAGATAAAGGTTAATTGAGGGAGGGCGACCTTTCCGTGGTCCACAGGAGCTCGATGTAGGGCCATTTGGTCTGTAGACAGCGCTTGACCGGGGTGTCGTCTGTACGTACCATGGGGTCCTCAAAACCCATGACCAAAGCGGTGCCCTCGACATAACTCACCTGGAAGAGAAAAGCACAAGAGGTGAACATGCAACACATTTGCATACATACAGTCACTTCCTGACCTTCTAACTAAAACCTGGCCCATTTCTGGGAATGCCAGTGTTTCTCTCTCTGTACGAGTCTCATTAGCGACCGGCCTCCTGCTATGACATCATCAGACATAAGACAGTCGATGGCTTCCATATGGAGGGCGTCATATTGCCAGGAAGGAATCTGCCCTTGACAAAGTGTCACGATATAAACATGCGCCCTCATTTTTCGGAACATTTTGTGTTGCTGCTATACATGTTACATGTGTCACCCAAGTGAAACCTGAAAATCCATTCACTTATATAAAGGCAGCATGTGTGTTTCACAGGGTCTAATTGTGCCAGTATTGAGTGTGATGAGAGATCCACTGACTCCTGATGATCTGTAAACCCAGGAATTAAGCTTAATCATCAAGACTCAGAGACATCCCTTTACACACAGACAATCATCACTGACCAATCAACATTTTTTTCGAGCTCATTAGCATCACCTAATTCAACCCAGTCTTGGGTGAAAGCCATAAAGCTCTACGGCACTCCCTCTGGTGGCAGCCACAAACATCTCTACACCAACATTACCAGCCCATTATGCAGTGAGGCTCAGACATGCTGACAGCACAAGTCTCTCTGTCCAAGTCATTGGGAAGCACATCACACACTTGCAAGACTCCACTTGTCATTTTTCTTCTAAGTGGCCAACTAACCTCTGCTCAACCCTGTGTTTCAGCAAAAAAGTTGCTTTTGTCATCAACCATGAGCATTCATCGGTTTTCCCAGAGTTAAGAGAACTATCCATCAAAACACACATTGATGCTCTCTGTGACTACAAAAGCAAAAGCAGCCAATAGGCAGGAGAAGAAAAGGATGTTGAGAGATGATCTCTTGAACTTTAAGTTTTCAGATCTGAACTTTGAGGATCTTTAAACTTCCTGAGTGCAGCTTACTAAACTTCTACTATTACTTCCATTCTTTTCAAGCAGCCTTTGTTACCCAACCCCATCATTCCTCATTTTATAACCGTACTCTAGCTTTTGGCAGTAGAATGCAATGGAAGGAAGGGTGTCATCTTCTAGCTGACTAGAAAGTAAATCATAACCAGGCATTTCAAGACCCAATAAAGCGCTACATCTTGTTTGAAGGCACACATTCATCATAGCTGCCAGTCAACTGTGATCGTGTGGAACAGTGGGGTTATCTATGTTAGTCAGAACATGTCTTTCATAAAACTTGTCAACAATCTGTGTGTTTACTTGAAATAATCCAAATATTTCCACTAGCTGGACAGATTTCATGTTCTGAAGGTTTTTGGCCTATTCACCCAAAGATAATAGTCTACTGTGGGTCAGCTTGGCTTTGTGTTCAGTTACAGTATATGTCTATATTTTAAAATAAATATTTCTGTATATTCAAACTAAACGAATGCATGTGTGCATAATCAGTCTGACTGTATACACAAGGATTAAAGGATAAAAGTAGTGACTGAACAGAACTGATTGGTGCCACACTTTTTACCAAATGAAGTTCCAAGGCCAATGACATTTCAAAACATTTACTATTGGATAATGATATTAAAACACATTTCCTGGAGATTTCTCTCACAATGTCTTGTTGTGCATTTTTAGTTCACAGTTTCTAGTTCAGCATAACTAGAAAACTGATCTTAAAGGCCCACTGAAGTGCCTTGGAACACGCAGGATTATTCAATGTGTTGACGTAATTTGCGTGATGTCAGGAAAATCCGTGATCCATTTTAGCGGAAATGAGAGACTACGTTTTACCTATGGGCAAAGATTCAGGCCTTGCAAACAGTTTAGTTTCTGTAAGAATAAAAAAAAAAAAAAAAAAAAAAAAAAAAAAACGTTTTTACTCACCAAGGCTGCATTTATTTGATCGAAAACAGTAAAAACAATACATTTGTGAAATATTATTACTATTTAAAAAAACATTTTCCTATTTTAATATATTTTAAAAATGTAATTTATTCCTGCGATGACAAATCACATGATTCTTCAGAAATCATTCTAATATGCTGATTTAGTGCTCAATTGTTTATGTTAACTGTAATAGATTTTTCAGGATGCTTTGATGAAATGTCGAAATGTCTTTGAAATATAAATCTTTTGTAACATTATAAATGTATTGACTGCCACTTTTGATCAATTGAATGCATCCTTGCTAAAAAACAAACAAACAAACAAAAAAATCCAGAATGCACATGTGACACGAAGCAGAAGTGCTGAAGACAGAATGAGAGCAGATCCCTTTGGATGATTATATTACTTGAGCAGAAAGGAAATCTGGGCTTCAAATGCCAGTATGGTCCGTGTTACAGCCAGGAGCTCCTTACATTTTGCAAGGTGTTTGGTTCCTGAGAAAGGGCCCCTGTGAATAAACGAGTGGCACAGAGGAAACCTCAACAACAAAGGCTGCACACTTTACTGCTGCTGCTAATGCGTTTGCCAGAGTAATGAAGAGTAACCTGTGTGTCCTCAGGGGCCTGATGTGGCAACTCCTACCCATTACCCCTTAACTTCTGTCAATCTCTTTCTCACACACACGCACTTCCGCTAAGAAGCATAGGTCACACACACTCCTTGATAAATCAATGTATGAGGTGGTCGGAGTTCATCTTTCTCTATTGCTTAAGGAAAACATGTGTAAATGTCATCACGACTCTTTATAGGGATGTGCATGGAAAATGGTTCACAATGGTTGGGAAAGCACAGAAAAGAACTAAAAGTTACAATATAGAAGACATATATTCAAATTAAATAGAAATGAGACCATGAAATAAAACTGAACTGTGACTAACAAAATCACTGAAGAAACAAAACTAAAATTTAAAATAAATTTGAAAATAATATTACACTAAAATGCATTTGACCATGTGTCTTTTAAATGATGCAAATCATCTTGCCTGGTTTAACTTTGTATAAACACACATCAAGAGAAGAGAGAGCATGAGACATCAGTATATTGAAACCGTTTCAGGTCTTTGTGGCTTCAATATACTCTGCCCAGTCTTGAAAGCTGTCGACACTTACAGGAAAGTTTGGGTTTCAGGAGGCTGAGAGGACTTAATGGTGTGGGCCATAGGACGGGGTGGCTCACTAACATCATGTCCCAGGAATCAGACAGGATAAGACTGACCCACCAGGGCTTACATACCAGCAAGGTTAATGTGTGTTATTAAAGTGTGCTTGCATGCATAGCCATTAGAAAGCAAGCAGAGTGTGTGTCTTACCTTCTCGTTGTGGTTTGACTGCTTCAGGCCATTATAGTGATACACAGGAAATGAGTCTGGGATCACGGAATCCTGGAAAAGAGAGACGGCACGTGTCAGTGCGGACATGTACATCATCGGGTCTGTGGAACATCAGCAAACATCTCTATGTGTCCTTATACACCGTGAAATATACTGCCTAGATCTGACTCCATCTATAGGACGCCAGAAAAACATTTCCGTGAATTGAGACAACTTAACCAAAATGTCCAATTCCAGCTCAAACACATCACAACACACGCCATAAACTCAAACCAAAGAGCCTAAAACAACGGTCCAGTGGATGGTTTTAGATGTAATGACATGCTCAATGCTGACAGCACACTGAGATACATTGCTTTAAGTCCAAAACAATTACACCCCCCTGTGCAGCTGCTGAATAGACTCGATTACAGACCGGTGCCAGAACTCTGCAGACCAACTCAAACTAGCAGCAAAACCCAAGCACAGAGTCTTGACAGGAGCCAAATACCTCTGTCTAGCCCCCATACCACATGCCTGCCTCACTGCCAAAACTACAACAGCGAGTCGAGTGAGTGCATGTGTTTGAGTGGGCCTGAAATAGGGTTAGAGTATTTGATTTGATGGTAAATTGAGGCCTTTTTTGTATGTATCCCTAAAGCCCTAATCTATTTAACATAGACCAGTGGAGCTGCAAGTCCATGCCAACTATAACCGTCAGCTTCTCCCTCTCTCTCTCTGAGGGGCTACATGTACATAGATTTAATCTGGGGCTGATTGTAGGTTTATTTGAACGTAATGAAAAAACAGTGAGAAAAAGCAAACAATGTTGAGCAAGAGCAAGAATCAAGGAGGAGAAAAAAAAAAGACAGCAGGATAGCCAGCCCTGTCCCAAAACCTACCCAGATAGCAAGGTGACATTGATTCAATGTTGAAATTCTATCAGAATCATCATTTTGGTTGAGATTGAAAATTCAATGCTAAATAACATTGAATCAATGTTGAACTTTCAATGCTTTTCAGTGTTGAAAAAGACAACATTGAATCAACGTTGATTTTTGGCCAGCTTCATCACTGGTGGAACTTAGACTCATCCATCTGTCAATCCATCTGTCCCCTCATACAACACTTTATTCACATTAGCATTCATGCTCCTCATGACCCTTCCCTCTAGTCCCACAAAAAAAAAAAAAAATCCTGCCAACTGAAGTGTAGATAAACTCCAACCAGTTGGAAGTCAGTGAGATGAAAAAGCTGGACATTATTAATTTAATAACGTTACAATCTTTCAACTTAAACACTAAATTCACAACTACTCAAACATCTCATCATCTGCACTTTAAGGATCCCGCGTCAGACGTTTTTCTGACGTTGCGATGCACGAGCGTCTTCTCAGACTCAAAGGTAGGTGGAAATTTGTTTTACTCTATATATTAGATAATGCAGCGTTTGAATGTGTGTTTTATAGTTCATTAACATTGTTTGTGGACATGAATCCTAACAGAATCGTAATTAAAATGAATTTCTCTTTTACCCTGTATGCAGCGCGAGATATTTGAAATGCTGTGGGCGGGAAGTGGCGTGGTGCGGGAGAAAACGCCAGAGGCTGTGAAGATTCCTGCATTATAATATTGAGTTAAGTTTTTAAATTAATATTTGTCTGTACTTTTATTTGTCTTTGACATGTTAGCTTTGATTTTCATGTATGTTTTCCCAAAAATGATGACCCATATCTGTAAGTAAAGACATTGTGAGCTAACGTTACATTTGCCTAACTTGGTGTTTTGCTTCACCCAGGGAAAAATGTTAGGATTTTTTTTTTTAGTATCATGATCATGTTTTTTTTTATAGTAGTAGTAGAAATAGTAGATTATAATAATAGTGATTGCACAACTAATTAATTGACCCGGCAAACAACTATCGACCACTAATTAGGGCTGTAAAAATGTTTCTCCCCTTAGGACCTAAAGCTTTTCAATGTTTGATGACTGAGTACACTTTACAATACATGGTAAGTAATTTCTATAAAAACTGATATAGTTGTTAATAGATAATGAATTACTAATGTACAAACCAGATGTTCATTAACTCACATTTATGCTATCCCAGATTCATGTGACTTGTGTTTTGTTTTGCCTGTGTTCCCATGTTATTTTTTCAGAAAAAGTATAAATTTGTTTATTTTGTAGTCATTCTAGCAAAAGGCGATGAAACTGGTTTGTTTTATGTGCACAACTTTAGGATAACCAGACAGATGATTGTGAGGGTGACCTTGAGCAGCTCTTCGTGGTGGCATTGTGATCGAGGGAGAGAAAGTTTTGAATCAACTCACTTCAGTCACATCAGCTTGTGCCCTGCTTCTGGGTATGATATACATCAACCTATAATGGTTTATATTAAAGAGTCATACATTTGAATTCAGCGTGTTTTAACTTAAACCTTTTTTTTTTTTTTTAAATCATATTTCAAGTTTCACTTAATTTTGTAGTACATTGTAACAGTCACATTTCCAAATATATATGACCCACCTTCTGTCAGTCATACACTACTTTTCTTTAGATGCCTTACAACAAGTTGAGGCTGAGAAAAGGAGTCCTCAAAGTTTGTATTTTCTGTTTCTGCAAAACTGGCTCCGTTTATGCTCCTGATCAGCTTTCGGGCATTGCTCGTGGTGTTCGTCAGAGTATCAATTTAATGAATAAGGACATACTTTTTGCATCAGAAGAGCTTCAATCCTTAAAGCTTCAAGTCCTGAACAGTGAACTGTGGTAGTGTTTCAGTCTGTAGTACTGTGTTTCTGTCTTTGTTGGTGAGTTTCCATTTGTATTCACTTAAAATTTACAGATGCAGATTGCATTTGTTGTCAGTTTTCCAGGCTCTTTCCAATGACTAAAATGCACGTTTGACATCTTACAATTTGATGAATGCCAATAATGTTTTTATTTTTTTATTACTGCTTAACCCCTTTCACAGACAAGGCTTAAATCTAGTCCCAGACTAAAATGTATGTCTGAGCAGTTTTAACTGAAAACATATCTTAAAATATGTCACAGCCATTGTTTTGTCTCAAGATAAAAAACAATTTAAGGCATGTCTCTAAAATCTACTTAAATAATTGAACTAAGGTCTGGTCCTGGCTTAGCCTAAGCTTTGTCTGTGAAACCTGGTCTATTTGTTTTAGTCACCATGAAATGCCATTTTTACAGCTACTTGTTTTTCCTGAATGTGATGTTAATTCCTGTTCAAACAGTCTGTGGTTATAAATGAATACATTTGTATGTAAACTGAAGGAAGTTGTGAATTTTTCATTAAAACCATATTTACTGCTGCCCTTACATTGTCTCTGATTGAAATTAGAATCTTGCTGTACATAAAGCAAGATTGATTTGATATTGTTTCCACATTAATTCAATGTTAAATAGGTGATTTAACTAAGGTTGAAAAAACATTGGTATTACAACCATGTTGATCTATTTTTCATCATTGAAATAACATTATTCCAGGGTGCAAACCTGATGAAAAATCAACTTAAAATTCAACGTTGATCAACATTGATTCAACGTTATTTTGGTTAAGGCATTAACATTGATTCAACGTTGAATCAATGTTGGTCTGCTATCTGGGTAGTGAGCTGCCTTCCTACATCCTAACCAATCCACCTTATAAGGGACTGATTTTAAACTCCCTACACTGGCTGCAACTCTGTGCACCACACAAATACTCAACTCACAGCTGATTCCAATAGAGTTTGATATTAGCATGTTACTAAGAAAATGCGTATTACTCTAAAAAAAGACTGTCGAGAATGTTCAGAAATTCATTAAACATTAAAACTTGCAATTATTGAAGTACTGATGTTAAGTATTGAAACCCCAAAACTAATGTAGAATCATCATAGAAGAAGTGGGTCATTGACAAAGCTTAGAAAAAGTTTTTGTTTTTTTTTCAAAAATGATGTAATGCATATTTTTGAGTCATGAACAGTGTTTAAGTTTAAATTGTTAAATAACATTTCAAAGTAAATTTATTTTATGACTCTTTTTTTATGTCAGGTGGTACAACCAAGTTGTATGCACCACCTGACATGGAAAGTGTACCAACCTACCCATACTTGAAATTAGAAGTTTTTACCAGTATTTGACAAAGATCTACAAACCTTTTCACTCTGCCACAAGGATCATCTGGGGTCCTCTAGATGATGTATTATCATATATACTTTTACCTTGTCAACTCCAAACACAAACACAATAATCCCTTTGCAGAGTGGCTCTCTCACACTGTATGAAAGTTGTCATTCCTGTAAATAACTGTACTGTGGGCGAATATAACCACATTAAGGACTCA
This sequence comes from Chanodichthys erythropterus, assembly GCF_024489055.1. Lineage (NCBI taxonomy): Eukaryota > Metazoa > Chordata > Actinopteri > Cypriniformes > Xenocyprididae > Chanodichthys > Chanodichthys erythropterus. The sequence continues at coordinate 27,976,584 of NC_090222.1, forward strand.
AATACAGGACTGATAACTGTATACTGCTGCTGTGTGAAAGTGGCCTCAAATTAGCTATTCACTCATTTAAACCAATTAAGTTAAACCAACACAAGATTGACAATATGTAAGTGCTGTGACAAGTCCCAGTAAGTCTAGCAGAGTACATGTAGCAAGGTTTTTACTTGAAGAAAAAAAAAAGTGAAATAAATTAGAAAGTGTTCATATTAAATTGGCTACGTGTTGACGGAAAGATGCATATTTAGACGTTTCTTCAAAGGTAAAGGTCAATGAAAGTGATTTTGTGCCTCTTTGGGATGGCACCACAAGACATAATTCACTTGCAGAACGCAAGCTTCTGGAGGGTCATTTTGGTCATTGTAAACATGTTTGAACATTTAATATGAAAGAGAGACACAGGTGTGTGTACCTGATCAGGGAAGAACTCCAGCAGAAACTGACCCAACAGAATAATACCCAATCCCTCTGGATCCAGCTTACTCTTCATCAAATTCACACTGAGTGAGAGAGAGAGGGAGAGAGAGAGAGAGAGAGAGAGAGAGAGAGAGAGAGAAAAATGGGGGATTATGAGAGATGTAGCTTGCTGTGTGTGCGAATATTGCATGTTTTCAGCATGTAATGCTCAATTGCATCCTAGAGCAGTGAAATGTGTTGTCTGTGGCTGTAGTCATAATGACGAATTATGTTCAGATATTAAACATATAACAGTGAGAAATGCTTGGAATCTGACGAAAACAACCTCAGTGATGTTAACACAGGGTAGACTTTTCCTTTTAAAGTCATACAGCAAGACTGATAACATTACTAATGCTTTTCCACACAAACTCAGTAATAAGAGGATGATAAATGCTTTCTCCTGCAATCACAGGTCACTTTAACTTACACATAAAAATTGAAACAATAATCAATCGCCAAAATGCTGATTATGTTGTATGTAGTTTCAGAAGAGGCCAAAGCAGGGTTTAGACCTTTTCGACACTTGATTAAACTGCTTTAGAACACAGTGCTGTGTAAAAACAAACACATGACCTAAACTTTATTCTGTCAATTTGACATTCATGTAACAAAGGCTGAAGTTGTCTTTTAAGTTGTCAAAGGTTGATGTGATTTAAGAAAGCAGGTGGTTTCATTGGGAGGCTGTTTAAGAGGTGAAGGTTTCAAAGGACTCTGGTGAGTGGCTTTAAATGGGGCTATAGATGAAGGAAGGGACATTCTCTGCTCTACATGAGTCTGTTTGAGTGGCATGTGAACAAGTTGTGCAAAGAGAGGGGGCATAGGTGTTGTAACATGAACAAACCTGTTTACATCACTTCATGACACAAATGTAACGTGCGTAAATTAAGCAATAAAGATGATGTGCTATATTTGTAAATTATAGCGGCTTATTGCTTTAAAAATGCTTACTCTACATAATAAAAATATCATATACACTACTGTTCAAAGGTTTGTGGTCAGTAGGATTTCTTTTTTTTTAATTAAAAAAAAAAAAGTTTATGTTCATAAAGGCCATTTCTATTTTAAAATTTAATTTATTCCTGTAATGACAAAACTGAATTTTATTTTAATTTGCGGATTTGGTGCTCAGGAAACATTTCTTCTTATTACTAATGTTTAAAACAGTTGAGCTGCTGAATATATATAATTATATTAACATTTAAACATTATTTCAAGGTAATGACAGTTATGATCTTGTGTATTTTAGAACAGTGCTAGAACAATGTACTAACCAATCAGCACCCAGGACTGTAATGATCTGTTTTATAATCAAAAACATCACATTCACGCACTCAAACACACACATAAACTTACTAGTCTGGCTCGGAGACGAGATCCAAGGCTTTCATAACATCTTCAAGCAGCGTGTCTGGAATGAACCCATTATCTGAAGATGAGGAGAAAGAGGAAAGAGGCAGATGCTTAGAGCTTCTGAGAGTCTTGATCACCACCCACACAGTTTGCCCATATCTTATACCCAACATGAAACAGGAGTTTCATCTCTCTAATCGAAGCCATGCTGCCGACCACGTACACATATGTGCAAAACACACGCCAGACAATGGCTGATAAATAGATGGATGAGTGCTGTATGTTGTTTTTCCTCCTCTCTGGTCTCCAAGTGTCAGACAGGATGTTTGCAGAGCAGCTGGTATGCTAACTCTTTTCCATTCACTATAAAATTAACTCTCTCCTCCAGTGGAGATTGGAGTGACTGTTAAATAAATTAGGCTGGTCGCATCACAGCCTGCCTGACAGCCATTTCTGCCTGGATGAAGGACCACCACCTCCAACTCAACCTTGCAAAAACGGAACTGCTTGTGATCGGTGCAAACCCAACACTTCATCACAACCTTTCAGTTCAACTTGGGTCTTCAACCATCACTCTTTCCAGGACAGCCAGAAACCTTGGAGTGGTGATGGATGCTGGTCTAACCTTCACAGATCATGTTGCAGCAACGACCCGGTCCTGCAGATTTGCCTTGTACAACATCAGGAAGATTAGACCCTTCCTATCTGAACATTCCACACAAATTCTTGTCCAAGCTCTTGTTCTATCCAGACTGGACTACTGTAATGCTCTCTTGGCTGGCCTTCCAGCATGCACTATCAAGCCTCTACAACTGATCCAAAATGCTGCAGCAAGACTGGTCTTCAACGAACCGAAGAGAGCGCACGTCACTCCTCTCTTCATCAGTCTGCACTGGCTGCCAGTAGCTGCTCGCATCCAATTCAAGGCTCTGATGTTTGCTTACAGAACGACAGCTGGCTCTGCACCGCTATACCTTAACTCACTACTTCAGACTTACGCGCCCTCCAGAAACCTGCGTTCTGCAAGTGAACGGCGCCTTGTGGTGCCATCACATAGGGGCACAAAATCACTCTCACGGACCTTCTCCGGGACTGTTCCTGGCTGGTGGAATGACCTGCCACGCTCTATCCGAGCAGCCGAGTCTCTAGCCATTTTCAAAAAAATGCTAAAGACGTATCTTTTTCGTCAGCACTTGACCCAGTAGTAGTAGCACTTACCTTGACTAATATTCTTCTCCTATCTGTGTATTTATTTATTTAAAAAAAAAAAAAAAAAAAATTCGCTATGAGCACTTTACTGACATAACTGTGACTTCACTCAGCACTTACACACTGTTGTTCTCATGTTGATTTAATTGATTCTACTACTCTCATTTGTAAGTCGCTTTGGATAAAAGCGTCTGCTAAATGACTAAATGTAAATGTAAATGTAAACAATAAATATCTGTACCACGCCATGAAATTAGATACAGTCAAGCGTTTTGAACAGTGTGCCAAATAGAACTTTGGCTAAAATAGTTTCTATGTTATTGACATAAACAGGGCTGCAACAAATTATTATTTTGATAATCAATTAATCTGTCAATTATTTTTCCAATTAATTGGATGGAAAAATCTAAAAATTATTTTTAAATTAAAAATTTGTTTTAATCCATTATTTTAGAAAATATTATTCCACATCCTGCCCAATGCTGTCCTCTAAACAATGTCTAATATAAAGCCTATGATAACAAATATAGTGAATGTAGGCTATGCTGTACATAAGCAAAAAAATGGGTAAACCTAAACCTAAAAACAACTGATTGCTTACTATGTTAAAGCAGAAATTAAAACGACTAAAATCATGCTTACTAAATCGCATAGCACGCAGATGCGACTAATCGATAATGAAATTCGATGTCAATTATTTTCATTATCTATAATAATTGATTTTATTGATTAGTTGTTGCAGCCCTAGACATAAAAATGGTATTCACAAAATTTTGCTCATAATGTGATGTATTTCTGAGTGAAATAGAATATTCAGTGGGAGAAAAAAAAAAGTAGTACGGTGGATTGGTCGATTCTTTTTATGAAGTTCCAAATGTAGGTTCGGTAGGTGCCTAAACATTCAGTCCTGTCAATCATCATTACGCACATACTATATAAGCCTATTGACAAGGTTATTTTTGATATCATGTTATTTCATTTTAGCATATGAAAATGGCATTCATATTTAGCATTCATTTTAGCATATCACCATGCTACAGAATCACACAGTCAGATGCTTGAGAAATTATGCAAGTGTTTTTCTCCTTTGAACAAATTAAATGCTAGGGAAAGAGCTAATTTCTGTGTTTAGAGTTGGCATAAACACATCCAAAGTGTTAGTAACACAGGCTCTTTCTCATCACACAAACACACATTGATAGTATTGTTCTTATTAATGCGAAGAACAGGAATGTTGTTTACTGCATCAAAAGGTAAAAAGATGCCAAGCAAGAACATCTAATCTTGTTCTTGATGACATTTTGAGTGTGTGTTGTAAATTAGATTCTTTAAATCAAAACTTTGGAAGGCGACTTGCGTTCTTACTCTGACACATTCAGTGATATATAACCACACACGCACAAACCTCTTCTACCTGACATGAGACAGTGCAGTGGGCGATCTCTTCTCTAGGTTCTCGTTTGTTCCAGCAAACACCCTCTCTCGATATTCTTTGTCATCAGCAGGAGTCTTAGGTTTAATACAACAGCAATAAATATCAGTAGGGGAGGAAAATATAACTTCAGGCAACAGCTCTAGAAAGAAAAAAAAACAAAAAAACAAAAAAAAAACAGGATATACTGCACTACATATGACTAAGGGAGCATCAGGGGTTTGTTCATAAAGCTACACTGCTGACTTTGCCATCTGAGCACAACGACTATCTTAACAGATAAATCATCACATGAGACCATCCTCCCCAAAAATCCTCAGCAGAACTGCTCACAAACAAATCACTGCTGGTCATGAATCATATATACTGTAAGAAGACAGTGACATTTAGTCTGCAATCATTACTAGAGAGAAAGTTATCAGCAGGTTTTTTTTTTTTTATAAATATGGGGAAAACTAGAGAAATGTGGGGACAATTTACAGTTCAAACATTTTTCAGTAAGACTATTTTTAATGAATACTTTTATTCAGCTAGGACACATTAAATTGATCAAAAGTGACAGTAACAACATTTCTAATATAAAAAGATTTTTTTTCCAAACAAATTCTACATTTCTATTTTAAAAATCCTGTGAACAAAATCACAGCTTCCATAAAAACTGTTTTCAACATTGATAAAGATAGAAAATGTTTCTTAAGCAGCAAATCAGCTGGAGGATCATTTGAAGGATCATGTGACACTGAAGACTGGAGTAATGACATCTGTGCCATTACAGGAAAAAAAAAACCAAAAATATTACTCTTTAAAGTATTAAAATAGAAGACAGTTAACACAGTTAAGAGTATTTTGTTCAAATAAATGCAGCATGCTTAGCATAAGAGACTTCTTTCAAAAACATTTAAAAATCTTATTGATCTCAAACTTTTAAAGGGCAGCATAAAAACAAACAAAAATAGTTTGTACTTGAGAACCTGAGAGGTTAGAACATTTTTTGTTTGTTTGTTTGGGAGCTATACTATTACTGTATCATGAAACATATACTTTGTGAATTTTGTTAATATGCCAGGATCTTTGTCAAAGATAAGTTGTGTGAAATGTCTGGTTTTGTTTGTACTTCCTATGTTAAGGTTTGACTTGTCAACTGAAGTATGGTTAAATAGTGGCAGTGGAACCATATGTTGGTGAATGTGAGGGAGTGTGTGAATGTGTAGTCTTGTCTTTATGACTGATATTTGGGATTGTGTAAAGAGATACTGTGGGAGAGTCATTAAAAGAATGGAGGGCTTAACCTTAAAACTAAAAATATAGCCACCGAAGTACATATATGTTCCACAAACGTGCTCTCACTCCCTTACACTTCAACGTCACTGCTCTTTTACGCCGCTGAAATAACACCTTAGCATCAGATCTAGTGTTGTCACGGTTTCAGTACCGACTTGGTACCGAAGTACCGGTACTTTTGACAACACTAATCAGATCAAATTTGGCCTTCTCTTTTCCATTTCCTACTCTTTTCTCCCTCATCCGCAGTTACAGTAAAACATAAATACAGTAAGTATTGGATCTTTGCAATGTCTGATAAGCCACAGAGATAATAAACTTGGTCTGTGTTTTGTGGAGCTACAGCTCATCTTCTACTCAGAGAAGGACAAGTTGACTCAGCTGCTGGGGTTAGGTTGACATTTTGAGTTTTTGTAGTCTCTTATTCTCGTGCTCTCACACACACACACACACACACACACACACACACACACACACACACACACACACACACACACACACACACACACACACACACACACACACACACACACACACACACACACACACACACACACACACACACACACACACACACACACACACACACACACACACACACACACGTTTGTTATTGTGAATTGTGGGGACATTCTATAGGCATAATGGTTTTTATACTGTAGAAACCGTATTTTATATCCCCCTACACTACCCCTACCCCTACCCATCACAGGAAACTGCACATTTTTACTTTCTCCAAAAAAACTCATTCTGTATGATTATAAGCCTTTTGAAAACTGGGGACATGGGGTAATGTCCTCATAAGCAGGGGTGCACATTAGAGGTACGCAGGTATGCATGCGCGGTAAAAATAAACTATGCGTACCAGAAAACATGGAGGGAAGCGCTTTTGAGTACCGGTTCACAGGGATACGTTTACTTACTGGATTAGGATTTTTCTCCATCTCTGGTAAGATAGCAATCATGATAATATGTGTGTTCTTTAATTATTAGGTGTGCAATGGATCGCAGTTAATCCGTGATCCATACGGATAAGGTCCAACGGTTCGGCACGCATGTGATTCGCGGATTAACTGCTATATTTAACCATCATAGAGTGAAAGTTTGTAATTTGGACGTGTTTTGTCTCGCCAATTAACGCATTCAAACGACTTTAAAAGCGGAAGAAGAGGCGAAAATCGGGACTCGCAAACTGTAATCTGTGCGCACAGCCCCCCGAAACGCGCGCATGATGAGAGTCAGACAGCGCACAAACACCGAATTAATTTCCGCTTTCGCGTTTACTTGCGCTTGAAAGGAAACATACACACAAAATTATGTCAAAATACCTGTCTCTGCAAGTATTCTCTCGGTTATGTCATAAGTGAAGTGTTGAGAAAGAAACCGGATGTGTGTCAGTTATTCGGTCCGTGCTTTCCTTCTTAAAGTGACAGCAGCCTTTGCTGTCAATTTTTTGAAAAAAAAAAAAAAAAATCATTATCATCATCTACCATGTTCGAGAGAAAAGAAGATAGTGAGGAGAGCAGTCAGGAGGAAAGTGATTAGGACAGCTTTTAGGATGTGTCGTGTAAAGTGTGAGTACCAAGCAAAATCTCCAGGTACTCCCTTGAGAGCCAGACCAAAAAAGTTATGTGCACCCCTGCTCATAAGTCACCCTCTCCTTGTAGTACCCATGTCATTATACAAATTTGTGTCCTGATGTCTGACACACACACACACACACACACACACACACACACACACACACACACACACACACACACACACACACACACACACACACACACACACAGATGTAAAGCTTTTTTTTTTTTTTTTTTATAATTTTACCTTCTGGGTCAAATGTCTGGAAGACTCTTCTGGCCTGCTCTGATGGAGACTCAGGGGCAACCAAAGCCATCTCCTAGAGAGAGAAAGAAAAATATCATAGAAATTAGCATTATGGTATTGGTGACATTTTTGCAATGCTTAAAATTAGGGTTGGGCCAATTGGATGATGGCATTGTCTATCGCCGATGCTGACAGACATCACCATGTTGACCCAGCATTGTGATTACCTGCGCCCACAAAAAACATCTTAATTAAATCACACTATATCGCCCAGTGCAATGCATGCTTTCAATTTCCACGCAGTTATTTAAAAAAAAAATTCTGAGTAGGTAATAACAATATACATACATTCAAAACTGTTATTGAACAATTTAAACAGTTAAGATTTTATTGTGCAAAAAACAGCAAATTAATTATAGGCTACTGTTTTACACAAACTAAACCACTGATATTGTGGCGGACAGTGGTCCACATCCGGACCCTGTCATGTTTCCATCTGGACCACGAGACAACGGTGGCACCATTTTACGGTTTCTAGGTGAAGTGAGCTGCGCGCCAAAACAGTGGTGTGGATCACACCACAAGCACACAAGGATAGGATTAAATCCCCCCACCCCGATGTCATTGTCCATCTCGATGTTTCACTGTAGACATTGTCTGATGCCAAGTTGGCAGTCCACCAACCCTAGCTAAAATACTATTATTCCAGGTTTATTATGTATAGACAACGATAAGCTGTTCATAAGTTGATTTCCTGAGTGGATGAGGGAGCGTGGAGTTCATTTGGCCTGAGTGTGACCATTTACACAATCTCTTTGAAGAACAGGGAGACATGAACCAATGATACAGTGTGCATTAAGGGCCCTTGCTGAAGTATAACAGCAAAAATGTTTGTTTACTGTACTTGCGTCATTTTGTTTGTGTGCGCATTTGCGAAGAGACTGAGTGTGTGATTAAGTTTTGGGTGTGTGTATATGATCTAGAGATAGAGATAAACTCAAAATTGCCCTTCCATCAAGCAATCTTACAGATCTTTTAATGAAAACAATATTCTATCTCTCTCCCAACATGCACACAACTCACAAACAGACAACGAATTTCGCTGATTAATAGAAAACAAACCAAGATCCATGTGTGTTTGTTCATGTTTGAGTTACAGTGGGATCACTGCCCCATCAATATGTGTTGCCTGAGGGACTTGGGACAACAAAACACATCTGTGTGTGTGTAAAAAACGACTCAAGTTGGAATATGCAGAGTCAGCATGCACAGCTGAATCACGTACAGCTAAAACAGTTCACAGAGTTTTCCATCTGTACATTCCAATAACAATCAATGTCATTTAGCCTCATATATGAATCAGGATTCGTAACTTGACAGCATTTTTGGGAATCATAGATGCATTTGAACATTCATTATGATGTAAATATGCCTTATCATGCACTCCAAAGTATCAACAAAACATCTCAACCTACTTAAAATTGTACTATTTCAACCTTAGTTTCATTAACCACTAAGTGACCAGAAATTTTCAAATCAGTGCCATTTCAGTTAGGATGGTGAATAAGAAGGTAATTGCCTATCTAGCAATGCCAACTTATTCTGACCCATTTTGAACGCATTCACTCTCATCATCGGTCTTTCACTCACACACTTTCTGATTCCCATTATTAGAAGGGAAGGCATGGGATTATGGGGTTAACTAGTTCTCATGCTGACTGAACAAGGTCAAGTTATCAAAACTCTGCGTGGGAATTCATCAATACTCTTTGAATTCTGTTTAAATGAGTCCGCATGTTCTGAGCGAATGAGAGGCACAGTTTTGTCTACACATTTTTAAAAAATGCAAAAGTTTTGATTAAACTGTTAAAATTTAACAAATTCATTTGTTTTGGAGGACAAATTTGTACTAAAATCATAAAAACACAGAAACCAGAAAACCCAAACAGAATTTTGAAAATAACTCACAAAAAACAAAAAAACAAAAAAAAAACATGGAATTTGGGAAAATGTCCTATTATTGCTTAAATTTAAATAAATAAATAATATGCTTAATAAATTCAATTAATTACACATGTTTTTAATTATTAATATTTTACTAAACCATTAAATAAAGAAAAATTAAAATGGAAAACAGATTTATGAATGAATGAATGAATGAATGAATGAATGAATGAATGAATGAATGAGGCATTTATATAGCGCTTTCCTGTGTACTACCAAAGCGCTTTACAATCTTATCAGGGGTCTCTCCTGATCCACCACCAGTGTGCAGCAAATTTACAGTTTGGGCAAAGCTTGTTGAGAGATGAGCTATTACTGATATGATCAGAAATACCAATTTTGCCTGCTAGACCAAGAATACGACACCTTAGCATCAGGAAAGAACCACTTTTTTTTTAGTGGTTCTAGTAAAATATGAAGTGTTTTACTGCAATCAAAAAGAACAAACATTAGCAATGGACATACAAACATGGTCATGGAAGAGTGAACAAACACAGGCTGTGTACTTTCACAGTATGCTTCAGTGCAACACTCACAAATATCTCCTCTTATTTCACAGAGTAAATATACAGCTCACAGTCACACCAAGACAGAGGGACAGCAACAGAGGAGATAAAACGCTAAAGAAAAAGAAGGTACAAAGGACTGAGAAAGTAGATGACAAGGAGAAGTTGCAGCTGGATACCGTTCGCTTTAATATACTACAATCTGAGCTAGTACTCCATACAGACAAACCGGACACCTTTCCAGTCAAATGGCAGGTTGTCAAAATGAAATTAAACTTTCAGAGCCCTTGCCTGAGGCCATGTGGAGTTATAAACCTTCATTCCTCAAGTAATGAAAAAGATGTGTTAGTCTTTACTTATAAAACAGTAGCAAATAGTTCAGCAGTGGTGAAAGACAGAAAAATGTATGAGTGTTTAATACAAGTGAGAAGTTTCAATAGGTAGTGGAGGGGAGACATCTGCAATGAACTCTTAAGAGTTTAATTGCACTATAAATATGGGTAAAACAATCTGACAAACTCAAAAGATTTCGCCCAAAGATCTAAACCATTTAAAAAAATAATAATAATTTAAACCAGCATCACTTTTTCCATAGAACACAAAGTGAGAAAAACTGCCAAGAGCGTTTTTGCTTTTCACTGCACTGCTTTCCATTGTTTTCCTATGTAAACATGCGCCAGAAGGATGCCATCTTGCTCCATTTCGCACATGACAAGGCATTTTAAAAACATGGTGCTCAAATTAAAAGTTTCAAAATGTGTCTACAACTTTCACTCCAGTATTCGTGTCTCGATCCCTAAATGATTAAACACCATCACTGATAGTAGGCAACTTCAAGTCTTCTGAAGCCATAAGGTAGATATGAGTGTGGAAAACTTCAGCCAAAAAGGTTGGAATCTAGACTAATTTAAGTTTATCTTTAATGGTGTTGTTTTTTTGCAGCCTCATTTTATGCCAATAAGTCAAAGTGAAGTCACAAGTCCAGTTTTTTTTTTTTTTTTTACGATATAAGTGTGACTCGAGTCCAAGTCGCAGACTCGAGTTTCCATCTCTGGTATCTCTGGTATGTCCTTTTTACTTGAATGTGAAAGCAATTATTTTAGCGAATGCTATAAATTATATAGGGAACCTTGTAACTTTGTACTGTACATTACACAAATAGTGATTTAAAAAAAAACAAATAGCAACTGAACTGCATAGCTAACTGGTCAAAACTGCTCAGTGAATACCAAACGAGGTAAACTGCATTTCCTGTGTAAAACTGTTAAAACTGCATAAATCATTTTTAAATGTATTTTTATATCATTGAAAGTAATGATAACTTGATGCTGAATCAGTCACTGCAAAACAAAGATACAGACATAAACCAGTCATTGCAGAGAATGTCAATGAAGCAAAATGTTTTGTTGGTCAAATCACATGCTTGCAAATACCATACTTATTTTGTGTGTGTGCACTGACATCAAGTATATCCATCATGACACATATTTGTACACATAAACCCTTTACCTCACCTTTCTCGCACACAAACATGCACTGTGGCTCCATGATAATAGCGAATGAGTGCATGTCTTGTTATAAAGTCTGACCCCTGGTGACAAAAACAACATGCTGTTCCGCTGATGTTTACACTGTGGCTTCACAACAACGCAACCAGGCCTGTAATCAACCCTGCTGAGTCAGCGTTCCTCCATCTCTTGCACACACACACTCTAATAGAGGGGAATTACAGAGCAGCAAGTTGGGTAAAGACTTCAGCTCGGGGCAGGATGGTTCTGCACGATGAGTGCAGACGGACCCAGACGGACCCATGGAGCCACACTGAAGTGGGATGCTCGACACAGACCTGCTATTCTGGATGGTTTTGGGTTTCAGGGACACAAAGAAAATAAAGCCTCATGTATTGACCAAAAAAAGTAACAAAAAAAGACTGAAATGCTGAATGCTAAAACAAGGTTAACATGGCCTTAAATTGCACATAGTAAAGTAGCACTGTCAAGTCATAGAGGTGTTTTCGGCCAAATGCCTTTAGCGTTTCAGGGCATCAGTCATATTCCCAATTGGGCTCTGTGCACTTAGATACGGTGATATTATATATGCATGTTTATAAACAGGCTCAGCGAGCATAATTAATCAACATATCTGTAAGGCAGAGTCTCAAATAAAGAATCCTGAGTCTGGCTTTCATTATTTTCTTGAGACCCAAATACATGCACACACACTTTGGAGAAGGCAACAGTCAGAGGCCATAGATGGAGATCAGAAAGGCGGCTCTCACACAAGTGCGAGAAAAGCCAATAGATGCAGATGACTGAGCTTCAGAAATATCCATGAGACTGAATCTCACGAACACACACACACACACACACACACACACACACACAAAAAAAAAAAAAAAATCACTTTAAGATCGTTTATGGGCAGTGTTTTCTTTGCAAATGTGAAGGATGAAGTACTCTGCATATACAAGCCAGCAAGCTGAAGAGAAATAAAGTCAAAAAATGATAATGACAGAGAGAGAGAGAGAGAGAGAGAGAGAGAGAGAGAGAGAGAGAGAGAGAGAGAGAGAGAGAGAGAGAGAGAGAGAGAGAGAGAGAGAGAGAGAGAGAGAGAGAGAGAGAGAGAGAGAGTCCTTTTCCTCAACTCTAAGAAAGTCATATGATTAAATAAAGTATCAAATCTGTGATAAAGTGAGTCATATGGAGATGAGGGATAAGAGAACATGTCGATAGTGTGCTCAACTCTGGGTTTTTTTTTTTTTTTAAAGTTTAGAGTAAAAACGGTCTAACCTTAAAAGGTGATGTGAGATTTTTGATTAGACTGAACATGAGTATTTTTACACTCCTGTCATCCACACAATCCCCAGGCCAGTCTGATACATTCCAGCTCTAGCAAGGTAAAAATACTGAGGTTAAATTCAGATAAGATTTAAGATAATTCCATCTGGCCCTCAAATCCATTTCACAATTTAACTGTAGTAGGAACAAAAGGGGAGTTAATGTCGACACTGATCACTCATTTTAACATCAGAGTGCGCTATTTTAGGTGCCTCGAGTTGAGCATAGTTCAACTTTATCCAAATGAGCAGCAACACAAAGAAACAACTACCAATGGGATTGTAGACAGTGAAGCTCACCAGTTGTTGGTATCATGACTTCTAAAAATCAAAGAATCAAAAACGTGTAGCATAATCACTATAGTCCCATGTATAATGTTTGGCTTGCTTAGTTGGGGACACTTGACATTTGATATTCAATAGTATTCTTGACATTTATTCAACAGTGCTTCTGATCTGCCTGCATTGACACTATTATTTAAGAGCTGCTGTGCAGCCAAATTATGTACCAGTTATCAATGTAAAGCTGCTTTGACACAATCTGCATTGTAAAAAGCGCTATATAAATAAAGGTGACTTGACTTGACTATAATCCCATTCATGAGATTTTAATAAATAAATAGCTAAGAGAAAATTATTTTCATATGCAAGTAAAAAAGACGTTATATACTACCCTTCCAAATTTAGGGTCAGTAAGATTTTTTTTTTTTTAAATGTAAAGACTTTTTATTTTATTATTTGGCAAAGAACGCATTAAATTTATCAAAAGCGACAGTAAAGACTTTTACATTGTTACAAAAAAAGTGCAGTGAAAGTGTAGCCAAGGTGTCCCAAACTCGGAATTTGTGCTCTGCATTTCACCTATCCTGTGTGTAGCAGTGAGTATTGAACACTAGTGATCGACCGATATTGATTTTTTATAACCGATACTGATAATTTGCATGTTTATGTACCCGATAACCGATATGCAGAACCGATATTTATTTACTGTTATACTTCTGTTTTTGACAATTATTACAACACAAATGAGCTGAACAAACCATTTTATTTATAACAATCACTCCCTCCTTGCATACAGAAAAAAAACTTTATATTTATACACAAATAAATAGAGGGGTCTGAGTCCAAAAAATTAAAGTGCAATTAACTAAATAATGTTTATGTAGTAAATCAATTGATTATATAATCTAGGGTGTTTAAACAAGATAATCTTGTCAAAAATGTAATGCAGTGGCCGTGCTTGAGGCTTCCTGATCATCAACCCATTCAGGTGCTGAGCAATATGAACAAACTTTTTTTTCCGAGACTATATAAAGTTAAACAGCACTTGTCAGTTGGCATTTTATGATCTAAATTTAATCTAACGTTAAATCATGAAATGCCAACTGACAAGTGCTGTTTGACTATAACTTAATCAACCGCGATCACGCATGTAGATAATTAATTTCCACAAAGCGGTAGGCTATATTTATGTGTATTAGCGAAAAAATTATGTAGTAAATGATAATATAATCTAGGGTGTTTAAACAAGATAATCTTGTCAAAAGTTTCATTCAGTGGCCGTGCTTAAGCCTCCTGATCATCCGTCAGTTGCTAAGCAATATGAACAAACTTTTTCTTCTAGACTAATGGTGGCCAAATACAACAGATTTTATTTAATTCATGTAAAGTTACGTCTTTATTAGGGGCAGGACATGACGAATTAAACTACGTGACAATGAGTTCGTCTCAATTGTTTAGAAACATGCTGCATAAATTAACTATATCAGGAATTTATGTCTCAGATCTCATTTGTGCATATCTGTTATGTTAAATAAAGTTGATTAATTAAAGCAAACCAAGTAGAACATATACTTTACCTGTGCACTGAGTTGTTGACTGATCTCCTCAGACGCCCGGGCTGCAATGGCGGAAATCTCAAAACAGCCACAAGATGGCGCCGTAAAATCGGCGAATCCGATATTACAAAACCGATACCCGATTATGGAAAAATGCTTAAATATCGGGAAAAATATCGGTAAACAGATATATCGGTCGATCACTATTGAACACACACTGTGAACACACACTTGAAACAGTGAACATCCATTTTTGCTGTGGTGCTAGGGGATAGTGCTGGGCGGTATGACTAAAAATTTATATCACAGTATTTTTCAATATTATATCGGTTTCACGGTATATGACCGTATTTTTTCCCCTACGCATGACCGGGCGTTAACCACATTTTCTACTGATTGAGAGAGGAAATACTGCAGTAGATTGACTAGAATGCCCTGTTTTACTGTCATGATGAGTGAATATTGTAGAAAAATTCCACACTAGAGTTAATACAGGTTTACAAAGCCCCACAAAATGATGCTGTGGGGAGACAACAACCAATAAAACACTGACCTGCAACACACTAATTACAGAAACATGAATATTAAAATATGACCATGTATAAAAAAAAAAAAAAAAAAAAGAGTTGAGGGCACCTTAAGCATTTTATAAATCTAACCCTATATAGCAACAAACTGCCAAAACGAGGAAAAACGCGGAAGAACATTTAAACTTTAAAAAAGGATATTTTCAGTCCATTTAAGAGCACTAAAGTCTCTGAACAAATGACACACATAAGTTTAACACAGAAAGAATACAGCAGTTACATTTTTGCCCATTCTTATTTGAATCGTCAGTCTATTTATTAACTTACATCGTCTTCTGTGTAGCAGAATAACCTATCGTGTCATCGCGGTCGTGATCAGATGTACAGTTCAGTGTCCTTTGCATAATGTTACATTTCATTTGAAGAAGACGTGATTAAACATGAACCAGCAGCTTGTATGCGCACATATTTCGAGCACTAGAGTATATGAAATAGGTCCATAAAAAAAACTTAGACCGGAGTGAGCGTGTTTATATCTGATATATATAATCCATGTGAAGAACGTTGTTAATCTCCGCGCAGAAGCCGCTCTCTCTCGTGCGCCGCGTGTAGTTTGAATTCTCCGCTGTAATCAAGGGCTGAATCCGATATCACCCCCTATAACTTCAAACAGGGCATTATTTGAGGCGACAGCCATTTCTAGTGGTGTCCGAAACCATAGTGGACGTTATTGAGTGCACTCATTCAATCTCACATTGCACGGCAATAACGAGCGTACAGCCGATGTACACACAACGGCTGTCCGAATTCACTCACTCATTTTCATTCACTCTTTCAAGTGAACAATATAAGTGGATAATGTAGTGAATAGCGAACGAGGCTTTAGGGGGTGATTTCGGACTTACCATAGGCTGTGATGCGATATCAGCTGTGCTCTCACTACAGTGCAACAGTGAAACGGGACGCTTTCAAACAGTGACGCTGCTCCGCGTTCCGAACGTTGGTTAAGCGACACATACCGGTATTGCGGCATCATCAAAATTCATATAACAAAAATAAATACCGGTATTCGGTATGAACCGGTATACCACCCAGCACTACTAGGGAAGTAATTGTGGCTTAAGTGCCTTGCTCAAGGTAATGATTGGAAGGGAGTGCTGTTCATTCAATCCCCCCACCTACATTTCCTGCCAGTACTGAGACTCAAACCCGTGATGTTCGGGTTACATGTCCGACTCTCTAACCATTAGGCCACAACTGCCTCCATAAAATCAGCATATTAGAAAGATTTCTGACAGATCATGTGACAGCAACCAACAGTTGACTAGCAACCAACAGTAAAGCAACTTAGTGACCTGCTGCAGTTTAAATCAGTGCGAATGCCCCTTCAGAATACACAATCCTAATTCTGAATTGACCATGTTTTGTAAAAGACTCCCTGTTATCACTGAAACTTTCAACCAAATGAGATTAGCCTTGAAGGAAAGATTGGCATCTCTGAAAGTCTGGGTCAGATGCAAAGGTTCATTCATTTTAAGGTCAAAATCCATTCATGGAGGTCTTCTCACCAGTCGAACTATGAACAACAAGCACAGTGTTTAATCAACATCAAAGCTGCGCCAACAATTATACTGTTACACTAGCCACATTACCACTTACTGCTACCAGACCACTGTAATTCAAACTACAGGTAGATCTGCTCCTCTGAAGTTCTCCACTACACAGAAATGTCACCAGTATCAGACAGCAGTGGTTTAGACACCTGATACATCAGAGCTGGCTGGGTCAGAGACTAGACTATCACATCCACTCTTTACTCCCTCTGGCATCTCCCTCTTGAAGTCAAGGTCTGTCTGTTTCTACATTTAACACTATCTGCCCATCTCCTTGTCGTTCTCTCATTGTGTCCATGTCTTTTGTTGGTGAAGTATTCCCTATACAGGCGTCAGTGTTAGTGAGAGGCTGCTAAAGAGGCCATTGTTGTGGGTTAAGAGGGGATGTGAGGCCCTGCATGTATTACGAGCCCCTTGGGTACGAAATATTGTGTGTATGTTTGGCCATACAGCCATGTAGAGCCTTGATAGAGATGAAAACCAAGACAAGAGCGATGATGGCATTTGCATGATTGTAAAGGCCTGTTCACACCAAAGACAATAACCATAATGATAACTATACAGTTTAAATAATCATTTTTATTCTATGAGAATTACAATTAGAATGATAAAGACACAGAGAAACGTTATTGTTGGAATCACTTTCAGAATGACTTCCAGCTGATAAATGATAAAAATGATAAAAACAATGACAGCCAATCAGAATCACACAACTTTAGAACTAGTGTTTAGAGCGGCAGATGACATAAATGCTGTGCACCCTCATAAAAAACAGAAAATTGCCATCTGCTGGTGTAGACGCCAATTTAGGTATTGTTATAGTTATTCTTGGTGTGAAAGTGTCTTTAGAGTTTGTATATAATTCCCTAGAATTGTGCATTTCTATGCATGCGTAAGTGCAGTACTACAAAGCTGAAGCATGTGTAATAGATAAGATCCCACTAAAGGAATGATTAATGATATGTCAGGCAGCACAATGCCTGAGAGAGACAACTGTCTGATGAAACTGGAAACACACACAGTGTCTGATGAGACGGGAACCTATTAAGCTATATTATTTTCCTTCCTTTCTATTCTGTTCTTTTACACATGTTAGTGTATATCCCACAGTGCCATCCTTTCATGGAGGACATGTAAGAATGTGATGATTGAAGTCTTTCAGGCTGACAGAAATCAGAGCCTGTGTTGGTTTCGGCTCACATTCACTGTTGCACTAATGCTGTGAGAACATGGTGGTCCTGCATGGCGGTACAAAAGATCGAGAGCTTGTTGTGGTAGCAGAGCAGGGCTCTACAGAAGCCTGACCGCCGCAGTGAGGTGAGCTCCTGTGGGACTCACAAAAATAAAGGCGAGTGTTTGTGTTTGGGGGCATGGAGTCAGTAAATTAGTGAGGATGTCAGAGCACTGGGGTGCACCAGAGGACTTTACCAGCATTGCAAGGTTTTTTTCCCCCCTCTCAAAAATCTCTGTTCAAAAACCTAGTGAGCTGACTCTCTATTGCCTACACTGGCAGTTGCCTTCTAAGGCAACATCCTAACTGTCATTGAACCTTAATGCTCCACATTGATTTTAATAGTTTGATGATAGTATGTTGCCTAGTGACATATAAAGGGTAAAATTACCCATTTCATCTTCACTTTACAGCACTACTTTTCTTCTTTTATCAATATTTTAGCCTGAAATGTCAATGATGCTAACCCAAAATGAAAGTTTCAGCATAGTAGAATTGTAACATTTGTGTGTAAAAAAAAAAAAAAAAAAAAAAGCATTTAAACAATTAAAGCTGCAAGCAGCGATGAAAGGGCCCTCGCACCCGGGCTCACCGCCACCCGCTGGCCTCAGGAATACAGCGAACAGTGGGCGACATGCATGTGAGCGAGTAAATACAGGAGAATTATGGCAAAATCATGTAAAAGTGCCACACTTCCTGCTGCCAACAGGTGGCGCTATAGCAAACTGAATATTGTCAAATAGATGTCTTTAGGCCAGGACTTTTATCACTCATATGAAGTTTGGGGCAGATCAGACATAGTATGCCTGAGTTACAACAGCTTCTTCTTTCATGGCCAAACATCAGACTTAGTCAGTCCGCCACAGCCACGCCCTTCACCGAAAACTCAAGATCTTTGCAATTTAACATCTCAAGGGCCTTAAGATTAGCCTGGTTATATATGATGTGAGATCTGGTTTAATCTCTATGAGGAGTTAATCACAGTGTAAAACATGTCATTTCCTGTTGCCCCCAGGTGGTGCTATGACTGTAACTGAATATTGTCATATAGATGTCTTCAGGTCAGGACTCTTATAAAACTTGTGAAGTTTGGGGTAGATCAGACATTGTATGCCCGAGTTACAACAACTTCCTGTTTCATAGTGAAACATCGAACTTTGCCAGGCCGCCACGGACACGCCCTTCAGTGAAAAACTCTAGATCTTCGCAATTTAATGTCACAAAGGCCTTTAGATTAGACCAGCACTTCTCAAAGTCCGGACTCCGGTCCGGATCCGGACCCCGAGGGAATTCAATCCGGACCCGCCTCCGTTTCGTATTTCAACAACAGTAACTGTGTGTAAGGGATTAAAAATCTGGATTTCCTACTTTGATAAACGCATGTCAAAATCATTTGTTTAGTGTTTTAGCTATGTCTTTTTGGAGATGGTCCGAAATCAAAGCGAAGGCAAGATATTTAAAGTTTTCCTCCGTGATTCAGTTGCCATGACATCCAGTGAGCATACTTTTGATGTAATTGGGTGCGAGTCGCGCAATGCGACACTTCACCGCAGTAAGCGTTTGAATGCGTGTGGAGCAGTGGTTCTTAACCTGTGGCCCGTCACAAATGTAAATGCGGCCCACGATATGCCGACCACAACAATAAAAAAAAAAAAAATGGCATACAATTTATTTTTGTTTTAAAATTTAAATTAAAGTGAATTAAATAGATATAAATGAGCTATAATGCTTTATTTGTCATGTAAAATAATTTTGGTGAGCATTTATTATTTTCAGACATCAGGCAATGTAGGCTAATGACGCAATCACTCAGTTAACGAAACAAACAAGTGCACGCTTAGGAAGAATTCAAACTTTAGCCATTCATTTTGTAAATTTAAGCCTCAAAATGGTCAAATTTGTTATTAAAGGAGAAAAACTAAATGTGGAAGATAAAATGAAGGAACACATGCAAACAAGAAGAGTCGCAGCATCCGCAGCAAAGGTAAGAAGAATGGAAGAATCAGTTTGCTGTTAGGCCTAATGAGCGAGATGGGCAGCCTTCCTGTTTGCTCTGTAGTAAAGTACTTGACAAGCAAAACCTACAATTTCAAAAGACTGAACTGTGAATTCGATGTGTTTGTTTGATGTATTTTAAATCAGTAAAAATAACCGCATCAGCGCACACGCTGCCCGGGATGATCCGATGCTGCGCGAGGGATTGCGACATGACAGAATGCTTGATATCGTCAGAGATTGTAATTACAGTGCGCTCAGTGTTGTTTGTAAAAAGAGCTGAGTAACATTTGCTTATTAAGGCATTTATGTGATTGTTTGGTGACTATTGCGATGATGTTGAAGAGAGTCATAAAGTCATACAGAATTAAATAGCAACTTAAAGTGATTGTATATACAGTTTGTGTGTTCATTGAGCATTACTTATTATTATTGTAAAGCTAATGTCAGTAAGTTAGTTTTTATTTGTTATTTATTGTGTGCAACATTTTGGTATAATAATAGTATTATCTGCTAATACCATAACATTAAATCTGATTGGTTTGCATTGGTGACGTCATATGTAAATTATATGCGGACCGTGAGGCTTGCACTTGGACCATTGTGCGGCCCACTGGGAAAAAAGTTTGAGAACCACTGGATTAGACTGACCAAATATGATGTTGATCTGATTAAAGCTCTTGGAGGAGTTCGTTAAAGTACAACATGTGGAAATGGCAAAAACTGCCAAAATTTTGTAGAGAAAATTCAAAATATCTTACTTCCTGTTGGGTTTACAAACTTTGCACCCAGGGGCTTTTTTTGTAAGTATTGGGCTGTTACATCTGTCTACAGAATTTCATAACTGTACGTGAAATGAAGCACGAAGGGCGCTTAATTTAAATTTTGTAGGTGGCGTTATCGAGTCATTTTGCCACACCTAATTCTGAAACCCATATCAGATGTAAATTTTCACCACTTCTGACACGTGTGCAAATTTTCATGAGTTTTTGAGAACGTTTAGGCCCTCAAAAATGTGATTCATTTTGGAGAAGAATAATAATTGGCTGAGCAATTCCAATAGGGTCCTCACACCATCGGTGCTCTGGGCCCTAATAACCAGTTTTCACAAAAATATATGTAAAAATACACAAAAGAGTAGCTGACACTCTTTAACAACATGGGGGGATATATATATATATATATATATAATTTTTTTTTTTTTTGCAAATACATTTGTTACATTTTAACTTTCATTTAAAAAAAAAAAATAAAATAAAATTTTACAACCCTAAATATTACAATTTTGCAATGTTTTTCCAAATTATGCAATGCAAATTTAGCCAAAACGATATGGTTAATACTAATGGTCTACTAAAGACATGTAAAGGGTGGAAAAATTAATACATTGAGTCTCTTAGAGTTTTAATAATCATTCATTATGACTTTATTAAAAAGAAATACTTTTTGAATAAAAATTAAATAATTTAAAAGGAATTACAAATATTTATAATCAACATTTTTTGCGTTGCCTGCCAGCTTGCCCTTTTTTTTTTAAATTTACTTTTTTATACCAAGCTCATCTGACTCTGCATTTTGAGATTGCCTTCTCTGTGACGGATAAATGAAACCTTCGTGTCAATCTTAATGAGCATATACATGATGCCTCAAAATACTTTCTCCATAGGTATCTCATGTTTTGGAACAGAGCCACGAACTTCCCCAGCTTTGTAGCGCCATCATTTACAAAGTCTTTTGCTCCAAGCAGGGGGCCGAATTGGAAACTGGACGAAAACAACTTTGTGAGCTAAGGGCCGGTTGTAGTAGTTTGTGGGTATAAGAAGGGATCAGGCCCCTGAAGGGTGGACAGGAAGGAGAGGAGGACCAAGGGATCAGTAAAGAGATGAGGATGTTAACCTCATCAGAGCTGAGACAGAATGAGTGGAACAAGGAAGGAAGGGACAAGAAGAAGGTTAACATCCTATACTTAGATACAAATGGCCTCAAGAGAGAGAGAGCAGGATGGAAGGAAATAAGGGATGTGAAGCTCATCACCTCAAATCAAAGAAGAAAGCTTGAAAGCAGGTTTAAGAGGAGAGCTAAAAGTGAAACCACATCACCAGTACAACCATTATCACCTTGTGAGTGGGTGTGTGACCAAGAGAAGCATCAGATTTGGTATAAACAGGGGTACTGTGGTTCAGTAGTCACAGATCGTGTTTCTCTGCATTACACGGTTATAGTTACCAGTGTGATGCCTTAAAAGCTGCTATTCCATTACTCCCTGTCTTCAGGTTGTGTGTGGCTGTTCGTCTACTGGGACTTGAGATCATTCCTTTAGTGTCCACTGCTGTGTCTATGTGTGTCCGTGGCCCTCTCAGGACCTCTGTAAAAGGTCATTTGTGTAGTGTCTGCTGCTTTGTGTGCACGTAAATCAGATAAGAGTGGAACACAAACCCTATTAGAAGCTAAAAGCAGAGACATAGAGACAAACAAAGACGGTAACGGGAGTATGGATCCGCTGGGAGACAGGCTTAAAACTTGTCATTAGAGACACCTAACTCATGTGCAGAGAGAGAGAGAGGGGAAAAAGCCACCTTCCGTGACACATTACAAAAAAAAACAAAAAAAAAAACACTTCTCATTAAAAAAAAAAAAAAAAAAATTAGACTGCAAAACCATCTGAAATTCTCCACATGTAATGACCAGCCATCACTAGCAACACACACATTATATAATATATATTATACACACACACACACACACACACACACACACACACACACACACACACACACACACACACACACACACCAACAACATAACAACAACAACAACAACAACAAAAAAAAAACAGGCTGTTGCAGCACAATAAAGTAGTTAAATTAACTGAATTGTAATCAGAGATTTAGGCAAAGCAAGCTAAACAATTAGTCCAAAGGCTTCCTGTTAACAGCTGCTCTTTGGGTTGTCGTTTGAGAGTTTATCCCCTCTCTGAGGGCCTGGCAGAGTGGCTGACTTTTCTGGTGACTCCAGCGGGAAAACTAAACCAGATGGACACACAGAGACCCTGAGCTCTAGGGGGAAAGAGATCGGCTTTCCAACCGGAAATCATGGCATTACTCACCTTAGGCTATGCTCCCGCTAACCATCCCCAGAGAGAAGGTGGAGAGAAAGAAGTGGGTGCCCTGTGAGAGCATAAGGGTTAAACTGATTGTGTATGTGTGCATACTGAACAGGGCTGCTGTTTGTATAAGAGAGCAGAGAGTAACAGGTCCTTAAATCTGTAAGATCTTCTAAAGCTCATGGGAATGGAGCAGCTATGAGTGTGAGAATGTGTGAAAGCTGCTTTAGGTTGAATATAGAGAGGACTTGAGCAGACTATGTAGCTCTCCACCAAGCTGCTTTATACACAAAATTAGTGAATAAGAAAAAAAATAAATAAATATATGAGCAATGATGGAACGGATTTTGAACTTTGATAGCTAAGTAGCTTGAAGCTTGTCAAACATCAGTTTCAAAGACCCCATAAAATGCTCTTTAAAACACAGCTTTCTTTTCTGTTGAGGTATATCCTAAATATATAAATATTATACATGAAATATTTCAATTGGAATTATTGTATTATGTGAGAAGAAAGACCACAGAGTGATATTAAACTGATGTTTGCATGGGGCAATGGTCAATTAATACAGGTATCAAACAAAAATTCTAAAGAGTTTTGCATTATAATGATAAGCAGCAGTATTTCATTGAATAATTATTTTGCTAGTAAATGAAAGACAATACAGCACAGAGATTTCTGGCAACATTAAAGGGGACTTATTACACAAAATTTACTTTTAGCCAAAAATGGTAAAAATCCACTCACTCCTCTTTTTTTTACTTTTTATAATCCCATAAATCATAACAGTCTCTTCAAACATGTGGTTCAAGATTTACCACTACTCTTACGCAAAGAGTTCTATTATGTTTGCTGGTACATCCAATAACACAACATAAGAGTCTCCATAGACTCTCTGCATCGGAGTCTGAGGACAGCGTGGTTGAATTTTAAATATGACGTAAATGTGCAGAAGAAAGTCAGTAAAGTGTTATATATTTGCGCAAATCATTTTATGCTGGACTACTTCACAAACGAGGGTCAATAAAGATTAACATGATGGCACATGCTAGTTGATGAGTTGAATCAACTCCACAGCAACTACATGAATTTATCCACTAACCATTCAGAAACGTCCAGTTGCATTCCAAAAGTTCTTCCTGAGTCTCTCCATCAGTGTTCGACTCCGGTTTGAACAATGTAAGGTTAAACACAGCTACTGACAATTGTCTTTTTGGCTACGTGGCTTGTGCACTTAAAGGGACACACACAAAAACAGCGTGTTTTTGTTCACAAATTTGACGAGATATAATAAATTATCTGTCGGGTATTTTAAGATGAAACTTTACAGACACATTCTGGGGACACCAGAGACTTCTATCTTGTGAAAATGGGCATAATAGATCCCCTTTAAGGGACAACCTACATTAATCACATTTTTGAACCAACCAATCTGCTATTTGCTAAATCAGACAGAAGATGCTACTTGACAGAATATATTTTATATTATGAACGCTACTGAACTAAAGAATATGCTACTAAAGAATGTAGTAGCGCTTATGTACTTCCCACGACTACAATGGGGCTAACAGATAGAGTCTAGTTTAGATTTGATCTAAGAAACTCAAGAAGAAAGTGGGGAGTCCAGAGAAGCAGGAGCAAAGGATGGGGAAACTATCAGCATATAATGATTCATTCCAGTGTGGAATGAGAGATGAGAGAGACACTTAACATAAATTTGACTTTCCAAGTTTTAATGTAGAAAATGTCTACACAGACTATATAGTTACTATACTAACAGACTATAAACACACAATACTACCAGCCTACACACAGGAAAAATTAAGAGTGATTTATGCACAGAAGTATGAGATGAGCCTTTGTTAGTCCTAAGGATTTTGATCCTGCAGCTCTAATCACAATGAGAGACATCAATCCTGAAAGACTCAGCTGGTCCAAGCCCATTATGCTTTAACAGTAAATCAACTGGCCCAGTTCAGAGACCTGTATCTTTCTAAATAATACATATCTACATTCTAAGTATAAACAAAGTACATAAGACAATGTTAGCGCTGCCTACATAAATAGACAGGGTAACATTGTTACCGTGACACTGGTAATCTTGTAACTATATATATCTTTGATTAAATATTTTTTGTGATATTTAAAATAAATGACATAATATTAACGAAATCTTCTGATTATACTGGAGATATATATATATATATATATATATATATAAATAAATAAATAAATAAATAAATAAATAAAAGGAGTCCAGTTTAAAGTAAAAATATTAATAATAATGATAAGAATACTCCATCACTGTCAGAAAATTCTCTGAACAGTAAGGAAAAAAAATCATGGACAAAAAGAGTCTCCAGTGCACACCCTCTCTCGGCACACGCACACACACACACACACACACACACACACACACACACACACACACACACACACACACACACACACACACACACACACACACACACACACACACACAGGATGAGGATAATGTACTGACAGTAAATGGCCTTAAGTGTAAGACCATGATTAATGCCCCCTGTCAATCTCATTTGCCTCCAGGTGGAAATCCTTATGAGAAACAAGCATTTCCTCTGTTAAGTAAAGGGATAAAGCACATGGGCACTCACACAAAACACAGTAAATACTGTAATCCAGGGTTTTTAAAAAAAGTCTTGCTCTCCTATAATAGAATAAAGATGTAAGCCATGAGGAGTACCAATTTACAATTGTTAAGGGAGACTTCAGGCACAAAGAATTAAAAAGTTGACAATAGCAATATGATAAAAACACCAAGTAACACTATTTCTATTGATTATACTTATAGCTAGAGTGTTAAAAGAACCCTTATCCCCAAGTATAAAACCTCAGAGCATAACTTGACCCAAAGCATTTGTGCTGCAGACATGAACGATACCTCAACGAATGCAGCTTGAGGTGTGCTATTAAAGGTCCCGTTTTTCTTGTTTTTTTAAAGCTTTGATTGTGTTTATAGTGTGCAATATAACATGTGTTCATGTTTCGCGTGTAAAAAAACACAGTACTTTTCACATAATTTACTTATCTGTATACCGCCGTTTCCACTCTCATAAAAACGGGCTGATGACTTCCTTGTTCTATGAAGTCCCTCCTTCAGAAATACGTAACGAGTTCTGATTGTGCCAGCGGTTCCCGTGTTGTGATTCGACAGCAGCTTAGCGCTCCTTGCCCGGAAGGTCACGCCTCTTACCATAACGTGTGCTGCACATAGTTTTACATGTGGATTATTGTGGTGTTGTGCCGAATGAACACAAAAGACAACTGAACTCTTTAATCTCCACAAGCAGCGACAGAAAATGTACAACGTTAGCACTCACTCAGAAGAGTACCTCATACGGAAAACAGCCATATACATAAACATAGTCCCCTCTTGTGGCCATAATGTGCACTGCAGTCCAACATTAACTTTTGCAGTAAGGATACCACAATTATAATTTTTGGGAACCGAGTTAAGCATAAATTGTAACCATTGATCTCTAAGTACAGCGTCCCTGGGAAGGCCAAACAAAGGTGATTGGACTGCGGGATGAAAATAACACCGTTTCGACGACATGGCGACAAACACACTCTACAAACGCAACTCTTGCTCTTCTCCGTGGGAGCGCAACAAGACCATGCCCCCTTTTTGTGTATTCCTGTGGGCGGAGGTTAGTCAAAAAACTGTTTTAGTGACATCATTAAAGAAGAAAGTAGAGGGATGTAGTCCAAACTGGTCGTTCGATGTAGGCGACTTCTGTTAAATAAAATATCTCGCTTGGCATTGAACTTTGAGCTTTAACATTTTATAGATTTTATTTATACTCTAACAACAACATTACACACTAACTAAAGTTTGAAACATGGGATCATGAAGAACGGGACCTTTAAGCCTCGATTTACTCACGGCAAAGTTACTACATGTAGTAGTAAATACGAGAGAGACACAAACACAGAAATACTCCAGCAACAAAGCAATAGAGATGCCTCTGAGGATTACAAGACATTTAGCGGTTGCCAAGTTGGGGCATTAACCTACTATTAAAGCATACATTTGATGTAAACAATGGATCTTCATAATATTCACATGCAGTTCATAGGGCTAATACATTATGCTCCCTATAGTTACAGCATGAAATAATATTTTAACCTATAACATTTTTCTTACAATTGCGACTTTATATCTCTCAATTCGGAGGTCGGACTTTAACTCACAATTCTGATTAAGAAAGACAGAATACGGAGTTTATATCTAACAATTCTAATTTTTCTTCTTTTTTGGAATTGCAGAAAAAAAAAAAAAAAAAGTAAAACTCAAAATGATCTTTTTTATTCCTTTATTCCATGGCTTCCATAGGGGCTGTTCAAGTCGCATCTAAAAATGCATGGAAAACTCCAGCTGCGTTGTCTTCTCTTCCTTTCCAAAGCGCACGGGAGCATCTGCTGTTGATAAGCAACCTTAAGTTGCGCTCTCCATGACCAAAAGGAATTTTCAGCAAAGGAAAAATGGGGGGAAAAAAGCCCTGTACAACTATGATCAGTTGTTCCTCCATCTCAATTTCTGACAAAATGTAAACGTTTAAAGTCCATTTAAAATATTTAATTAATTAGAATTTTTTTTCTAAAAATTGGTTTGAATGAATGATTCAATGACTCTCATAAAGACTAAACTGGGTCTGTGGCAGCGCAAACACATATTTGAATGTCCTGGTGTGATTTTGTCAAAGGTTTAATAGACATGGCAGAGTCATTGTCATTTAGGAATGAGATTGTGTGGGTTGTCTGAATCAAGTTTGCGATGGGATGATGGGATGTCCCCATGGGATGAGTTCCCAACTAGGGGACAACATGGCTCAAAAAAAATAAATAAAAATAAAAAAATACTGAAAAAGGGACCCAGGCCATATCTGGGGCCAACAATATTAGAGACTTGGAGTAGGCTCTTTTGAAATTGGCCATTGAGAAACTACCCATAACAGCATAGCAACCACATAGAAACCCGAGATACACCCCACATTAGCAACCCCTTTATGTGAGCATGTTGGAGTGCCAAAGCTGACCGCATGCCGCGTAGGCTGAGGCCAGGACACACCTTTTTCTGCCTCATCATCCACCCCATACTCCCCCTCTCTTTCTTCTTTTCTCTTCCAGAAGATGTCTAGAGCACTAAATCTATTAGCAAGCACATTCTTGTGTTTTTGAGTCTTCGCTCAATAACAAAATAAAAGAAAACAAACTGCCAGACTGTTTCAGATAAGAAAAAGAAAGAGTAGAGTGCAGTAAGGAAGAAAGATGATTATTTTCTTAACTCACCTTAGTGAAGAATACTGAGAGATGAGTCTCACTGCCAAGGATCCAAATAGGGAATTTTGGAGATTTGAGAAAAGAGCCAACCTTTAAAAGCAGAAAAAAAGAAACAGTGCTTGAGCACCAATCTCCATACCAATGCCATGACGGCCTGGCCAGCCACATTCCAGAACCATCACGAACAGGTTGATTCACTGCGATAAGATGATTGTTAACACTTATAAGAATGGCCAACTATTCAATCATTAGGCTTATTTTGGAACTTTGTTATGGAATGGATAAAAAGGTTTTGAAACCATTTTACACTATGATGATATGTTCACTATAACTGATTATCGATGTTGAGTGAATTATATGAACACTGAAACATGATCTACATCAGGGGTGGGGAACATCCGGCCTCCTATATATGGCCTCCAAGACCATTTGAACAGGCTCGCAAGGCCATTTGACAACGCAATTTAAAAAAAAAAAAAAAAAAAAAAAAAAAAAAGTATAAAAACTGTCTATATAAAAAGAACAGAAACTGTTCTACAAATTAAAAATATATTAGTAACATAAAATAACATATATACTTTAAATAAAATGAATAAATGATTATAATATTGTTCCCTTTCAAAAAATGTATTGAATGTTTTTTTTTCTCTGATGTTTCATCACAAGCATGCACATAATCAATCAGTTTAATTCCACAATGTAAAGGTGAATGCAGTTTCAGCCATTGCATTAAATTTAAGTTATGCTTTATGTAGGTTCTGACACTTGCAAGGCTTTATTTATTTGACCAAAAATACAGTAAAATCTGTATTACTACTGCACAACTAAAAAAAGTATTTAAAAAAAAATTAATTTAAAATGTCATTTATTTCTGTGATGAAATAGCTGAATTTTCAGCAGCCATTACAACCAGTCTCCAGTGTCACATGATCCTTCAGAAATTATTCTAATATGCTGATTTAAGGCTCAAGAAACTAAAACTTCTGAACAGTAGTGCACATGAATGGCTCTTGATTTAAAAAAGGTTCCCTACGTACAAAAACCACATCCACCAACAAAAACCAAATCAGCAGTTTTAAAAAAAACTGCAGAAAATTCAAGAACACAGAGTTCAAAGTGTAACTCTGACTAATCTGCCTACAGCTCCATCTCCAGCAGTGCATTCAAACACTGAAAGCCCTCACAGTCATCTCACATCACTCAACAGGTGAGTATCAGCAGCAGATTTGGGTGGAGAGGAGATCCAGGGGTGTGCAGATTAAAAAGATCATGAATATTGTGATGGGGGCTCAGATGGTTCTAAATATGAGGCGATACATTCCTACGTTCTTCTATTCCAAACACAACTCACTGCACATATCCTGAAGCTCTGCTTAGCACAGCGCCATTCAAAATAAAGCAGCTTCTTAATTACTTTATCCACAGGTTAAAACAATAGGGCCATTCCTACAGGATGTGTTTGTGCCAGGTGTTGTTGGCTAAAATCTCAGATGTTGGGCTTTAGAGGGCACCATATTAGCATGAGAAAAGATGTTAAGGCCTGGGTATACTTCATTTTCCACGTTCGGCTCCATCTCGTGCGGTCGTGTCCGCACAGCTTTCAAAGTATATTCAACCACAAATGGACACATTTGAAACGTACAGTACAATTGCTTTTTTATACTCTGCCAGATGACAAAAGGCAGCACAGAGTCATGTCATTTACAAGACATTTCCTCAAGAAGATAGAAGAAAAGTAGCAGATCCACCATTGCATGCAAACTTTAGAACAATAACCAAAACAAAAACCATGGAGAAATATATGATGCTTTGTTTACTGTTCTTGGAACAGTGGGTTGTTTTGTATCAATATTTATGCACTCTTCGACTACTGCACAATACATCACAACTGTGTAGTGGACTCTTCTGTCTCAACAGTCACATTGCGCATACGATGTTGTACGCATGTACATCCACCCGATGATGAAAATTACATCACGTGGACAGTGCGTGAACTGTCACGGAACTCAGACAGCTGAAGTATACTTTGGGCTTTAGGGAGAAGGGAACTATTTAACTTCTGGAAAAAAAAAAAAAAAAAAAAAGAGTACTGAATATTATGTGGAAAATTGAAGTGAATTATGAATTATGGTTAATTAATTTAATATCTCAATATTCATAATTACTGTTAATAAAAAAAAGTTTTACAAGTTTGAGATCCGCTGTGCTAGATGGCATTAGTTTCATAGTGATGCATGAAAAGGAAAGAAAAAAGTTAATATCTTGGTAAAAACAATACCAAAAGTAGTAAAAACCACAGAATTTCCCTTCTCCAATGCTGAACTTCCATAATTGTTTTGTGTGTGAGAACAAACCCAGAGAAAGAGTTTCTTTCTCACCATAAAAATTCTTCAAGGACCAAAACTGTGTAAAATATAGAGTGATGAATGTCACAGTCTCACAAATTCCCTGTGAAATGTACGGCTGGAAAATAGCAAACCCACAAACAAACTGAGTTTTGGCATTTGGACACTCTGCATCTTTCACACAACACATGCCAAAATTGGTCTCCAGATTTATCAACACTGCAGATAGTGGGAACACCATCTATAGCACGAGTTATACTGTAAGCTCCTGTGAGGGTTCGTATGAGTAGATACCCACCTTGCAATAGCGCAGTGACTCCATTAGTGTAAGGAAGCCAACAGAGGCCTGCTGATGGATGCCATGAAGCTCTAGAGAACACAAAAATAAAAGAATAAATTCCCATCAACTCTACCAAAAAAAAAAAAAAAAAAAAAAAAAAAAAAAAAAGTCTAACATAAAACACTCCTTGAAACCTAATAACCTTAGCAACTCTGTAATTGTCATTTTCTCAGCAGGCATATGTTAAATGTGCTCAAGTTTGAGCAAAACATTAGATAATGCTGCCACCAAGTGGTCTGCAACAGCAGAACAACTGATTACCTACTGTGAATCTAATTATTTAAAACGTTACATCAACAGATTATTATTCAGCAAAAATATGAAGCTTACTCATTCCAGAACATTCTCTATCACCGTCCCACACGTTAGACACGGCATGACCTGTCACCAGCAGGTTGATTAGACTTTGGCTAAAAGTATAGAAAGAAAGATCTTTATAAATTGCAAGATCAAGATGAAACATTCAACAATGAATGAAAATATACATAAAATTATACCTAAATGCATAAGATTCAGAATTTCAGAGTTAAAATGTGCTGAAATAGAGTGCTAAAAACAAGCATTATACTATAGCAACACAAGATCAATCTACATGGTTACAATCCAATAATAGTCTAAGCAATGATAATGTAAAGAACTTGCATGTATTCTACCTGCCATGGCCGTACACAGGATCAATCAGAGGTTCAGAGGTGTCTTCGATCTCATTCTTTATGTTCTCAATCCCCTTCAAAAAAATGTAGAAGTTACAGCACAAGTACAATCACACAGACGCATAGCTAGCTAGCACATAACATACAACTAGGGCAAAATTTGTCATGTACTCTACAAAAGTTTGGAGTCAGTAAGATTTCTTTTATTCAGCAAGGGTGCATTAAATTGATCTAAAGAGACAGTAAAGACATTTGTGAGGTTACAAAACATTTCTATAAATGCTGTTCATTTGAACTTTCTATTCATCAAAGTATCCTGAAATGCATGACGGGTTCCACAAGAACATAAAACAGCAAAACTGATTTCAACATTGATATTAAAAAGCAAAATTTCTTGGGCAACAAATCAGCATATTAGAAAAGTAATTAGTAATTAGGCTGAAAATTCAGCTCTGCCATCAAAATAATAAATTACATTTTAAAATACATTACAATAGAAAATTATTTTTAAATCATGCATTTTCGATCAAATAAGACTTGGTGAGCATAAGAGACTTCTTTCAAAAACATATCAAACATATCAAAAACAACGTATTGTAGATGAGAAAGTAGTCTCATTAATTTTGTTACAAAGGAACAAACAAATTGGCATTAAGACCTTTCAAGAGCTGGAAATGTAAAGTTATACCTTTGTAAGTATGACAGAGTACAGGAAGAGCAGAACTCCAAATTTGTTCTTCCAGGTGTCATACAGTGACAACACGGCCTCTCTCAACTCTGCAACAGTCCGGAGAGTCCTCTTCCTGAAGGAGGAGTAACCACAATGTGACTGTTAATTGGGGAAGATCCTTACTGTACATACAATGTCATGAGTTAGTGACCAATTTAGCCTTAAGTTTTTTTTTTTTTTGAGCCCAATTTCTTTTTAAATTAAATTACTTCTGCACCACTGAAGTAATCTGCCATATATTTGTAGCACAAGGAGAAGAAAGTGGTAAGCCGGAAAAGACTTTAGCAAAGAGAAAAAAGTGACGCTGTGTGAAAAGACAGTTTGAGCACTTACTGTATGACGCTGTGAAACCTCTCAAAGCCAAGCTCCTCAGCAGCCAAAGCAGCTAAACACACACCATGCAAAAACAAACGCATTTAACAAAACACACAAGTCCAGAGAAATTATACGTAAGATCATACAAAATTAATGATAATAGACATCTCAGCAAGTTTAGACTAGCATGCTATTTCAAATCATTTAATTTACGCATTCACTGTCAAAGGGGAGTTCAAGTATACCAAACCTTACAGATTAGTGTTAGGTGTTATTCAAACACTGGCATGTAGTCTTGTTCAATATCTGTACAACATCCAGAAAGACTGTTACAAATTCTCTTACTTGGTGTGTCAGTAGTTTGGCTGGACTCAGGCTCTGGGTGGCTGTCTGTGATGTCACTGCTGTCTGTTGTTTTAGCACGAGGCCAGGTGGCCAGGTGAAATGCCTGTGTCTTATTTAGGCAGGCAGACTCCAGGATCTCACTAAGGGTGGAGCACAAGACCGTCCGCTGCTCTTCCTCTGTAGGGGCAAACAGCACGTACATCAAGCCATGCATCTGATTTCTAAGCTGCATTAAAGATGTTGCACTGACTAAAAAAATGTCTACACCAGACACGAGCGGCACAACACGATGAGACAAAAGCAGATAAAACCAATTATAATCAGTGATGCTGTCTATACTGGATACAGCACGACGTGACATAAAATTCAAAAAGTAAACAGATGCCTGTTCCCTTTCTGACATACTTGGCCTTGTTCCAAATGGTATCCTAAACACTCGCTGTCTTCCTTTGAGTCTGCACTTTCATGCCGTAACACTGCTTTGACTGTCAGGAAGAAGTCTACTGCTGCACTCACTTTAGTGCGGGCTCATCAAAAATGCACACATTGACCTCAAAGAGGGTTCTCGTGAGAATCCTTTTGAAACCTAAGATAACAAATGTGACACCCTATGGCCGCATGGACTTTACAATCACATGTACGTGGTGGGCATTGTAAGTCCAAAAGACCGTAAGTGCATTTGAAGTGTGCCATTTCGGACAGGGACCTTTAAATGCTCACGCTTCTTCTAACATGAAGAGCAAATGGATTTGCATTGGTTGCTTTGTAGCATCCAATGAAGACAGCCTCAAGCCGCAACGCAACAACAGTCGCGTCTGGTGTAGACATGGTGTAAGAGTAAAGGCCAAAGTATACTTTGGCTGTCCTTGTTCCACGCACTGTCCGGAGGAAGGGTCCACGGTTAACGCTCGTAAAACAGTGCATACGTAAGGTGAATGATGAGACAGATAAGACCACTAGGTGGTAATATGCACATACTGCACGTGTTGAACACATCCAATCTGCTTTCGTCCCCGATTAAATGTACTTTAAAAGCCACGCGGACACGACGAAATGTGGAAAATGAAGTATACCCAGGCCTTAAGTGAGTCAATAAGTTTTGCCGCTAGCAGACATGTTGGGTCTATGTCGAGAATTTGTGCTAGAAAATCCATCTCCAAGGCTCAACGCTAAGGATTTTTTTCTACTGTTGAGTCCTGCTTCTCTCTATAAACGGTGTCAGCCAAATATATGAGACAAAAATGAAGATGCAAGTGTAATTTGCTAGGACATGACTGTTCTTTTCTTCATTTATGACGATGCAAGCAGCATTCCAAGCAGGATACCAAATGTACACAACATACTAATGAGAGCAACAGCTAAGAATGTCAAACATGATCAACATAAAGGAATGAGATGACAACAGGAGGAGGAAGGGAAAAAAAACAAACAACAACAACAACAAAAAAAATCACTTTAGCTATAAAACAAAATGACACAAAGTCTCACATAACAATTCTTCCTTTGGAAGTGATCTAAATATTTATATAAAGACATTGTTGTGAATCACCACTTTCTCCACTTTTAGGCACACGGTAAGACTGCAATAGAGATATGTGCCTGTAATAAGATTCAGGATGATGTCTTTCACTTATGCCATCATATTTCAAAAAAGGCAGTCATAACAATGCATCAATTTATGTATTGGCACCGTCTAAATATCAAATTATAGTGTCATTTGTGTAGTCTGCATATTAACATTAAGAAACCAATAAAATAAGTAACTATTGGCATATTGCAACAAAACTCACATTATGTTTATTGTTCATGTTTATTAGGCCACATATTTTTACAAGCTCTTTTTCAATCAAAGAAAAGAATACACTACAAAGACTTTTGTTCAGAACCTGGAACAGGATTGAGTAGGTTGAGATTATCAATGTATCCTTAAAACGGTTTGATGGGCTGGGTCTGGGTGTTATTGAGTACTGAAAAGTGGAAAAAAGGTGGAATTCTCTTATAATTCTCTTAAATAATGCACAGCAAACCTGATATATCTTTCCAGTTTGAGCCTTCAGTGTTAAACAAAATGTTCTTCAACAGGAAAGCCTAAGGAATAAAACAAACAAAACAAACACATTATTTGGGCTCCACTTAACCAGCAATAAGGAACAATCTGAAAAAATAGCATGTCAACACAATAATATCAGTTTCAGCAACTGCACCACAGTGTTACAAACAGAGTTTGAGAATAGAGAAGGACATCATCCACAAATCAAGCAGCATGCTTGATAGAAATGGACTGTCAGTGCAAGACTAAAGGCTGGAATAAACAGTAACGACTTAATAACTGAACAGATTTTAAAACCCTAGGAATTATAAACTTTTTGACTTAGTAATAGTTACAGAGAAAATCTGGGCATCATACACTAAACAACTGAGGATCACACACTACCAGATTTGTAGTAGTTTCGACCACAGCAAAATCACACAGAAACAAGCATCTAGTTAGTAGGATGAAAATATTTAATTATAAAATGATATGCATTCTAAAATTGGCTCAAAATATCAAACTAACTAGATGGAATCAAAAATCTGTAGTGTATTCCAGCCTTAACATATAAATAATATATACAAATAAAATATAAATTGATATTAATAAAAGACAGGTGAAAAAATTAAAAGGAAAAACCTAAATGAAGTGTATACTTCATTTAAAAAAAAAAATGTTTAAATCATATAAATAATTAGATTATGATATAAATCATAAAAATATATGTAGACCTAGTTGAAAATTATTTAACAACATTATCTTTTTGTGTTATTTACACGCAAATGATGCAATATTAAATCCAGGCAACACACCTTAAACATATTTCACCTATTATTTTCTCTGTTTGTTATTTCTTATTTAATATAGTAATGTGGCCCATTTTATGCTGAAATGTACATTGACAAGAGGATCAGTTTCATGGGAAACAAAATCAAACAAAACAGACGCATCAGAAATCATTGGAGACTTATTTTGTTAAAGATGTGGTGACCTAACAGGACTAGATGGAATCAAAAATCTGTAGTGTATTCCAGCCTTAACATATAAATAATATATACAAATAAAATATAAATTGATATTAATAAAAGACACTTGACAAATTAAAGGAAAAACCTAAATGAAGTGTCTTAAGGTAAACGTGCTGGCAGAACAGCTTCAATTCACCCTGGCATACTTTCTATTCTGGAATTCTACTGGCAGAAAGTAACCCAATTCTTCCAAATGATATTCCTTCATTTTGTGTTTTGAGGATCGCAGTAAAGAGTGCTGATGATGTCAACAACAAGTACATGGTTCAGCAAGGTTGCAGTTCCCTGATTTTTTAAAAATGTGTCACCAACCTGTATTCTACATCACTACAATGCAGCTTTTGTGTGTGGTCTATACAAAGCCATGGGTGTAGACATACTGTAATTCATTACTGAACATCATCATAAGCTATTAATAGAAATAATAAGGCTTGGGGGAAAGGTGAATACCTGTACAGGTGCAATGACAGCACACGGTCCGCCTTCAAACTGCTCCAGTGCAGAGCGCTCAGCCTCACTGAACACAAAGCCTGTAGAAAGAAATGCAGTGAACAAAAAAAAAAAAAACTTAGTCATTGCCACAAGTCTCATCTAAGCAATTCACCACAATTCAACTGGG
This sequence comes from Chanodichthys erythropterus, assembly GCF_024489055.1. Taxonomy (NCBI): domain Eukaryota; kingdom Metazoa; phylum Chordata; class Actinopteri; order Cypriniformes; family Xenocyprididae; genus Chanodichthys; species Chanodichthys erythropterus. Next base: position 28,013,524 of record NC_090222.1, read on the forward strand.
CAAGCAGTCAGGTTGAAGTAATGTGGACTTGGCATAGGTCTTCTTTGCTGACCACTGCAGATTTTTTACAACACAAGTAATGGATGATGTACAGTATATCCTTCAAAGGGAGCTTCAAACTATAAAATTTGAGTCAGCATTAAGGCTGGAATACACAGCATGACTTGCTCAATTTTTTAAGCTTGCCTTCAGGGAAACTATCCATCCAAAAAGACTAGAAAAGCCTGGATAAGCGTGATCCTCGGTCGTTTACTGTATGATGTTCGTTTTTTCTCTGTAATCTTTTAAAGTCGATGTGTATGACGCCTTGTGTTTTTAAAATATGTTCAGATTTTTAAAGTCGTGTAGCGTATTCCAGCCAATCGCTTACCTTGAGACCACCGGCGGAAGAGGGATGCAGGCACTCCTCCGCCACTGGGTCTGCCCCACACCAGATCCACCACTTCTTTACTCGTATCTGACATTTCTGCTCTGGATCTTCGTTGATATTAACTCAAACCAAGCATCAAGACCAATGGAGATCCTTGTGACAGCTAACCACTGTAGTGGCACGCGACGTGGCTAGCGCACTCGTCCTGGCCTGCTTTTGTGTTCCGCTGAATCTTAAAAGATTTTGCTTTGGTGATCAGGTGGCATTGGCCACAGATGCGCTACTGGTGCGTAAACTGTCCCGCGAGCAATGAATGATCGAACGCTCGCGCCAAAACCCTGAAAGAACGTTAGCTTCTCTAGCCTCTAACGACAGCACGCAACAACCGCCCTGTTCATCTCATAAGGGTTTAATTTGTGGCTGGAATTAATGTTATCTTACGTCTTATCCAATATTCGCTTCCTCAATTCAAGGTTTCTGTTCTGTCTATTTTACTGGACAGGCCTGGTATGTCCTCATTGAAGTAACTCACTCACCATACGGTCTGTGGCTTGCTACATTACCTAAACGTCAAAAAACAAACGTTTAGTTCGTTCCTCCAACAGCCTATTTTAGGAGTAGCCAACGACTGTCAACTGAATTCGACAACACCCAGAGGAAATACTGAAGATTTTAGTGTAAATTGCTCGCTGTGGTAACTGCAGAATGCTCTATGATCCATTCAGTTTATTTACTACGTGCCTCCACCTCAAGTTCGACTTTGTGAGAGATTGGTTCAAATCGAGAAGATTCTGGTGACGTCGAGCGAGGGAAAGATTTTATTGGCTGTTCCGTCCATCAATCACACGGCAGCGCTGTGACATTGCCCGCCTACAATACAGAGGCTGAGCTTGAATATACAGTAATCTTGGCTAAGCAATGTTATATAAGAAAGAGATTAGACAGCCATAAATTCTTAAAATACCTGTGAAGTAGGCGCACCCACAGAGGCTATAGTAATTTCTTGCCGAAAGTGTTACTTTTTAAGTCTACAGAGTGTGCAGTGAATAATTTTTTATTTGTTGTTTTTTAAATGCTTTATTAACGCAAAAGATGTACAGATTTGTAACAAGATCAAAGCATAATATGCTTCAGAATACAATATGTATTACATAACAGTAAACCGAACAAAACAAACAAAAACAAAAACAAATAGAAAAGAAGAGGAAATTAGAGAAGAGAGGGTACATTCCATACTTTGTTGAAGAAAATACATACTATCTATGCAAGAAAATACATAGATTTCTATTATCCAAAAATGTTTGATGAAAAGCATATTGCAGTAGTTTCAATTGCTTTACTATTTTTTGAATCTGACATTGCATCTAAGCACAATTTAATCTCCCTCTTAAACACTATGAAATTGGACTTGCCGTTTTTAAACTTGCATTGTGTGAATATGAAATAATAAAAAAAAAAAATTATAAATCCAATATCCTTTGAGCATTGGGTTTTAACATAATAACCTAAAATCACATGCATATAGGATAAAACAAAAGTTTTTAAGATATTGCCAGCAATAAAGTTCTCAACATCTTTCCAGAAACACTGTGCATCTTCACAGGACCAAAACAAATGAGAGATGGTTTCAGTGGAATTTTCACAAAAAGAGCATTTTACTTTGATATCACTTTTAAATATTTGTATAAATTGTTTAGTAGGATAGACTCTATTAATTATAATTTGTATGAAATTTCCTTAAACTTATTTGTAAGGAGCAACGTCTGGGGCAGTGACCAAACTTGAGTCCAACTTACATTATGAAAGAGATTGTTCCAATAAGAAATAACAGGAGGAGTAGAAATATTTTATTTTAAAAATAAAGATGCAGTGAATAACAGATGGTCAGAAAACAATGTTTTTTTTCCCTGCTAGACACCACCAATACATTGTAAATATACATAAACACTGCATATTTGGGATAACAACCCTTTTTTCTTCAGTTTGTAAGCACATTTTGTGTATAATTAGCAATAAAATATAATAAGAAATGGCTGTATAAACCAGCAAAAAGTCATTTTTCTTGCTTACACTGTCTTTTTTTGACGCAGTGCAATTTTCACCCTTTTAAGATTTTAGTGTGTATACTTCATTTAGAAAACCTTATAAATAATACATTATTTAAATAATTATAAATAAATAATTATAAATAATTATATTATGGTATAAATCATATAAATTATGTAGACCTAGTTGAAAATTATTTAACAACATTTATTTTTGTGTTATTTACACGCAAATGACACAATATTAAATCCAGACAACATACCTTAACTATTATTTTCTGTTTGTTATTTATTATTTAATATAGAAATGTGGCCCATTTTATGCAGAAATGAACATTGACAAGAGAATCAGTTTCATGGAAACAAAAACAGACGCATCAGAAATCACTGGAGACTTTTATTTTGTTAAAGATGTGGTCGTGACCTAACAGGAAGTCAATCCATCCGTTTCACGTTGTAGGCAGCCCATGCTTACTTTCACGCAGGCAAGTGAATTCACCTCCAAGTGGAGAAGTCTTTTCTTCTGTATACAAAGTAACATAAATACACAGGTTTTATCTAGCAACAATGGGCGGACAAGCAAAAGCTAAAAAGAAAAACAAAGCTAAAAGAAAAGACACCAAACCAAATGGAGGTATGTCAGTTTAAGGAATCTGGTATTGCTGTTAATGAAAATTATCACTTTAATACATATTGTATAAAATCCCACATCAATTAAACCCATTTCTAGCTATATAGATTGGATACTGATAGTCACCGTTGCTTGTTTTGACAATAACGGTTTATAGACAACGGTAAACGGTAAATATGACACTCGATGCAATGTGTTTCATATGCCATGTGGCGTTTGTTGTGATTTTTTTTTGGAAGAAAAAGAAGGGTTGACAAATTTGCACTTAACATACTGTACTTAACCTAGACTTATTCACATACATACCTGTACTTAACCTAGACTTATTCACATTAAAGTAATTTAAGTTTTGATTTTGGTATTCAACTGATTTATTTATTGGCTCAGGTGCCTTGATGTCACCCCAGGAAAGAATGAAAGCAAAGATGCAGGAAAGGGCCAAAAAGAAAACAGCTGAAAAATACACTGTTGATCAATTATTGGAAAAGGTAATATGTTGCCATAAAATGGATATGTTTAGCAAATTAAATATTAGATCTTGTTTTCGGATTTCACTAGTGTACTTTCTCCATCCCTCTCAGACTGAAGAGTGTATAGACAACTTTGACTTTGACATGGCCAGGCTGTACTGTCAGCGAGCGCTGGATATTGAACCAACTAACCTGACCATCCTGGACATGCTGGGGAACATCTGCGCTGAGCTGGGAGATGTAGAGAAAGCTAAACAGATATCTTTTTTCACATACTGTCCTACCAAAGTTCAGTGGTCTTTTGAAATACTGTTGTGTATATATATATGTATATCCTGTACTGTCCACGTGGAGCTTCTAGTCTTGTTTTTCTAGTTGTTAAAGAGAGTTTGAGCGTATTTGTGTGTTACAGTCCTTGACAGCAGTGCACGTATATCTGAAGGCGGTGGAGCTCAGTCCAGAGGAGGGCCACAGTAAGTACATGTACCTGGGGCAGATTCACACGGGCATGGAGGCTGTACAGTACTTCAGTAAAGGAACTGAGGTCATGCTTAACACCATGGACAAACACACTAATGAGGCAAGACAATGCTGATACACAATACATGCATTTAAAATTAATTTTCAATTCACTTGACTGTTTAATTTACAAATTTGAATATACTGTCTTTCAAAAGTTTGAGATTTATTATAAATATATATAATACTTTTATTCTGCAAGGATGCATTCAAATGATCAAAAGTGACGCTAAAGACTGTTACAAAAAAATGGTTTTTAAGTAAGTGCTGCTCTTGATCTTTCTATTCATCATATAATCCTGATAACAATGTATCACATTTTCAAAATTAATTTAAGCAGAACAACCAGCTGTAATGATAATCAGAAATGTTTTTTTGAGCAACAAATCAGCGTATTAGAATGATTTCTGAAGGATCATGTGACACTAAAGATTAAAGTAATGACTGTTGAATATTCAGCTTTGCCATCACAGAAATAAATTACATTTTAAAATATATTAAAATAGAAAACTGTTATTTTAAATTGTAATAACATTTCAAAATATTACTGTTTTACTTGTATATTTGATAAAGTAAATGTAACCTTGGTGAGCATAAACATGATACTCTTTCAAAAACAATAAAAAAATCCTACCAACCCCAAACTTTGGAACGGTAGTGTACATGTTATTAGCAGATGCTTTTTTACCAAAGGAAATTGCAGGTAAATCCAATTAAGATGTAAATGAGACTAGTGATACTTTTCACATAGGGAAGTTGTCTCCAGGGCTATACTGTGTGTTTTTAAATGAGTATTCTGAGTATTTGAACTCAGTGTATCCAATGATACAAGTAGTTGTTTTCAATAGCAGTTTTGTATGTTTGTTTCGAACAACTAGTTCAAAGACCTTTTGATTACAATACCTTAGGTATGTGTCTACACAGAAATTGACCATATGTACATTACTTCATAGTTTTCATTAAGCTAGCTTGGGCATTTCAGGTGAACTGTTAGTTGTCTTTCTGTACTCGCTGTAAACCATCACTGGTTGACTTTTTAATGTTGTATTTATATTTTAATGCTTATAAGCTAATATAATGCTTTATATTTTAAATATATTTTAATTTGCCAATAAACCAGTTTTACTGATTTCAATAAAGCTAATGGGAATGTTTGAATAAGAAACGCAATGTCTGTAATTAGACACGCACATGCAACATTTTTTCAGCACTTGAAGTATTATTTTTAATGTGATGACCAAAAACATTATTTAGTAATCCTTCTGAGATTGTCCCCATTTGTTAAACCCAACGTTTCAAGATGTAGAAAATTCAACATATGATAGAAAACACTTTTTTTTTTTTTTTTAAATAAAAAAGTAATTTATTACCATATTAATTACCACTATAACCAGCAGATGGTGGCAGAAGAGCATTTATTGGCTTTTATTAGCCATGTAATAGTTTTTCACTCAGTTTTGCTTTTGAATTAATATTGAACATTATTAGATTCAAAATTGCTACGTTAAAAAATACCTTTTGTCAAGGTGAAGTACTCACAAAATCTCACGAAAAACAACTTTTCTTGTGAATGAATTACACAAAAAGCAAGCACCACGCTCTCCCTTTATAATCACACAGAAGCTATCAGTCAGTGCAGCGTGAACTCAGTGATTTTGGCACACTTGTGAAAACTCACATTTTATTCAATGAATCTAACTAAAGTGCACAATTAATCTTTAATTTATAGTGTGTTGACACAGTTTCACACAAAAGTATGAAAACTGATGGTTGAATTGGATTTTGCAGAGGAACACTGAGACACGTCTTTTTTTTTTAAGGTCGTCTAATAATATTTGAATAACTAAATCAACGCTAGGCCCGACTATTTAAGTGACTATATTCTGATTATAAACTATGTATTACACTATTGATAATGTTAAAGCTAAAAGCAGTTGAGTCAGTGAGTAGCAAGAATAAACCACATATATATATATATATATACACACTCCACAGAACCCTGAAAATGAGAATGACTAGCTGAGACCAGCTGTGAACTGAATTTTACTCTTTAAGATACAAAGGAATTTTGTTTTGAACCCTCAAGAGTTTTAGCTAATGTATAATGGATGCATTCCATCATTATGTTGTGTTTCCCCAGTGGACAGCACTTTCTTTGCATTGATTAAGTAAGTTGCTGAATCAGAGTAGTGCTTTCTGGAAGGCACGGAATTAGCACTGACATAATAGCAGGAAGCATTTAGTCATGCTGAGCCAGTCTCATCGTAGGTCTTTGTGTGACGTTTGTGTCTGTCTATACAGGGCAGATAAATGGAATATACAGAAGGACAGATGCGTGTTGTTCCTGTAGTTGAGGAGCTATTGAAAACCAGTTGGTCAAAGACATTGTATACATCAAAGCAAACTGCAATCAATTGAAATGACCACACAAGCTGTTCCTGTCCTGCATACATTACTGTGTATTGGATTTAGATTCTGTGAATAATGCGTTGAGCTTTGGGGCCGCTTAGGTGAGACATACATCTTCAATTGTCTAAATCAGTGCTTCTCAAACCTGTCCTAGCACTGCACATTTTGTACGTTTCCCTTATTGGACACACTCAATTCAAGTCGTGAAGTCTCTACTAATGAGCTGATGAGTTGAATCAAGTGTGCGAGACATCCAAAATGTGCAGTGGTGGGGTGTCTAGGACAGCGCTGGTCTAAATGACTTGTCAAGAGGAAGCAGCTATTGGATTTCTTTAGTGTAAAATGTTCTGTTCAATCTTTCAGCACAAGATGGCAGTAAAACTTAAGCAGACAAACAGTGAAGCCCTGTAGGGCAGTGATTCTCAATCCGGTTGACTACCAGTGTCCAACACAATTTTCAAAGGTGCCCCATAAAACTGAGTGTGTTAATATAATAATTAATAAATAATAATTATAAAAAAAAATATTTTTAGAGTGGAGAAAAAATGGTTTTGGTATGTTGCAGCATGTTTTTTTTTTTTTTTTTTAGCATTTTAGTTAAGTTAGATTATATTAATATGTTAAAAACAATATTAATTGTAATAATAACACTAATATATTAATTATTTTTTTTCTAAGTTGGGCTATTCCTAGTGGGCCTGGGTGCCCTGGTCGAAATTGACTACCGTCGGGTGATATTCTGTATTTTTATTTATTGTTATAGACAGATATTTTTCAATTTGCATTATACGATAATAACTGACTGTGAATATCTAGAGTAAACCTCTTGTTTGTGTGTTAAAGGGATAGGTAACCCCCCACAAAAATTGTAATTAAAAAAGAAAAAGAAAATGTAAAATAAAAATGAAAATGCAATATAATTCATATATTAATTTAATTAAATTAAAATAATATTATAATTTGCCATGAAAATATTATAAAACTATTGTGATATATTTCAAGTCTTCTGAAGATTTTGTGTAATGAACATATGCCATATTTATTTTAAGAGACTGGAGATGGAGAAATTTGATCATATTGGAATCTAGCACATGATTCCTATGGTGATTGTGTGATTTGATGTGATGTGATTTTTTTCTTTTTTTTTTTTTTTCTTCATCCTTTTTGGAGTTTTTGAGCTAGTGGTTACTAGGGTGAACAATTTGTTTTTGTATTCCATGTAATAAAAATAACAGTATGAGTGTTGTTTTAACTCATTGTCACATATGGATCTGTGCCTGATAGGCTAGTGCATTTGGAGCGGCCGCATTTCCCTCTGAGGGTGCCGTCACAAAGAAAGAGGTGTCTGTGGCCTTCTGTTCCATCGCTGAGATCTTCTTCACAGATCTCTGGTAAATATTTTTCCTTTTTTACACAGATGTATGCTGGCTTTTATTCAACTTCTGACAATCTTTGTTTGCTCTGGCCTTTCTCACTCTTTTCATTTCTCAACCTTTTTTGGCGCTTTCTGTACCTTATGATGACATGAAATGCCGCATACACGTGCACACACACACACACACACACCTGGGATGCTACAGACTGGAGCCCATCTGCTCTGAGGCCTGCTGAAAAGATCTAATCACAGACTGGTTGATAGAGGGATAGAGAGAGGAAGAGGGTTGGGAATTCAGGATGGGAGTAATAGTAGGAGAGAGATGAAATGTAGATTTGGATTGGAGATGCGCTTAGTGTTGATTGCCGAGGATCTTGGCATAGCGTGACTTCATTCAAACCCTGAGATTGAAATTCAAAGCACCAGGGAAAGGTCAGGTTTATTGACTATATGTAAGCACCATACCATTTCACACATCAATGTACATTATGAAGGTACAGCAGCAGCCTCTAGCAAAGTACAGTATGTCTTTATGTCTTTCCTCTTGATATACTGTGTAGCTGTATGTGTGTATCGGGGTGTGTTGCTTTGGTAGATGTTTGCTGCAGGCGATAACTGGAAAATCAAGAGCAGAAAAGAATGTGTGTGCTAACAAATAATATTTTCTTCAGTAGTGTGGATGCCCTTGAGTGCTGTGGAAACTCTGGTTTAGTTCAATTATTGGTCAAACTTGTAATTTTGTGCAGACATGATCCAGCTACAAGACACAATGTTTGTTACTCTGAAATGGTTTAAAAAATAACTAAAATTCTTATGTGTGTGTGTGTGTGTGTATATCCTATACCACTTCTTCTGGTAATATTTCATAAATCCTCTCATCTTTGCTTGCTTTCTCTTATCCTATTCTACTTTATATTGTCATATCATACTTCCTATTGTACAACATCATCCTTGCTTTCATCCATTCTTGTTTTACCTCATCTTTGGTTTTAGTTGGTTCAGAAATTATTATTTTTTTTTGTGAAAGTGTTCACGCACAGGTTTTTAAGCAGGTTTTTATTACACACAACTTCCTCCCAACCCAACTTTCCCTCATCTTATCTTACTTTCACTCTTATCATATACCACTTTCTCTCATCCTGCCTACTTCCTTTTATCCTACACCATTTTTTTCCTCATACCCTGCTACCTTTTATGTTGTACTGCTTCCTCTCAACTTACATTACTTCCTTTCACCTTATATCATTACCTATTCTATCCTTATCTTTTGTCACTTCCTCTCATCCTATCCTGCTACCTCTCTTTTGTTTGAAATAAATATAAGTTTAATTAAAGTGTTAAATCAAAGTTATTGATTGATGATAATTTCTTTGTGAAAACATTTGCACAAAAAATCGTCAAAAAATGCATATACACATGGTAAGTGACAAAACTTTAAAGGGATAGTTCACCCAAAAATGAAAATTCTGTCATAATTTACTCACCTTCAAGTTGTTCCAAACCTGTATGAGTTTCTTTCTTCTGCTGAACACAAAAGAAGATATTTTAAAGAATGTAATGGTAATCAAACAGTTGACGGTAGACATTGACTTCCATAGTACCACGGAAGTCAACTGTCTGGTTACCGACATTCTTCAAAATATCTTCTTATGTTCAACAGAAGAAAGAAACTCATACAGGTTTGGAACAACTTGAAGTTGAGTAAGTGATGACAATTTTCAGTTTTAGGTGAACTATCAATTTAATAACACTAAATGATTTTTATGTGCTTTAAATATAACTGTTTTTATTGTTTGACAGCATGGAGGAGGGCGCTGCTGACCGCTGCAAAGAGGCCATCGATAAAGCTCTACAGTACGACGAACACAACCCTGAGGCTTTGCAGCTGATGGCCAGCTACCTGTTCAGCATTGAGAAAACTGAGGTACAACAGGACATCTGCGGAGTGAATTACCCAGAGTTCCCTCATCGTCTCCCTGGTTCACTGAAGAAAAGTGTTCTGAGCAGCGGGGCATTATGCAGTCATAATTAGTGTAGGTGGAGAGCAGCTGAGAAAGCTGAGTCATGTGTTTCTGAGAAGGAGACACAGATGAAATTGTGTGAAAGAGAAGTGAGCGATTAAGAGAGAGGGGTTTCGGGCATGTATGCTTGTTTTTGTATGAGGAATAGACAAAGATGACAGATGAGAGAGTTAGGTTGCAGCTAATGAATTATAAGCCATTAGTAGAACAAGCTTATTGAAAAGGACCCACTGTGGGACAGATTTACAACTAGTGCAAACACATTCGCTTCAATGCAGTTCCTCACTGAACCATTAGGGGGCAAACAGACATAAGACTACAGTACTAATCCTGAGCTACACTCTGAGTTGAGCTTCAGTGTGCAGCTTAAAACGCTTGCAACGTTTGTGGGTATTTTCACTTCAGAAGACAGTTCCATTTCCCTTTCTGACAGTAGAACTTGACTTAACAATCATAAACTTGAGTCTCTTTGTGTGCTCTAACCTCAACCTTTTTCATGCTTGTACATTTTCATCTCATCCTATGTCACTCCCTCTCATCCTATATTGCTCCCTCTTGTTCTTTAGCACATTCTATAATCCTGTACAACTTCCTCTTATGCATGCTATTTCCTACTTCCTCTAATGGTTTACTACTTCCTCTCATTCTATGCAACATCCTCTTGTCTTATCTTAATTTCTCTCATCTTATTCCTTCTTATTGCCCATTCTATTTCCTATTTTTCATCATATACAGTACCACTTCTCTCATCCCCTCATCCTCAATGTTCCTTATCCTTTACTGCTTCCTCTCATCCTAGATTACTTCATTTCATCTCATACCACCACCAGTTATCCTACTTTGTCACTTCTTTTCATCCTATACCACTTCCACTCATCTTATAAATTATCGGGTTGTCCTATCCTATTTCTTGTCATCCTATTCTGCTTTCTACCTCCTCATATCCTATCCTATTTACTCTGCTCTGAGACTGTTTACTCTCTTCACATCCTGTATTGTTCCCGCTTGTCTTTTACCACTTTCTCTTATCCTGCACCATCTTATTTATGCTATTTCCTTCGTCCTCTCATGCTTTACTACTTTCTCTCATCCTATACCACTTCTATTTCCTACTTATTTGGATCATATACAGTGCCACTTCTTCTCATTCTTTATCACTTCTTCTCATGCTGTAAGACTTCCTCTCATCTTATCTTACTTTCTCGCACTCTGACCTACTTCCTTTCGTCCTATCCCTCTTCCTCTCAATGTATTCTACTTCCTTTCATCCTTTACTACTTGCTCTCATCCTTTCCTACTTCCTTTCATCTTTCTGTAAACCTACCTTCTGTCACTTCCTCTCATGCTTTACTACTTCCACTCATTCTATACTACTTAATCTTTTCTTATTTTACTTCCTCTCATTCTATACCACTTTTTGCCCATGCGTAGTACTTTCTTTGCATCATATCATCCTGTATCAACCTGACCTACTTCCTTTCATCCTACCCTGCTTCCTCTTAATGTTTTTGACCTCCTCTTATCATTTACTGCTTCCTCTAATCCTGTCATACTTCTTTTAGTCTCATACCACAACCTGTTATTGTACTTTGTCACTTCCTCTTATCCTTTACCACTTCCCCTCATCTTATAGAACTTCCTGTTGTCCTTTTCTGCTTCCTAGTTGGCATACTATTCTACTTCCTAGTTCCTTATATTCTTTCCCATTTCCTCTGTTCTGAGTTTTTTCATTCCATCCCACTACCTCTCCTGCCATCTTACTCCCTTTCATGCTATATTGCCCAAGCTATTTCCTACTTCTTTGCATCATATACATTGCCACTTCCTATCATCCTTTATTACTTCCTGTCATCCTGTCTTACTTTCGCTCTCCTTAACCTACTTCTTTTCATCCTATCCTGCATCCTCTCAACATAATCTATCTTTCATCTCATACCACTACCTGTTACCCTACATTCTGTCACTTCCTCTGACCCTATACCACTTCCCATATCTTATAGAGCTTCCTGTTGTCCTATCCTACTTCTTGTCTTCCTATTTTACCTCCTAGTTCCTCATATCCTATCCAATTTCTCTCATCTCATCCTATACCTCTTCCTGAGGCATGTATTGTGCCTGTATTTTTACAATCAGAATATGTAGAGAGGCTCTTGCAAATTTATTTTATCATACTTTATACAGGAGGGGCGTGAGTACCTGAAGAAGAGTGTGTCGTCATGGTTACCTAGCCTACAGAAAAAGGAAGAGTCCTCGGCGAGTGCAGCGCACGACATGGAGGAGGAAGAAAATCAGACTAAGGTGCGTGCACAGGTGCTTGTGTTCCAAAGGCAACAGAGAGATAAAGATAGGACACATCATGACCTCTCCTTTGACCACGTTCTGATTGCAAGGAAGGAAATGGCACTGCACTTAAAGAAGTTTTTAGTCTGGGAAAGATGAGGGAAGAAAGAAAACAAACTAGCTTATTTATGTTTTTATTTTCCTATCAAAGCTAGGCCAAGGCTGTGGCAGTCTGCTGCATGGCTGGCCCTGCGGCCATACGTGCACACACACACACACAGCTTCCCAATCAAGTGACCACACTTTTCCATTGACACCTTTTTTTGCTCAAGGCTACACGTTTCATGCTTTTTCAAAAATATATTTTTGTTTCTGTATGTCTAAATGAATTTTCGCAGTTCATCTGTTAAATAGCTGAAGAAACCAGAGAAAAACAAGCCTCACCTGAACTGACTAATTGTGGGAATTTATAATAGTTTGTTTACTTTCCTACTGGTTAAAGGTGCCCTAGAACCAGTTTTTATAAGATGTAATATAAGTCTAAGGTGTCCCCTGAATGTGTATGTGAAGTTTCAGCTTAAAATACCCCATAGATTAAAAAAAAAATAAAAAATTTAACTGCCTATTTTGGGGCATCATTAACTATGCACCGATTCAGGCTGCGGCCCCTTTAAATCTCGCACTCTCTGCCCCCTGAGCTCTTGACGATAATACAGTGCATTTACAAAGTTCACACAGCTAATATACCCCTCTAATGGATCTTTACAAGATGTTCGTCATGCATACTGCATGCATGCGTCGGATTATGTGAGTATAGTATTTATTTGGATGTTTACATTTGATTCTGAATGAGTTTGAGGCTGTGCTTCATGGCTAAAGCTAACATTACACACTGTTGTAGAGATTTATAAAGAATGAAGTTGTTTATGCATTATACAGACTGCAAGTGTTTAAAAATGAAAATAGTGACTGCTCTTGTCTCCATGAATACAGTAAGAAACGATGGTAACTTTAACCACATTTAACAGTACATTAGCAACATACTAACGAAACATTTATAAAGACAATTTACAAATATCACTAAAAATATCATGTAATCATGGATCATGTCAGTTATTATCGCTCCATCTGCCATTTTTCGCTATTGTTCTTGCTTGCTTACCTAGTCTGATGATTTAGCTGTGCACATCCAGACGTTAATACTGGCTGCCCTTGTGTAAAGCCTTGAACATGGGCTGGCATATGCAAATATTGGGGTCATACATATTAATGATCCCGACTGTTACGTAACAGTCGGTGTTATGTTGAGATGTTCTTCGGAGGTCTTTTAAACAAATGAGATTTACACAAGGAGGAAATAATGGTGTTTGAGACTCACTGTATGTCATTTCCATGTACTGAACTCTTGTTATTCAACTATGTCAAGGTACATTCAAATTTTGATTCTAGGGCACCTTTAAAATTTCAGGGAACTTGCTTGGCACTAGACATTAATTTGTGATATGTAGATGAAGCTTTGCGACTTTTGGAAAATCCTGGCAGTTAGGAGAGCATGTGAATGTTTGAAGCATCAGGCTCAGCACTCTCATCAATTCTTTTTACATAGTTGAATTTGTAAACATTCATCCAGTATAGAGACGAAAGAGATTGTGTTAAAATATACAATACAATAATGAGCCTGATAACATCACAGACAGGCTACAATGAACACAAGAGATGAAGTGGCCTTGATGGTATGATGATATATTGAAATAGAAAAGAGTGTTTATGAAAAGGGATTATTGAAATGTCTATTGAGACCCTGAGAAAATCAGTCACAGCCAGAACTTTTATCGGTTTAATGGATCATTAGTCAAATGCTAGTAGACATTTTGTTTTTTTCTATCCTAAAATAGTTCTCTTAAACACCTATACAATTTAAGATAAAGTCATGAAGATACATTTCTACCAGATTCAAGCAATTTTTGGAGTAAAAAATTAGGTTTATGGAAAGCTTTTTGTAGCATGCTGTCATTTAACACTGACAATGCTTCTGACACATCAACTTTAATTCTTTTGCACAAGATGCATTGTTTGAGGTTGCAGATATTTGTTGTTTAATTGAACATGCATTTTTATTCATAAACATGCTTTAGAAGAAGACAGGAGGCAAACAATATTCAGTAATAAACAATGTACACTGTTCATAAGTTTGGAGTAGGCACGATTTTTTTAAATACTACCTATTCTTTTATTCAGCAAGAATGCATCAATTGATCAAAAGTGACAGTAAAGGCTTTTACATTGTTATAAAAGATTTTCAAATAAATGCTGAACTTTTTTTTCATCCATGTACCCTCAAATAAACAGTATAATGATAAGAAGCACAACTGTTTTCAACATTGATAATAGTAAGAAATGTTATTTTATCATCAGATCAGCATATTAGAATGATTTCTGAAGGATCATGTGACACTGGAGTAATGGATGCTAAAAATTCAGCTTTGCCAATACAGGAATTAATTACATTTTAAAATATATTCATATATATTATATATAATATATTTTATTATAATAACATATCACAATATTCCTGTTTTACTGTGTTTTTAATACATGCAGCCTTGGTGATATTGATAATCTTCTTTAAAAAACATTTTAATCTTATCCACCCCAAACTTTCAGTAATGTACTTATTTTCTAATCCATCTTTGTAGATTAATCATTAATGAGTCTTTTAAATCAATTTTCATCATTTTCTCATCAATTCACATCATCAAGTCTTTCATCATTACCCTTCATTAATTTACATTTCAGTTAATATTTATTCTTTTGTGTTTTAGAGCAACATCCCGCCTTATGAATCCAGAATAACAACAGCCAAACTGCTGATCGAGGCTGAGGAGTATGAGGTAGGACAGTGGTCTAGCTCAACACTTTTAAGAAGAACATTTCAAATGTTTCATTTGGTTTCCTTATAGTATAGAGAATTCACATTTCAGAATGTTCAACTTGAACGCTTCTCAGCCAGGCCGAACTGAAGCATCCACTGAATGTTGAAGTGGAGCGTATAGTACCTGTCAGTAATTCTTTGAGATCTTAGTGGTGGTGGGGATGTCTTATACACAGATTCAACTGATGAGCTTTTTTTCAAGCTATTGGGTTAGAAACTATTTCATAATAGTGCATTGGATCTATTCTGTAGCCAGTGTGTTAGCACAGTTTAATTCAAGTCAATCTGTTCTTGCTGTGCAAGCAAGTTTAGAGACCTATAGAATACATCTTGTGCAAGTACACTAATATTAGCTATATGTCTAACAAACAGGCTTAAAGCTGTCAGTGTTGTGTGTAATGAGAAGGTTTAATTTGTGCTATATTGCAGCTGTAGAGTAAACCATCACCCAGTGTGTTGTATTACTATATAATTGTCAGCGGGGACAATTACTTACTGTCTAATGGTCTGTCTATGTCTATTTCTGTGGCAGCCATGAGGCTGGTGATTTGAACAAATCAGCTATACCTCTTTCCACCCACCAGCTCCACAAAGCAAAAGAGTTGTAAGTGCAAAAAACAGTAAATACTTAAGTAAACATTGATGTGGTATCAAGAGGACCGATCCTCACATAAAAATATTGATGCCAAATTTTTTTTTTACTTTTCTTATTGTGAAAATCAGTGCGCAACATAAACTTAAGGGCTTTTCACACTTGAATAGTTAACCCTGGGTCATTCTAAACCCCAGGTTAATGGAATCCTGGGTTTTCTTGCTTCACGTTTCACACTGAATATTTTACCTGGGGTTAACAATTAATACTGGGTATTCATAAGTTGACGTTTCACATTGTACTTTACTAAACCCTGGGTTAATTTTCTTATTTGGATATTTGCGGTGTCAGTGTCAATGATTGGAAAAACGTAACACGCGACCTGTGTACATAGGCTAACTGTAGCATTGTGCTTCCTCACCTCGTATTGCCGACTGAACTATCGAGTTTATACCGGGTGTGTCTCATACGTTCTGAAAAGTGAAGCCACGGGCTCTTTGATCGCCCCCTGGAGGCTGGATGCAGTACAGGTCATAAACCCCGCCCTCTCAATGCAGTCGAATGAGACTTCAGTGAAAACTTAAAAATAAATTCTGCTTCAAATAAAACTTTATGAAAAATGGTTTTGGTCATTTAAGGTAGTTGTTATCACACTGATATATATTCAATTGTTCGTTTTTGTGATGATTTAGATTTTAGCTAGCAATTTGATGCTATAAAAACGGGGCGTGTCGTCATGATTCGAAGTTGATTAACAGCTCAGCTTGTCTGAGGACTGTCGGAGCTTCGAGGGGAGATTGAAGATGTATTAACTAACTGTTAATTTTCGATTTCTTTGTTATTTAACACCAACAAAATGAGTTGTTCAGCAGTAAACTGTACTAACCGACCTACAGGATCTGACGGATCACTGAACCTTTTTCTGTAACATTAAATATGGGTGTTATAAGCTAATTAATAAATGTTATTAGTTAAGATAACACACCTAATGTTAACAATGTCGGGAAAAAGCAGGTGATCGTTATCTGGCAGTTACTTATTATTTTTATGGGTATAAAATAATAATTAGCAGGACAAAACTAATGATAGCTTACTCTAATTACAGCAATCGATCTCCTGTAACATTAGTTGAACTTGATTTAAAATGGCAGGACCGTTTCTGACGATTTAGAGTTGTTTCTAGTGGCATATTATATTGATTTTATCTACTGAATTTGCTGTTTTAAAAGTATTATTGCTCTAGAAATAGAATAGCCTATTATTTTATAGGTAGAATTTTAAATTGTATATAATTTTTATAGTCTATTTAAAATACATGAATGATGACGCAGTCGTCTGGGCGGAAGTTTGATATCGCGACTCCGCCTCCGGCTCCACTGACGGTTCCTTCTGCGCATGCCCAGGCTCCAAACTTACGTATTGCGTAACATGTCAGCGCCCATTCGGTCGGCCATTTTGGCTTCAGTTCATTACAATGGAAGGAAGCGACGTCGCGTCGTCCATCTTTTTTTACAGTCTATGGTTTATACTGAATGGACATATCAGACTATAGCCCTATTCTGACGGGATTAGTTTTACGTGGGGAGGTGGAGTAAAGTAATTTTACCTCAGGATGTCTGTAATATTAATTGGCCAATTTGCACGGGACAAGACATCTCAGTAAAATTAGCAGAAGTGGGAGGGTAACTCGATTTACTCCCTGTCGTCATGTGGGTATACGTTGCTTCCTGATACAATGTGCGAAAACACATATAATCTAAATATATAAACTATAACAGTTAGGTCCGATTTATTAATTAAATTCTGATTGGATTATGATAATAGGCACTTAGCTAAAGATAAAATTTGTTTTGTGCCTCTGACAATTGCTTCGATCTTCTTTTTGCTCTGAATGGTACAGTATGTAGAAAATACTTGAGGTTTGCCACAGACTTGTCCCACCACCTACAACACAAAAGAATGTTTCTTCAAGTGCTTCCATGCTTGAAAAATGCGCAGAAAAATACTAGGTCATGGGTTCGAGTCTCAGGTCCGGCAGAGATTGTCGGTGAGGGGAGTGAATATCCAGCGCTCTCCCCACCCTTAATACCACGACTGAGGTGAGACCCTTGAGCAAGGCACCGTACCCTCAACTGCTCCCCGGGCACCGCAGCAGTGGCTTTCCACTGCTCCGGGTGTGTGTTCACTGCTGTGTGTGTGCACTTGGATGGTTTAAATGCAGAGCACAAATTCCGAGTATGGGTCACCATACTTGGCCACATGTCACTTCACTCACGAAATGACGGATTTTTACCGTACAAATTTACAGTGGGTCTATTCGAACTGGATTAGTATTAGCTAAGTTACCTGAGGTAATTTTTCCGGACCTTTTCACAGAAGGTAAAAGTTGCCGTAATCTTTACTGACATTGTCCATAATGATTACCGAGATGGCACATTCGGACGGGACTAAAGTCACTGAGAAGCTCTGGTAATAATTACTTTACCCTCACCTCCGCATGTAAAACTAATCCCGTCCGAATAGGGCTATTAAACGTAAGAATGAAATGGTAATTTCTTCACTCAAATTGTTGTGTTTTTCAATTGTCGACATTTTTTTCCTCTCAAACGCTGAATGTACTGTTTATATACAATGCGCAGCGTTTCCGTGACTGTCCAAAGCAGGCAAATATGAGTAACTTATTTGATTGGTTGCTAAACGTCTAGCTGTAACATTCTAACATCGCATCGTATCACACTGTAGTTTGGCACCGCTTTTGCGGTGTTAACCCTGCTCCGGAGCAGAGTTTCATAACCCCCGGTAAAAAGCGTGGAAGTGTGAAGTGTGAAACGCTCCTTTACCCAGGGTTAAAAGTGGTGTGTAGAATGATGATAACCCAGGGTTTGTGGGTGCAGTTTAAAAAGCCTTGTAGTGGGGGAAAAATGAGCTGACAGCTTTCATTGAAATAGAAAGTGCTGATATTGACAGAGACAGAAGCATCATATACAACAATATAAAAGGTACAGCAAAATGTGACATTTATCAAATGTGTTTAAGTTGAGATAGATGTATCGGTAGCATTATTAGTATTGGAAATACTGGCCTTCATTAATTGTACTTAGTAAAAATATATTATTAATATACCTAAATTATATAGTCTTTAAGTTCTTTCTGATCTCTAGTATAGCATTTTAAAATTGGTTTATCAGTCATAACATGTAAATAATTATCAGCTTCTTGTTTTATTCCAAAACTTATTGAGCTGCCTACATAGACAGCATTTTTGAGTGTCATCAGATGGATTTAAATGATGATGCCCTAACATGCTCACTTGTCTGTGAGAAACAGCCTTTCAAAAGTTGTCGTGAACTATATAGTTCTCCAGTGTTGTTTTGTAGTTTGTCAGTGTAAAGGAGTCCCACAACTCTTTTGGAGTTCTGAGCAACACAGTGTCGACAGTTATTAATGCTAAGACTATAGATTTGTTTCCCTTTAAACTCTTTTCTCCTTTTCTATCAGGGCTAAGGCGACCTCTGAATAATGCAGGAATGGTATTTTATTTGCACTTTACCATGACCTTTCCAGTTGAGTGTGAGTGTGCAGTAAGACTCTTTTTGTGCACAGAGTGCGAACGTCCTGACACCTGTCCAGCACTCAGAGAGAGGTATTGGAAAAAGTGAGAGAACAGAGAATTTAAATAATAGTGAAGAGGAAAGGGAAAGAATGACAGGGTCGAGAGACAGAATGAAATAAGGCAGGACCAGGATGAGATGCTGTAAAAGTGAAAGTCAGTTTGAGAGAGAGAGAGAGAATGATAAATTGACAGCTGTGGGGAGTGCACTTTTCTTTAGTTTTTCACACTTGCTTAGATTTGTTCGGTTCATCCTGAGGAGACAGTGAAGGACTGAGTGCTGCAGCCTGACTTATAAAAAGCGTCTGCTCTCCCTTAGCCGAACACAAATAGAATCTCCTCTCAGCATGGGGGACATATTAATATTAAAACCAGTCACCTGGCTGTCTGTCAAAATGATGCCAAAGGTTGCAGGGTCGTCTCTGCGACAGCGGGTGTTTAGACAGAAGCCGGGCCCCCCGGCAGCAAGGCCCTTTGATTGGACAGCTGGGAAAGGTGAGTACTTCTAAACAGAGAGAGAGAGAGAGAGAGAGAAGGATGGACTAATTTAGATATCTAGAGGCAGTCCAAGCTCTAAAGATGCTGGTGTAAAAGTTCAGTATTAAACAGTCAGCACAGTAAATGAAGCCTAAATTGCTCAAAATAAACATTTTTTCGTAATAAACACTCTTAGACATATTTCACATGATTCCTTAGTACACATCCTAATAATAATAATAAACAATCAATTAAACATATATTAAATTATAAAAATGAATAATATTAACAAAAATATGAACCAAAACATAATTAACTAATAATGTCAATGTCAGACACATTGACCTGGGACTTGGTTTTATGATATTATCATATTTATTGGTATCTGGGTCGTGATACACTTGATACACAATAATATTACATTTAAAATTTATGGTAAAAAAAAAACAAACAAAAAAACTGGTTGCCAGAAAAAAGTTTTTTTCTGATAAAAATTATTAACAGTGTACAATAATATTGTGATTATGTTTAGCATATAGTTGTGTAAAACTGCAATTTTATATATTGGCATTTTATTTTTAGATATTTCCTAAAAACAAAAAATGTGATTTTTGAATATTTTGACAGTATATTAAGGTAAAATGTTGCAATACTTTGAAATAGTGAGTTTTCTATTTCATGTTATCCTTTGAAGTAAGGAAGTGAGGAAGGCTCTATTATTATTATTGTAGGGGTAGAATGTTTTGCTTGCTTTATAGATTAGATATAGAGGGTGTATGTGCCCTCTTGGCATAATGTCCTGCATGAGTACATTCAATATTAGTTTTATTGGCTATGTATGTAACTGTCAGACAGTGGCAATTCAAAATGAGTTTTGAGGACTCGGGAGAGTGTGTGTGTATGTGTGTGTTAGTGTTAGTGTGTGCGTGTGCGTGTGTGTGTGTTAGTGTGTATGTAGTGGCAGTGCATGCTGCATGAACTAACTCGATATTAGCAAGGCCTTTTCCTGCTCCGCTCCAGCTGGGTCAAAGCCTGACACACTCTGTGACAGCACAAGATTGATGTCTTACTTTGCCAGTGGTTTGAACAGAGGGAGGAGAGGAAGAGAGTCACGGGCAGTAGAATGAGAGGGAGGAATGGAGAGAGCCAAAGAGACATAGTTGTATAAAATGCAGTGGTTGGGAGAAGAAGGAAGTCTTGCCCTTTGAACAAAGTGACAAAGGTACTGTATAATGAAAGTAGCAGTGGACTTAATTATCTCTAAAGAGGGAGATATTTAAAAGAAACTCAAACCCTAGGGACCCACACACAAGGTTATACACACACCCAGACCCCTGTTATAATTAGTTTTTTGGAGCTAATGACAACATACTGTCCACTTCTTCAAATAATAGACTTTTTTTACTTTTTGTCTGTGAACTCAGCGGCCTGCAACTCATTGTACAGTGACCTCAAAATGTATCTAAATGTTCCTAATTTAATGAATGTCATTGCATTACATAAAATATCAAACCTGTTTTCGTTTGGGTTGATTTTTAGGTTAACCTAGATTGGTTAAAACTAATTCACTAAAATGGCTAAGATTCTCACATCATTTTTTTGCAGATTTCACTTGATTTTGTATTTTATTTGATTTTATTCTGAAATGGAAATGGAATTAATTCAGATTGATCCAAATTGTGGCTTTTGTGACAAAATACTTTTTGGGTCATATTTGTGTCAGTTTATATAAAAGAACAGTTCATCCATAAACAAATATTCAGTCATCCTTTACTCAACCTAATGTTGTTTCGGACAAATTGTACTTATGAATCAAATGTTTTAAAGGGTTAGTTCACCCAAAAATGAAATTTCTGTCATTTATTACTCACCCTCATGTCGTTCCACACCCTTAAGGCCTTCATTCATCTTCAGAACACAAATTAAGATATTTTTGATTAAATCCAATGGCACAGTGAATTGTGCATTCACAGCAATGACATTTCCTCTCTCAACATCCATAAAGGTACTGAAAAACATGTTTAAAACAGTTCATGCGAGTTCAGTACTTCTACCTTAATATTATACAGCTACAAGAATAGGAGATCCGTGCCACTGATCCGATTCATAAAGATCTGAAGCAGTGTTTTGAAATCGGCCCATCACTATATTGCTGAAAAGTCGTTATTTTGGGTTTTTTTTGGCGCACAAAAAGTATTCTCGTCACTTTATAATATTAACGTAGAACTACTGAACTCACATGAACTGTTTTAAATATGTTTTTAGTACCTTTATGGATCTTGAGAGAGGAAATGTCATTGCTTTGAATGCAGACCTTACTGAGCCATCGGATTTAATCAAAAATATCTTAATTTGTGCTTCGAGGATGAATGAAAATCTTACGGGTTTGAAACAACATGAGGGTGAGTAAATGATGACAGAATTTTCATTTTAGGGTCAACTAACCCTTTAGTGAATCAGTTTATCCAGTGAACAAAACTAATCTGAATGATTTTTACAGCTCACTGAAGGGAAATAATAATATTAGTAAATAACAAATTAGATTTTGATCTGTTCCTCACACAAAAGCTACCATTCAAACGTTTTTTTTTTTTTCAGAAAGGATGCATTTGATCGAAAGTGTCACATATATTTATAATGTTACAAAATATTTCTATTTCAGAAATGCTTTCTATTCATCAAAGAATCCTGAAAACAATATCACGGTTTACACAACAATATTAAGCTGATTTCAGCTGTGATAATAATAATAAATGTTTCTTAAGCAGTAAATCAGCATATTAGAATGATTTCTTAATTTAAATTAAAATTTAAATAGAAATAGTTCCTTTATTGGCTTTACTGTATTATTGATCAAATAAATGCAGCCTTGTTGAACATACAAACTTTCTTTCAAAAATATTATTAATATTATTGGCCCTTTTTTGTGTCCTTTTTGAATCTTGAAAGCTCCAATCGTCATTTATTGTAATTACCTGGAAAAGAGAGTCCAGTACATTTGTCCAAAATTTCTCCTTTTACGTTCCATGAAAGGAATGACGTGACTGTGATTGAATGAATTTTCTGGGTCTATCCCTTTCACCTGACACAATGCTGCTGTCCTGCAGAGTTTAGCAGCAACACTGATTAAAAAAACCTCACCTGACTGTAGCCTTAGTAATACTGAAAACATTGATTAACTTGTTCAGGTGTGTTTGATCAGTGTTGGAGCAAAACTCCACAGGACCACGGCACTCCAGAACTGACATTGCCCATCCCTAGTCTAAGCAGTAGTTTGTCAGTAAGCTGGCTCTTTGGAAGTGATTTAAAGTACTTAATACAGGATATAAAGGAGTTCATGTCTCATCTCAAGGGGTTTGAGCCTCGAACCTTTTGGTTAGGTTTGCTACGCTATGCTACTCTATGATTTCTACTTGTCAGAATTTCTTAATCTAAGGATTTTGTTGATGTCAGGACACCTTTGTACAGGATTAACATTGTGGCAGCTATAGATGTGGCTTCTATAGTGATTTTCCTCTGAGTATAGGAGCACATGACAGTCTCTTAGAGACTAAGCTAAGGCATTAACACATTTTCACATCTTTGCTGGGTGCGAATAATGTTCTCTTTTTTTTTTTTCCCATCTCTTTCTCATTCCGCTCTTTTGTTGTGTGTGTGTCAGAGCTCGGCAAGAGAGTCATCAGTAATCCAGAACGGCTCTGATAAGAATGATAATTTGGGACGATACTCTTTTTCCTTGCGTCAGTCTCAGGGGGCTTAAAAAGAGGACCGAGGAGTATTTTTAGAATCAAGGAAGCAGTGTGTGTGTGTGTGTTAAAGGATTAGTCCACTTTTAAATACACTTTTCTTGATAAATTTACTCACCTCCATGTCATCCAAGATGTTTATGTATTTCTTTCATCAGTCGAAAAGAAATGAAGGTTTTTGAGGAAAACATTACAGGATTTTTCTCCATATAGTGGATTTCAATGGCTACCAACAGGTTGAAGGTCCAAATTGCCGTTTCAGTGCAGCTTCAAAGGGCTTTAAACGATACCAGATGAGTATCTAGCGATTGTCATCTTCATTTTCATTGTCATCTGTCATTTTCGAAAAAAAATACAACCGTTTATGCTTTAAAAACTAAATATTGCCTTGAACATACATTCCGTTTCCGCATTCTTCATTACGCTTACGCTTCCCTATTCAACTTATGGAACGAACGTGGCGCCAGTTTTGTTTTTTTCTTTAAGTAGAATAGGGAAGGTGTATGACATTCAGCATAAGCATTATGAAGAATGCGGAAACGGAAAGTACGTTCAAGGCGATATTTTGTTTATAAAGCATAAACTGTTGTATTTTTTTCAAAAATGACCGATTGTTTCACTAGATAAGACCCTTATTACTCATCTGGTATTGTTTAAAGCCCTTTGAAGCTATACTGAAACTGCAATTTGGACCTTCAACCTGTTGGTAGCCATTGAAATCCACTATATGGAGAAAAATCCTGTAATGTTTTCCTCAAAAACCTTCATTTCTTTTTGACTGATGAAAGAAAGACATGAACATCTTGGATGACATGGGGGTGAGTAAATTTATCAGAAAAAAAGAGTATTTAAAAGTGGACTAATCCTTTAAGGCAAAGGCCATCTTTGGTGTTCACTTAATGTATTTCTTAGATTGCTAAATTGTCTTGTCAAGTCTTCATGTATTGAGAATATGTTGTAGTTTTGTGGGTTTTTGTTAGCTTGTTTAATTACTATCCCTCCAGTGAGTGTGTTTGTAGCTCCTTGCATTCAGCTGATGTGATTGCTGTCGTAATCTAATAAGGTTGCATAATAGAAGTGTATCTGTGTTTGATTACAGACAGATCCTTTTAATTTAGATCTCTGAGTAAATATCAAAACATCGCTCTGCTTTTTTGGCCATTTCATCCTGCCCGATACATGCCTGCCCGACATGGTTTTAGGTTAGGAATGTTGTATTGGCTGACCAGTGGCAGATGATGGGAGTGTTTGAGAAACCTGTTTGAAAACCGTCAATATTTTTGCAATTTTGTTTAGTACTGCTAGAGGTGCAGAAATTATACAAATTTAAATCAGATTTTTACATTTAGATTGCCTTAATGCCCATCATCTAACTCTCACTTAAAGATAATCTTTAAAAAACTAATAATTTAATGACGATGTTAACAAATCTTTATCAAATCTCAAAACTAATATACTTTTTTTCCTATTGTACGTGGGTCTCAAAACCATTATGAGTGTGTCACGGAGTGTGTAGTCAAAGTACAAAACAACGATTTTATGTGAGACTTTAATTTTGAAAGATGTGCGTGAAAGCTGTTGACTCTGCTGTTTTATCACACAGAAAACATTTTTCCATTCCATTGTGCTATTTTTCCAATGTTTTTCTATGTAAACACACACTCATCTTTTGCAGCATCTGGCTTGTGACACTCTCTAAAAATGCGGAGCATTTCAACATTTAAAAAACATGACTCTAGGTCTTTTGCTTTTTTTCCCATCTACTGTCCTGCATTTCACATTGTCCTGATTCAGTATCTGTTGTCAGATCATATGAGATAATGTTGTCAGGCTATGTATCAATGTCATTATCTTAACATTATATTCGTAATTGTTAGGGCTGGTGTTAACGTGTTTTTGCATTTAAAATTACGAGCATGCAACATTGTATGTCATCAATTAGCAAGTCATGAAATTGTACCAATAAATTACGTAATTGGTGTGTTTTGTATCAGCTAGGAAGGATTTGAATGCAGGCATGATGTTCATTCTATTCATCAGGATCAGTGTTCATACAGTATGTGTTATTAATAGTTAATGTTAGAATTGTGTATTTACCATGCTAACTGTAGTTTCTGTAACCTTAACCCAACATACCAATTCAGTATTTCTGATGACTCTAGTGGCATTCCAACTAGTTTGGGACTGCAGCCTAATCTTACAATTACTGTTTATTAATCAGTAATGAATCGGTGTATGTAATCAGTGTTAGTGATATTCTTACAATTTATGTGCATGTTAAGTAAAGTGGGCCAGTCCTTGTGTGTGTGTGTGTGTGTGTGTGTGTGTGTGTCTGTGTTTTGTTAAATATTTTTAAGAAATAAATTTGCTTGGTTCAGATTCCTAAAAAATTGGGCCGTTGCTAAATGACCATGGGAAAATGTGGGTCCCATGGCCAAATTATGTTGTGATGCCTAAATTCACTTGAAGCATTTTTATTTTTATTTTTTAGTGCTGTTTTTTTTATTTTTTTTTATTTTTTAGACAAAATAGTATGGAATTTATTAGCTGTTAGAAGAAAATAATAAAATATTTTTTTACTTTATTTTTCTCTGTATTTCTCTTTTTAGATGCATGTCTTTATGAAAAAGCATTGCGGTGGTGTTTTAATTACTGGGTCTAAACTAAACTAAATGAAACCAAGTATAAAACTTTTTCACCCCTGCTTGCAAGGCGAACTATAAAGAGAGATTTCTAAAGTGTCTCTACAGTGACCCTGGAGTCGTGTGCTTGTGTGTTTCTAACCCTTCATGCAAGACTCATAAGCTCACTGCCTGTTTAATGCCACTCTGAGCTCTTCTCTAATTGAGATAATGCTTTTCCGCAGCTCTAAGCTGGAGTGATTGGCTGACACTTTTAGCAGCGGTTAAAGGAACTTTTAGCTAATGAAAAGAATGAAATGTTCATCAGGCTCTGACACTGAATTATTGAGCACAAATCAAACTGTTATTTGATATGACTTTAAAGCTTTGGAGGGAGCTGAGAGGCTTGTGTGATGCACCATTTGATGTCAAAAAACACACACACATACACATACACATACACACACACACACACACACACACACACACACACACACACACACACACACACACACACACACACACACACACACACACACACACACACACACACACACACACACATATATATACACATTTAGTTCTCAAGCACATTGACCTAAACCTGCCAGAGGCTGTTTGTTCGTATCTCGTATCTTTAATCAGAACTTTCTGCAGGGAGCCCTTAACTTTGAATTTGAGTTTAAGGAGCTCATCAAATGTTTGAAGAGAACAAGGTCTGTACAGTCTTTGGGTTATACTGACATGCCAGTGATTTATAATCTTCTATTCTTAATCAAATCATTAATCAATGCTCATCTGTCCCCATTCACTTTCACTGTAAAAAAAAAAAAAAAAAAATGGCTCTGACATTCTACTCAATAAATGCTATGAAATTAACCTTTTGCTGCTCAGTTCTTCATTCATTGAGTTCAGAAGCATATTGAGAATGAGAGACAATATATGCAAATGAGAGGGTTGCATCTATAAAAAATAGGATTATTTCATTATTTTGTCTGCAAGATCAAATTAAGTATTATTCAGCTCAAAAAAATTATATCAAAAGTACTATTAAAGTACCGATTTGTTTGCTATTTTCAAAAACATCTATACTTCTACATTCTGAAGTAGTCCAATCTTTTTGTGTGGAACAGAGTGAAATTTAGTTCATATGGGTTTGGAATGACATGAAGGGTGAGTAAATGAGTTTAATTTTTGGGTGAATTATACTTAAAAAAAAAGAAAAAAAAAAAGAAAAAAAGGTGTTGCAGTTTGTCAAGTTTTTTTTTTTTTTTTGTCATGCTATTTCAGTAATGTACAATCACACTCAAAAATCAGCTTTCATTTCACTTAACATCCCATATAATGTAAATATGGAAGTTAATTAAATTCATTTGATGTAAATATGAAAGCATCAACTTCATCTGTCTTGATGATTTGAAATTATTTTCTAGGTAGATGCATAAACCACAATCATATCCACAGACAAACACTCTCAGCAATTGTGGTAAACAGCTGATAAATAATGCAACGACCGAGCTTAATTAGAAGCTGCTGATGAGTCATAAGTTCTCATTTGAATATTCGGTCCCAGTGAAGTCTCGTTACTAAAACGAGCCGGCCCCAATCATTAATTATTCGTTGTCTGCCCTGTCTCTAGTGATTGCTGGGCAAGAAAGCTTGTTTGCTTTTTAACACGGCACCAGAGCCCAGGCAGGGATAAAGCGATCAAAAGAGATGAAACGGACATAATGTGTGTGTGTTAGGTTGCAAATGCACAGGCCTGCTGCATTGTGGGACATGTTATTGTTATTAGCCTGCACATTTGGGGGACATTTTAGGCTAATAACACTGTTCATGATTAATGTGTTCTTCTGTGTTCATGCATGGATACGCACACGTGCAAATGTGTGTATGTGCTCCTGAGCACGGTGTGTAACACCCTCATAAGTCATATTCAGAAATCAGAAGAATGTGTCCTGTCATGAGGTCATATGAATGAGGTTAACGGTGTGTGTGGTAACCTTTTCACATACTCTCAGCAGACTTGAGATGGGCCATTAGCTCTTTCCCAGACATTTTCTCATACACGAAACGTTCTGGTTGGGCTGGGAACACAAGCCTGCTTTAAATCTTTCCCAGAGGCATTTTTTTTACGCTGTCAGTCCAGTCTTACTGTATATTACTGCATTTGCACTGCATTGGGTCCGGTATGTTTAGACAGGCCAGGGCCTCTATATCCACCTGAGCAGAGTCTTTTAAAAGCATATAAATTGCAAATATATTATTATAATATTGTAGAAGGTTTACCAGTATCTGATGGTGTTCTTAACAGGGTTAAATTGTCTTTTTCTTTCCCTGTCTGCTGTCTTTTGCTTCTCAGCTCATGAATCACCAGAAAAGGGTGCTAGTGAAGGGCTTGGGATTTGCATTCGTGTGTAGAGATTCTTCAGCCAATCACTGTTGCAAGAACATAATTTTCATAATTTCATTTCATTCACAAAAAATGTAATTTGTAAAATGTAAAAATACATGGCTATTATTACTGTCGATGGAGAAAAATGTGTTTTTCCCATATAATGCTGTAGTTATGGAATCTTCCACGATACAAAAAATTATCATCCATTTCTTGGAGTTGTAAAGTTTCCATCAGTATTTCCATCTATTTTTTTATGTCACAGTTGCTGATGTTGAAGTTTCATATACACATGCCTTGCGTCAGTAACGTCTTGATGTCAGACAGTAATATTTACACTGCATAAATAAGTATCTGTTCAGTTTTCAGTCATCCTAAATAATATAATCTTAAAAATATGTTTACTTTATTTGCAACACTGCATGTATTTGGTTTGTTTAAAACAGTTAAAGGTGCCCTAGATTCAAAAATTGAATTTACCTCGGCATAGTTGAATAACAAGAGTTCAGTACATGGAAAAGACATACAGTGAGTCTCAAACTCCATTGTTTCCTCCTTCTTATATAAATCTCATTTGTTTAAAAGACCTCCAAAGAACAGGCGAATCTCAACATAACACCGACTGTTACGTAACAGTCGGGGTGTACACCCCCAATATTTACATATGCCAGCCCATGTTCCCAACATTATGAAAGGCATTAGACAAGGGCAGAACGTCTGGATCTGCACAGGTGAATCAACAGACTAGGTAAGCAAGCAAGGACAATAGCACAAAATGGCAGATGGAGCAATAATAACTGACATGATTCATGATAACATGATATTTTTTGTGATATTTGTAAATTGTCTTTCTAAATGTTTCGTTAGCATGTTGCTAATGTACTGTTAAATGTGGTTAAAGTTACCATCGTTTCTTGCTGTATTCACGGAGACAAGAGCCATCGCTATTTTCATTTTTAAACACTTGCAGTCTGTATAATTCATAAACACAACTTCATTCTTTATAAATCTCTCCAACAGTGTAGCATTAGCCGTTAGCCACGGAGCATAGCCTCAAACTCATTCAGAATCAATGTAAACATCAAAATAAACACTGTACTTACGCGATTAGACATGCTGCATGACGAACACTTTGTAAAGATCCATTTTGAGGGTTATGTTAGCTGTTTGAACTTTTTTTTTAATGTTGTTTAAGGCAAGCGCGAGCTCTTGGGACGTGGAGCACAAGATTTAAAGGGCCACACACCCTGAATCGGCTCATTTCTAATGCCAAAATAGGCAGTTAAAAAAATGAATTAAAAAAAAATCTATGGGGTATTTTGAGCTAAAACTTCAGACACATTCAGGGGACACCTTAGACTTATATTACATCTTTTATAAAAAAGTTCTAGGGCACCTTTTTAAATTATTTTGCCAGTGTGAATAAATGAAAATAATTCTTCTCTGAAAAGTATTTTATGCAATTATTCTTAAACAAGACAATGATGAATTATTTTTAACAATGTATTGTGCCGAAATGGCAATTACAGTCCGTATCATATTTTCATAGTGTCACTATTAAACATGGTGTTATCTCATGGATCATAATATGCAAATGGAGATGATATATGAGTTTATGCATAGTGCAGCTATGCATTATAAGCTTCATATATGCTTATTTTGGGGATGAGACGGAGAGAGGATGCATGTATGCACAATTTCTAAAAAGGAGTTTTGGCGTATATACTGTTTTACAAATCTGAAAACCTTTGTGGCCTCTGGCCACAGTTAAAGATGAAAAATGAGTGCTAGGTTTAATTCTTTTTTTTTTTTTTTTTTCTAAAAACTAAAATGTCTAAAAACATTTTGAAATTTTCCTCAACATCTGGCTATACCCAACCCTAAACTTCACATAAAAAAAAAAACAAAAAAACAAAACAAAATAGTTTGGTTAGTCATTTTACTTGCACTCAGCAACCCTCTCCATTATATTATGATATTATGATATGATAATCAAGCATTATTTAATGAAGGACTGGTGGTGGTGCTTAAAGGGTTAGTTCACCAAAAATGAAAATTCTGTCATTAATTACTGACCTTCATGTCGTTCCACACCCGTAAGACATTTGTTCATCTTCGGAACACAAATTAAAATAACTGTGATAAAATTCGATGGCTCAGTGAGGCCTGCATTGCCAACAAGATAATTTAAAGCTTCGAAGCTTCATTAGATATTGTTAAATAAAGTTATTTAGTTTTTTTTGGCACACAAGAAGTTTTTAAATATGTCTTCAGTAGCTTTCTGGGCATCTGAAAGTGTTAATTATCTTGTTGGCAATGCATTGAGCCATCGGATTTTATCAAAAATGTCTTAATTTGTGTTCTGAAGATGAACGAAGGTCTTACGGGTGTGGAACGACATAAGGGTGAGTAATTAATGACAGAATTTTCATTTTTGGGTGAACTAACCCTTTAAGATATTGTTGGTTATTCAGTGTTTCTGAAAAAAAAAAAAGATAATAGTAATTATTATTAAAAGATAATAATAATACTAATTCTACTACTAATAACAATATACAGCACACTAAGGATTGATGAGCTGCTGGGTTCATGAATGTTAATCACGTTGTCAGCGTTCGCTCAAACCTGATTTGCTGAAATCAAAACTGGGACGTTAATAGATGAGCACCAGCCAATGAGATTGCCGTTTGCATATTAGTTCTGCCCACTACTGGAGAACCCAGCATTTCTTCTGCATGTTCTTAAAAGCTGAATAATTCTAAATGAATGTTATTTTGACTGGAAAATACAGTTTGCATGTAGCTTGTCGATTCTTTGTGTGTGTGTGAGAAACACAGTACTCTCAGCAAAGCAACGGCGAGTTGTGCTCCTTCACACTAGAGTTTGCGGTACATCAAGTACAGGTCAGGTATGCTGCGCATCCATTGAGCAGAATTGAAATAGTACAGATCGCGTAACAGAGAGCGAAACTCTCTAGCACTCAGTGTTCAGTGAATGAAAATATATCTATTCTAAACTTCGCCTCTAACACACACACACTGGTGAGTAAAATCTAAGATTTTATTAGCTAATGGCTAATGATAGACATTATTTAGTCGTGTTTTACTCACATTGTAGAGGGCTGTTCAATGTTCCTTTGCTGTCTTAAGTGGGCGACAGGCCAAAATAAGATGTAATGTGGACCAGACTATGCTGATAGTCAAAAGTCTTGTTAGACGAGACTTGGTCTCAGGTGTTGTTCCTTTATTGCTGAATGGGCTTTTCCATTGTTTTACTGGGATGTATGTCTGGAAGTGCTTTGAGCTGAGTGTGTTTGTATCTATATACAAAATATGTCTGAGAGGAGGGCATAAGACAGGCTCTGTCTATCTTAGTTTGTGTACTAATAAACAGCGCTGGCTCTAATGAATCATTAATGTTCTGTTTACCCAGCTTAATGAACCACCACTGATGAGGGCCTGTGTTGTGTGTGCATGTGTGTCTGTAAGAGCGAATGTGTGTGGCTGCTCATTTTATGCAGATAAAGACAAGGGGGTAGGGAAAGAATGCTTTTTTTATTGTTTTTTGTCTCATAATGTGAATGTGTGTGAGTGGTAACATTTTTCAGAGTTTGTGTTTTGGATGTGTTTGGTCTAATCTGCTAAGATAATGACCTGTATTTGTTTGTGCTATTGGGTTTGTGTGTTTGTGTGAAACTCCCCATCGATTGTTGTTAGCTTTGTGTGTATTCCTTAGGCTCTAGTTCGCTCTAATCTTTCTGTCAATGGTGCCCTTGTCATCCAATAACTGACTGGTTGTCATGGAAACCCATTTGTTCTCACATAGACCTGTCAGTCATTCAAAGAGTTCTAATGAGTTGTTTTGCCTTTGATGTGAATGCTGAGAATATCAGCTCTAGAAATATAGCGCAGTGTTGGGTTTTCTCCAACTTGCAGCATTAGGAGGAACTTTGTTTCCCTATTGGCTCCTCATTCGGCTTGCAGAAACTTAACAACATTCACTTTTAGCTGAATTTGAGACCATTTAGCGCCAAATTAGTTAGTTCACGTATCAAAAGGTGTGTGGCATGTAGTCTAATATTGGCCATTACCGATTGTGCTTTGCAGGCTGATTTGTATGCAAAGCGTTTTTGATGAGCTATTAAGATGCAATTTTCGGATGTTATATATATCCCAACATTGCCATACTGGCTGCCTTCAAGTTCTCCTGGGAAGTTCTGACTTATGAGCTTGAAAGATGTAATATGAAGAAAAAGTGATTTTGTGTGTAATAACATGGCCATTTCATGTTTTTTACTCAAGACAGCAGGAAGCATTTAGTACTTATTTAACAAAATGGAAATGAAAGAATGTGCATTAGGTGTGTAATTGATGCTGTATCTGTATTTTATCATACTTGTGCAGGAAATGTATTTTGTCGCATAAGACTGTCACTTCATAAACATGCTAAATGTGTCATTAATTTCTGCAACCTTATTATACATTTTCATCAATAGTATGCAAATGGGATAGATTTTACTGTCAAAATTAAAAGGCAAACACAACACACAAAATTGAACAGTATTTTTGACAAATGTTTAAAATCATATACAATAATCTGAAATAAAGCTTTGGTTCTCAACCAGGGGTCTCGGCAAACTTCTGAGATAACTTAAAATGATTTAAAAATAAGCCAAAACAACTTAGAATCTAAATATTTCTTATTGTAATTTAACCCCTTCAACAAATATTTTACTTTCTTTGATGAACCAGGATTTCCAGAGTCTTGAAAAACCTAATCCTCTTTTTAATAGTGTGATTTCTAGACCTGGAAAAGTCATGTGAATGAAAACATTTTATAATTCCATAGACAGTATGATGAATACACATTTTTCTAGTTATGCTAAGCTCTAAAAAGTATATTGGGTGACATTTTTATTTATTTATTTTAAATCCATATCCTTAATCCTATTGTTATTATTGTAAATGCGACATTCCTAGTCAGAAATTGGACTCTCAAGTCATATGGTGGAGTGGAGAATGATCACATGACCAGCTAATAACTTTTTATTAGACACCTTGATAATTGGAATGAATCAAATGAATCATGTCTGACTGTGCATAGTGTATTTTTAATTGCATCAGATCTTTTGCTTAATGCTGCATCCACATCATTTGAATAATAAGTCAGGGACTGACCAGCACATCAACATAAATTGACTGACCGCACCTTTAATTGGCCATGTTTTTTTATTTTTTTTATTCAACATTTGGGGTTAAAAAGAAAACCTATAATGTTCTAATGGTTACTGACATTGTTGTGCTATGTGTTAAATATGATCATTCAGAGGTTCAGAAATGATTTAAAGACTTCATACTTAAATGTACTTACTTTGCTGTCACATTGCATTGTACTTATCATCATTCTGTCTTTGGACAGGAGTTGGCACTTTGTTGTCTAACACTTCTGAAGTCTGTGTGCCACGTTGAATCTGTTAAATGAAATTTGCCATTAATTTGTGTAATCCTGTGTAAAAGGTGTCTTCCCAATGGGCTAATGCTCTTATCTCTGTGATGCAGAATTTGTTTATGTGTATGAGAGAGAGAGAGAGAGAGAGAAAGAGAGAAAGAGAGCACGGATGAATATTTTCACATCTCTTTGACAGCCTCTCATTGATATCTCATGGATGAGATTAAAATCTCCTAAGACTGGCAGTGCTTCTAAATTGGCACGAGTGCTTCATCTTCAGCTTTTCTTTGCCACGTGTAAGCTGCCGGCATGTCACGCAAGCAAACTGACACTTCCCTTTGTTTGGAGTCCTGTCAGCAAGCGTCTGCTCTCACCTGACTGTCAGTCAGAGCTCAGCTCTACTCCAGCGTCGCAAGAACTGCGGCACACGGCTGACAGCTCCACCGCTGTTGAAATCAAACTCTTGCAGTCAATGCGTCTGAGCGAGTGGAAAGGGAACGTGTTGTTGTTTGTCTGTGAGTTTTTGTTTCAGTTCAGAGCTAGGGAAAGGCATGTTGAAGCTGTCTGTTCACATATTCATGACACGTTGAGCCCTGGTGACCAGACAGATGACATGGTTTGAATTCAGCCAGCAACATGTTCCAACCCTCTTTTTTCCACAGTAAAACCTTTCTTTCTTTCTTTCTTTCTTTCTTTCTTTCTTTCTTTCTTTCTTTCTTTCTTTCTTTCTTTCTTTCTTTCTTTCTTTCTTTCTTTCTTTCTTTCTTTCTTTCTTTCTTTCTTTCTTTCTTTCTTTCTTTCTTTCTTTCTTTCTTTCTTTCTTTCTTTCAACAATTCAACATTTTAAACAAATTATAGGTTGTTAGCTTGTATTAAAAAAAATACTACTCAAAATTAAGTATAAATCTATAAATTGTTATATTTGTTATTTTCATGTTCCATTTTCAGGTATTACATTAGTCATTTTTTTAATAGTCAAGTCATCTTCATTTATATAGCGCTTTCCACAATACAGATTGTTTCAAAGCAGCTTCACAGTGATAATAGGAAAAATTAATTGACAGATTGTTTTGGCTTTACAGCATAAGAAAATATTATCAAGCTAAAGTAGGTTTTTGATTGAATCACTTCAGTTGTAAAAATTGTTAATTATTAACTTAGGGGCCGCTTAAATGACACCTTTCCTACTGAAAACCGAAGACCTTTAATGCATTCTTGTCATTAATTTAGAGCCTTATAGGTCACTAGCAATACTTTATAATCGATACAGAACTTAATTGGTAACCTGTGTAGAGATGATAAAATTGGTGATATATGATCATATTTGCGGTAGAATTTCTATATCGGTAGGATTGATTCCATGTGATATAATTAAATCTAGAGTGTGTTTAAAACGGTGAGTGGGTCCAGTGACGTTTTGTTTGACCCCAAAGGAGTTTAGTAAATCTGTAAACGCAGCCCCTAACGCATCATTTGTATTGTCTAATGTTAAAATCTCCAACAATCAGTGTTTTATTAACGTTGACCAATAGGTCTGAGAGAAAGTCTGCAAACTCTTTTAGGAAATCAGTATAAGGCCCTTGAGGTCTATAAACGGTGGCTAAAGCAAGAGATAGTAGCGACTTTTTACTTATATCTGAGAGTGTAACATTTAGCATTTAGCAGTAGCCAGGTGGACTAGACTCATTAATGCTGAAATAATCATTTACATGTAGATAATGTGTTATGTGTATGCCAGGTTAAAGAGATGTGTTTTTAGTGTAGATTTAAACTGACAGAGTGTGTCTGCTTCCCAAACAATGCTAGGAAGACTGTTCAAAGGTTTAGGTGCTAAAAAGGAAAAGGATCTACCGTCTGCGGTTGATTTTGATATTCTAGGTATTATCAACAGGCCTGAATTCTGAGATCGCAACAGACGTGAAGGGCTATAATGCATTAAGAGCTTGCTCAGGTACTGGGGAGCTAAAACATTTAGTGCTCTGTAAGTAATTAGCAAGATTTTAAAATCTATACGATGTTTAATAGGGAGCCAATGCAGTGTTGACAGAACCGGGCTAATATGGTCATACTTCCTGGTTCTAGTAAGAGCTCTAGCTGCTGCGTTTTGGACCAGGTGTAGTTTGTTTATCAAATGAGCAGGGCAACCACCCAGTAGAGCGTTACAGTAATCTAGCCTTGAGGTCATGAATGCATGAACTAACTGTTCCGCATTTGTCATTGAGAGCATGTGTCATGGCTTAGATATATTTTTAAGATGGAAGAATGTGGTTTTACAGATACTAGAAATGTGGCTTTCAAATAGTGTAAAACATTACTTTTTTACTTTTTTTTACTTTGTCTAATAATTATTATTGACACTTGTGCTTGTAGGAAACAGGATGTACATTGGTTGTTAAGAACTCAAGTCGATATAATGCAGCATGAGCTGAACTTTAACATCAAGATGAGCCAATTGCAGTTTGTGGTTTAAGCTGCAGGCTGAAGAGAGATTTTTATTTTTATCACAGCGTGGGGCTAAAAGCTGACTTTCAAAATTTTCTTTTCTACGTTGAGGAAGTGCTGCTATGGTTTTGAACTATAAGCTCTTTTTGACATTATATGTCCATGG
Source organism: Chanodichthys erythropterus (assembly GCF_024489055.1). Classification (NCBI taxonomy): domain Eukaryota; kingdom Metazoa; phylum Chordata; class Actinopteri; order Cypriniformes; family Xenocyprididae; genus Chanodichthys; species Chanodichthys erythropterus. Next base: position 28,050,073 of record NC_090222.1, read on the forward strand.
CAGACTAATCAACTGAGGTGGGACCAGCTGACCTGCCATGTCAGCATGTATGTATGTAGGTCAGATGTATACCAAATGCAGTATAATAGCATGTACAGTGGTTATGCTATCCCTTTACACCAAAGTAATGTGGTGATATCATGGTATAATGCCTGTAACATAGTGGCACATTTTTTAAATTTACTTGTACCATTAGCACATTTGTTACTGGGTCAATGACATGACAGGTCATCATTTTATGGTGTCTTAATAATAAAGTTATGACTTCCAAAGTATGTAAGGTAGTACAACTAAATCTCTTTTATGGAATCCAAAAGGTTTTAATTATATTTTCCTACATATAAAAGTATTTCAAAGATTTTGAAGTTTCAAAAGGCCAATACAGCCATTTCATTTTCATCTTAAAATGCAATAAATGTATATGTTTTTTATTCTGGCATGATTTTATAACATCATCAGCATAGTGCAATTATTATGTGTAGAAGTCATTGTTTTGTTATGAGAAAGAACGTCCGGAAAAATTTAATTTTATTGATGTCATTCAGAGTAACCAATTTAAGGGACCATTTTGGATCAAGTCATGTGCCACATGGTCATGAAGCAAAATAACTAACACTCTTTTAAATATTTGAAAAATTCATGTTTTCACTTGCTCAAACGCATGTCCCGAAACATCAGGTTATTCGTACAACTGCTATAAAACATGGAAAATGTAATATTTTAAAAACTTGTACTAAAAATATAAAATGTTTGATTGTCCTATTTCTAGTTAACTAGCAAACTAACTAGCTAGATATGAGCCTGTTAGCATTGTTTAAAAATATCGTCATTCTGTATAGCCAAAAGTGTAATTCGGTGAAACTGTAATTTTGGTTAAACTGAATGACTTTTTTTGTGGACAAATTTTCCCATCAAATGACAAAAGCAGTGTTAATTGATTATAAAAACCACATCATCTCATTGTTAACACTTAATAAAACTTCAGAATTAATTATATGTCCATTATGTTTCCTTACCTTTTTAAAAACCTTATTCGTCAATGACCCTACTACTTGCTGACAATTTTTCTTCCGTTTAATTAATTCTGCAGTGCAATTTTTTTTTCAATTAGATGCAGAATCGTAAATATGTGGCACTTGTGCATATGAGACTGAAAAATAGCACTTTATATTTTTAAATAATTGCTTACTTGTAAATTTACTTGTTACATATAGTTACTGTCAATTTGGCATGTTAATTTTTGTTTAATACTTTTGTTTAATGTTTAATTTTTATTCTCTCTCTGACTTATTCTCTTTCATTGTCTCTCTCACACACGCGCACACACACACACACACATACACACACACTTTTGTACATTTAGTTAAGAACAGTGTGCAGGGTTGTGGGGTTTAGTGTATTTTAGTCGCTGTGTTGACAGAGCATCAATAATAATCCTAATAAGGGCTGTGTGTGTTAGTATGAATGTATGTTTAGAAACAGGTAGAGGGAAATCTATTTGTCTTGCCGGCAGAGGTCAGGGAGGGCATGTAGAAGCGCCAGAGCTCAGCAGGAGTAGTAGAATAAAGAAAACGTAGCCTGAATTAGAGGAGAGAACTGAGACAGTACTGTTCCACACACACAAACGCACACAGAAAGACATGCTGATATACACGTGTGTAACCTGTTACAGCTTCAGCACAGAATTCCAGTGAGACACACAGCACATCTGGAAGAACAACAGGACAGGATTCTCTTTCTCTCTCAATCAATACCTCTATCAGCACAGGCCATGAAAGATCAGACACGCACAATCCTTAAAAGCAGATAACGAGAGGGGGTGCTTTGTGGTATCTGTCCTGTGTGTTTGTCGCTCTTGCTGTCTTTTAATCATTACCTCCATCAGTGGAGGGCAAGAGAGATCAAACATTCGCTTCTCTAAAAGCAGTTAACAGGCTGGATTGCTTTATATTTGTGTTTTGGTGCTTATACCTCTTTCTTTGTCTGGCTCTCTTTCAGGTACGTGCACACAACACACTTGTGCATCTGCGACTTTCATGAGTTGTTAACAAGATCAATGACTTTAGTCTTCTCTCTCCTCTGTTTGTTTCTTCTTTTTCTTATGGTAAAGATATATAGTGAATCCCTACTTATATCTAATTACTCTATCAACCAACTAACTTAGACTTAAACTACAGTATGTGTCTGTCTATCTGTCTGTCTGTCTATCTATCTATAGATAGATAGTTAGTTAGTTAGTAAGTAGGGGTGTAACGGTACACGTATTCGTACCGAACGGTTCACGGGGCAATTTCCAATTGGAAGTGATCATCCCTATGTGAGCAGGGCACGCGCGTGCCGTACGTAGCCATTTGGAATGCACTTGGCAATGGGGGCGGCATAATTTCCTCATTATCACGGGAACATCCCAGCTGAAGATAATGAGGAAATTACACCGCTCCCTTTGCCAAGTGCATTCCAAATGGCTACATACGGCACATGCGTGCCCTGCTCACATATGATCACATAGGGCATAGAGATGGTCACTTCCATTTGGAACTTGCCCTGTGAACCGTTCGGTACGAATACGCATACCGTTACACCCCTACTGTCTGTCTGTCCGTCCGTCCATCTGCTTGTAGCATTTAAAACTATTTAGCTTTTTGGTGATTTGGAATGGTGTGAACATTCTTACTTTTGCATCTCTTTCCATTTGCATTAAACACTTTGCTTTTGAGGTGAATGGAATTCATCTGCAGTTTTTGCTTTTTGTGTCATTTGTTCTGAAAGGGCCTTTAAATAGTACAAAGCAACATGCATACTAATACATAGTGTAATTGACAAGTACAAATAAAAGCTACAAGTAAAGTAAAAAGGAAATGGAAACAATACAAATAAGTAAAAATGTAAAAATGTGTCTCTAATACTGTGCTTATAGCATTGCAGTTCTTGCTAGCAGTTTGTAGTTTTTATTATTCAGTAAAATTACAGGTGTATGGTGGGCATATTTAATTTTCTGTCAGAAAATGCTCGACATCAATCGTCTGGCTGTGCGCAGTCATTTGTTGTGTTTTGTTACGCTTTCAACTCTGAAAAATCCTCTTGAGCTCTGCCCAATCAGCAGTGAAGGATTGGGCACAGGCTCACGATGGCAATCACAGCAGCCGATATCCACGCCTCCCGGCATGTGCTCTCTCCTGCAGTATGGTGCTCTCTCTCGCTTAATAAGGATTTCATCAGGCCTCCCCTAATATGCCTCCCATCAGTACACTCTAATTAATTATTCCCTCTAATGAAATTACTCAGTTCTGCTTTTTGGTATCATTTCCTTTCTTTTTTTCCACTATTCCCACAGTGATGGAAAACCTGAAAATATTAGGTAATTTAAAATTGTGAATTGTAGGCCTGGAAAGTCATGGAAATTAATGCACTCTTAAAAGTTCTAGAGATCAGTGGTTCTTAACTTTTTTTTGACTGCAAAGCCCCCCATTGTCCACAACAATATTCGAAGGCCCCACGATTTTTCCAGTTTTTGTTGTTGTTGTTGTTTTTTGGTGATTTGTTGGATTATGGATATTGGTTTTTAAAAATATTTATTTTAAAGTCATCTTGAGGCCCCCTAGTGGCCCCTGGCCCCACCTGGTTGGGAACCACTATAGATTTTTTTGTTTGTTTTTTAACTTGTCCTTTTAGAAAGTCATATCCTCCATTCGGCCTCATTCTATGACCTCAGTTTTTTTTCCTGTTATTGTAAACATTTATACACTTATAGTTAATTACATTTTGTTGATTTTTAAAGATTTGATTCTGTAAATCCACTGGTTCTTTTCATGTTTCACACAACTTGCAGTTTGCTGTCACACTTCCAGGCATTCCAAAATTAATCAGAAATGCCTGATAAAACCCTGTGGAGCTGTAAACTCCTCATTCTGGGCATGTTGTTTTCCAGAGCATCTTTTTTTTTTTTTTTCTTCTTGCTTGTTCTCTCTATCCTTCTCACTCTCTCTCTCATCCCAGTCTAATTATGTTTGACCTGACATTTGGCTTCCTCTTCTTAATTTCTCTAATTTGGCTGCTGTTCTTGTCTTCACACCCATCCGCCTCTCCCTCTGCCTGTCCTCACTTGCCTTATTATAATGTCCCTCAAGGCTTCGACCTTGTACCTTTCAACTAAAAGCTCTTTTTATTCTTCATTATTAGTAATTCCCTTTTAATTACAAAACCACACACTGAACCATTCACGTGGACGAATATTTACAAACATTCAAATTTTCTTCATCATCAAGAGAGTTGAAGAGCTGTCATTCTTACAAATCTCTCTATCAATGTGTCTTTTTTTCTGCTGGTGTTTTTTCCTCCTGAAAACGTGACTTGATTTTCTGACAGGAAAGCTCCTTTGTCTACCTTTGATACTGCAAATAGGCTGCTTATCATACATTCAGTTGTCTGTGTGGAACCGTCCTGTGACGGTTTGTTAGGAAAGTAAATAGAGAGGACATTGAATCGTGTTACTTTGATCGTCACAAGAGGCTATGCCACTTTCAAATTCTGAGTGAGAGCGTGTTCAACAACAAGCTTTGTGTTGTCTGTTCCTTTGTCCTGGCCGTGAATGGCAGGCTTTTTGCGCAATTTCATCTCTCTGCTTTTCAATATTCCAGAACCTGCTATCCAGTGATCCAGTGTTCACTTCAAAAGGCTTTTTGGCTGTACATGTGTTTACATTTCCTCAGAATAATGTAGTCTTTCTTTTGTAATTCTAAATTGTAAATGTTTAAAACATGTTTAAACAGTTGTGAAGACCTTATCTCATGTAATTCTGAATAAGAGTTAGAGCTTCATTTTAGAGGAAAGATGTATTTGAGATAAAAGGATGACGTTCTAAACAACATATTTTTTTGGGTAAAAAAAAATGCTTATGAGAGCAGAATTGATATCCACACCTTGGAAGAGTCATGGAAAGAAGTTGGTTGAAAGGTGTGAGAACCCTGACACTAGATGTGATTAAAATCCACAAAATTCCCATTTTTGGGTTCATGGAGTATTTCATTCTTCTTTTATTTTTGTCATATTCTTGTATTGCTTTAAGAAGGTTTAATGTTTTATCATTTAATGTTTGCATCACGTTTATCCCAATCTGCATATTATTGTAATAGCAGAGATTAATTTGCTCATTTCGTGAGTTAAGAGGGTGTTTATATAAAATCCATAATTGGACAGTTCTCCCAAACATGAAATTCTGCTATCATTTGCTCACCTTTATGTCATTTCAAACCTGTATGACTTTCTATTTTTTTCTGCATGGGACATAAGTCATACAGGTATGGGATGAAATGAGGGTCATAAATTATGACAATTTTTGGGTGAACTATCCCTTTTGAAGGTACATTAGTGCAAAATTTCCAAAGTGCTGTTGAGAGGACCTAAGAAAGCACTTGAAGATCCATCATAGCTGTTACTGCAGTAAATTGACCCTACGTGTCAAATCACAGCTTAAGAGGCATACTTTGCTGTTTTTGAGTGAGAGTTATGATGTCTGAGAAATACACTATTTTTGTTGTAAGCTTGTGTAAGAGACATGGTGCCAAAATCAAATCTGTGCCGAATGGCAAGAACTTTCAGGCTGAAAAGTTGATGCTAAGTTGCAGTAAATCTGTGTCTAAAATGGTTCAAGATGACCCACACTAATAGCACAGGTCAGAGAACCGGAAAAACGCACTGATAGATTAATGACTGTTTATGGTGCAAGAAACCTTGACTAACATTATGAATGTAACACACAAAAAAAAAAAAAAAAAAAAAAAAAAAAAAAAATATATATATATATATATAAATTGTGATTTAACTCATTTAGGTGGCTTTCTGTGGGACTTAGTGATAACAGGAAATATTAGTGACCCTCAACTTGACTTTACCTAAAATAGCTTCAGATCTACAATACTTGAGACCAGTACAATAAACAAGCATGTTACAGCTACTATTGATTTATACAACCATACATTCTGGATATTCTGTCTGGATAGGGAACATACACTACCATTCAAAAGTTTGTGGTTGGTAAGATTGAAATGTTTTTGAAAGAAATCTCTTATGCTCACCAAGACTGCATTTATTTGATAAAAAACACTAATAAAAAAAGGGTAATCTTGTGGAAAATTTTAACAATTTAAAATAACTGTTTTCAAATGTAATATTTTAAAAGCTGAATTTTTAGCAGCCATTAGGCTACACCAGTTTTCAGTGTCACATAATGGTGCCCAATGAACATTGCTTATTATTATCGTCAATGTTTAAAACAGTTGTGTTGCTTTTTTGGAAACCTGTGCACTCCTTTTAAGGAGTTTTGATGAATAGAAAAAAAAGAAAAAAAACATTATTTTTAAATAAGACTTAATTCATGCATAATTATATTAAAGCTGCAATCTGCAACTTTTTTTGGATAAAAATGATCCAAAATCAATTTTTGAGCAAGTACATAACCAGCCAGTGTTCAAAACTATTTCATTATCTTGTCTCGATTCACAACAGTAAGCTTGTAATAAGGTTTTATAATATGAGCGACATGGTGGATTTCTGCGGGAAATTTGCGCATGCAGCAGTTCATCTGTGCGTCATTACTTCACGTCCGCAAACAGAAAGGAAGGAGTCCCGTCGGAGGCTAGTCAGTTATATCATGTGAGGATGCTGCCGGTAGCGGCACATTTATAGCCTTTTCTCACAGCAGTTGAAATAATTAAACCTATCATTTTGATGGTGGATTGTAATCCAGAAAGATCTAAATGACAATCATCAGTGACAACTGGAGATTCACCGGTAGCCAGAAAGCAAAAGACTTTGCACTGTGGAGTGACTACAGAAATTGAAATCTACAGGTAACACTAATACACACTAAATACACAGTGTTACACAGTCACGCAATGCTGATGTTGTTAACATTAACAATTTGAGAACAATGTAACAGTAATAATAATTTGCACGGTTTGGCGCGATCCGAGCTAAGTGATCGTTAGATTTAATCATCATTGGCAGCGCGATTTATTGAAGGCCTAATGCTTTTTTCCTCAGTTGGTCAGAACAAAAGGGGCAGACATGTTACTTACTTGTTCAGATGATATTTTCCAGTGAAAATTCTTATATTGGTCATACTATCAAGACGCAGAATCTGTTATTCTGAAGTACAGTATCCACACCGGTGCGGTGACTGACAGCAAGCATTAGATCCATCCGCGCTGACGAGCTGTGCCGAGGCACAACACACGTACAGATAACTGTTCCGCATATGACTGCAATTGCATGTTTCAAACAGAGATGGCGACAAAGAGGAAAAATCACGTACTGCAGCTTTAATTATGAATTGGTTATTTTCATATCTAAAAAAAAAAAAGAAAAAAAAAAAGTAAAAATATTAAATACTTTACTGACACGCTCCCTGCGAGTTGAGTGAATGTGGTGTGAGCTTCTGTCTGGGGTGTTGGAGATAATGGATGGGGTGGTTTAATCAGCCTGTAGGACTGTTTGCCATTGTTACTGCATGTTCATAAACCTCATTGTAATTGGCATGCATTCTCATCAAAGATTGGTTAGAATGGGGCTGTCACTCAAAGTCTATTGTCTTTAAGCTTATATTGGACCCATTGTTTTCTTTTCTGCCTGTTTTCATATACTCCATACCCACATGGTTTGTTCAGTGAGATTAATTGTTCATTTATACTTAATGCACAACAGCATTTTGCCAGACTTTGCTGTTGTGTTTACATGTATATGTTGCATTTGAGAGTGTATTTGCGAGTGTTTAGTATACAGGAAAGTGTGAGACAGAAGGAAAGGAAGACAGGAAACAAGTGCTCCTAATTAACCTACTTGGTTGAATTTGGTTTGTCGCATGGCTCCACACTTCTTTCTAATTAAATTCCTCTCTATCTATCTAACCCCTCTGGCTGGATTGAAGAGTGTTTGGCCATCTCTTTTTTTAAGTGGGTTAATTTGATGTTAGCATCATGTTTCATCCTCCTTTGGCCTTATTAGCTTCTCGACTCTTCTCGTCCCTTATTATCTTCTTTCTTCCACTCTCTTTCTCACTCAGGAATAGAAAACAAACAACACATACACTTTGAGGCAACATCTCTGTGAGTTTTGTTTACCTTTGAACATAATGTTATGTCATGTCTACAAGGCGACGCACCACAATTTCAGTCCACATGCCAAAAAAGAGAGGAGCCAAACACTGAGGCGATTTTCCTTAAAGTCTGTACACTTGGTTTCTTGAAGAACTCTGATTAGGGTCTCACCGGCATCCTATGATTTTCCTAACTGGGGGAATATTGATATGAGCCAAAAATAAAATTTAAATCAAAATCTCATATATGTTGCGAAAAATGCTTTGAATAGTTCACCCACAATTGAAAAATCTGTTATCAGTTAGTCACCCTCATGTTGTTGAAAACCTGTCTGACTTTTTCTTTTGTTTTTTTTTAAAAAGAACCATTTTTTTCTGTACAATGAAAGTTGTGTGATCAAAACAACATTGGACCCCAATGACTTTCAATATATGGACATTTTTCAAAATCATTTTCTGTGCATATATTTGTAGAATCAGTAAAAAAAAATGTATAGCCATTTCAGCATATTTACACCCATAAAACTCACATAGGGTGTGCTGAGGTGCTGATGACTTGCAGGAGGAAGTGCTGTATTTTGGTGCAGGAACTTTCATTAGTGTGAGTGACTTTTGCTGTGTTTGGACAACCTTGTTGGTGTCCCAGAGCTCTATTTCATATCAATGCTTCTGAGATGCTGCAATACAGCTGAATTCTCTCTCTTCCTGTCTCGCTGGCTTTCAGATAGCTGCGCACACACATACACAGTCAGCTTTGGAGGATTTGTGCTTAGCCCTGCTGCAGACTCAAATTTGTGGTGAAGTGGAGGAAATGAAATGAAAGACGGATCTTGCTCTTAGACAAAAGAGTGGAGGGATCTAAGAGCAATTATAGGAACACACTGAAACGCACACACTCAGAGAGATCCAGCTCAAGTCTCTCATATTTCATAAACATCTCCAAATGCACTCAAAACACAAACATCACATACTTTATGTGCTTCTCATCTCTTTCCCAATTTCAATTGCGTACAATGAAAAATTGTTCAATTAAGTAACATTAACAAATGACATACAATATCAGTAGTGTGTACTCCACAGAGCTCTGGGGGGTTAATAAAGGCCTTCTGAAGTGAAGCGATGCATTTGTGTAAGAAAAATATCCAAATTTAACAAGTTATAAAGTAAAATATCTAACTTCTGCCAGACAACCTTCCATATTCTACTTACAAAAAAGCGTAACTCTTGAATACGGAAGGTGTAGGATGTAGTGTAAGCGTTTTGAGCTGTGAGCGGCGTTACACTTCATAAGTTGAATACAGAATTCGGTCAGGTGAAAGCTAGATATTTTACTTCATAACTTGTTAAATATGGATATTTTTCCCTCTTAACACTTTGCTTCAGAAGGCCTTTATGAACCCCCCGGAACCGTTTGGAGTATGTTTATGATGGATGGATGCACTTTCGTTGGTCCCGTTCACTGCCATTATAAAGCTTGGATGCGTCAGGATATTTAGGGTATCCGATTTCATCAGAAAGAAGAAAGTCATATACACCTAGGATGGCTTGAGGATGAGTAAAGCTTGGGCTAATTTTCATTTTAAAGTGAACTAATCCTTTAAGAAAGATAAACAACTCAACTCAACAGAAAACTTTGGGATCTGTAAGAGTAGCTTTTAATTTTTTTTTTTTTTGCATTTATTTGATCAAAAATACAGTTAAAACTGTAATATTGTGAAATTTTATTACAATTTTCCTATTGAAAAAACTGTTGCTGTGATTCCTGTAATGGCAAACCTTAATTTTCAGCATCATTAATCCAGTCTTCAGTGTCACATGATCTTTCAGAAATCATTCTGATATGTATATATCATTTCTCTCAGTGCACAATCAGTGCTTGACATGCACATGGGGAGACGACCAGGAGTGTAGTCGTGGTCGAGGGGGCCCCATGGTGTAGGTCCTTTCTGATGTAGTTTACTCATTGGTCTAGGGGCAGGGGGCCCTGTAAATTAGCCTTGACTGCACAGTCAGCCTTGACTGCACACCCATTGCCAATTAAAGCAGTCAAGGCTATTGTGTACATTGTGAAAAAGCAGCTTTAGCTTAACAAATAAATATGCCAGAAATAATTTGAGGTCAGTTTAAATTTCCTCAATTGATATAGCAAACTTCATATACAATTTATCAAGTTTGCGCATTACACTGGCTTTCTCACATAAAGCTCTTTGAAAGCAAGCTCTGCCACTGCTTTCATAGCTCTCCTTTTCCCAGACATACACACGTTTGCTTCCTGCTGCTGTCTACATTCAGGCATCTGTTACTCCATGTGGTGTGCGTCAGTTGATAAACGAGGCTTGGATGGTCCAACCCCCAGGGACCAATCCCCGCAGAGTGCTCACCTGTCGCCAGGTAACCATCACCGTGGCGAACCTGTCACCACGACAACCTATTGCTCAGGCAAAAATCTGTCACCATGGTAAAACTGTCACTGCTGTGGACTCATCCGTGACTAATCCACAATATCCTTAACTTTTCTGCTTCTCTTGCCATGTTTGAGTCTGAAATCATCTGTATGCATGTGTATCTGAAAGCATCCATCTTGCTGTCTTCCTTCAGTGGTTACATACAGCATGTGAGCAGATGTTTGTCCTATTATTGATTCATTTACTTGGTATTCTGACTTTTAAATATTTTGTGTGTCTTAGCAGTCTGTTTAATCTGTTTAAATCCAGATTTGCATGTGTTTTCAGGGCTTCCTAACTGGGTTATGTGAGATAACTAATAAATATCTTTATTTTTTCAGTCATTTGGTTATATTTGATGGATATCTTAAAGGGGTTATGACATGAGAAATCAAAATTTTCTTATGACAAATAAGAGGTCTTTGTACCATTAAAACATCCTGCAAATTTCAAAGCTTAAAATGTCGTCCTCATTATACAAAGTATTTATTTAATCAAGTTTTAAAAATGGCTTGAGGATAGCGGGATCTGTGACATCATACGGGCAAATACATTTGCGTATGACTGCCTCCAGAGCAAGATATCGTCAAATAATTTTACATCACACCATAGGCCCTGCCCACTGGTGTTCAGTCACTTAACGGATTTGCCTACATGATTTGGATGTAAGTGTTGCATGAAAAGCCCATTATAATAATCTCTAACGCTGTCTACACTGGATACAGTATACAGGTTCAGTTTCTGTCATACTTCATGCACTTGAGTCTTTTGACAAGAGGACAAATACTGAAAGAACGTTTGCTTTGACTCATCCAGTTTAAACAACTCATTTGCATCTCTGTACAAGCTTCAGAAGGACCCCAGTGTCGGAAAACAACGGGATGGTGTATTTTAATGGCATCCCAGATTGCATTGGAGGATTATATGTTTGTTAGGAAAATTTGACTGCAGATTGTTTTGTAAACGAGGCAAAGTGTGATGGAGAGTACGCGAAGAAACAGTTGAAGCAGCCAACTGTATTGGATCTGACAGCATCTGCATCACAAACCTTAAGTAAATTATTTAATAATGCTTTGTCTGTAAATGTAGATTTTATATGGATAATCAGGGCTTGACATTAACTTTTTTGCTCACCAGCCACAGTGGCTAGTCACTCAGCATTTTCACTGGTCACAATTTTGACATTGATACTATGGGGAAACTGCAATATAGATATTTTTAATATTATCTCATAATTTGGCAGCAGGTATATTAGGCTGCTGTCACTTTAACACCCATTATACTGTTACACATGTGTTCTTTCTCAACAGTTTACGTTCACTTAAAACATAACTGACTGTGTGTATGTGAATACTCACCAAGACTGGCATTTTAATTTTATTTTGTGTATATGACTTTTTATGCGCAATAAGCAGTGAAAAATAACTCAATTTAGTACCGAAAGGCGGCTTTATATGCGCACACTTTGGGTGTAAGCACAAAATCTGCAAGAATGAGAAAATGTTACACTATACGCAATCCCACGCTGAAATTCAAACCCTGTAACACCAACAATATTCATCAGCAAATGAAATGAGTGAGGGAAAGCGGGTTTGTGTATCAACTCTCTGTCGAAGAGATGAGAAAGTGCAGCTGGTATTGTGCATCTGTTCTGCGGAAAAGTAGAGCATTGGAAGCGTTTCAGATATTTCAGTATTTATTTTTGACAACACTACATTGCACTTAGTTATTATTTCAGATGCCTTTTTAAAAGTCTACAATTGAAAAATGTATATTACATATAAAATTCAACCTGCCAAAGTGGCTAGTAGGAGCGACTGCGTTACATGCCACTTCTGAAATCCACCCGCATTTGGCGGGTTGGTGGGTGTTAATATCAAACCTTGTGGATAATGTTTTCAAAAGACTTACTCGCATGTAATAACAAGTGAGTCACTGTTTCCTATGCAGTGACATTAGCCAATCATAACAGTGGCCGTTTATTGACAAGCCTTAAAGAAGCTGCCCCTTAAAAATAGATAATTTACAACAGAGGGTCAGGATGAAGATTAAAAAAAAATCATTTTTCTGCATATATTTTTTTTTTGTGCAATAAAAGGCCCAATGAATCGCCAGGGAATGCGCAGCATTATTTAATGTGTTGACATAATTTTAACTGAAACAGGAACATAGGGCGGGGCGTATTGAACAGCTCTGTGCAGAATTTAAATGGGTCCGATGTCTTTTGTGGTCTGAGCTGACTCGGATATGATCCACTCTATGCTCTCGTGTTTCTGGACCAGAGCAGACTGTGCTCGTGCTGCGGCTGTTCACATAACACTAACGTGAAAACGGACTTCATTCGCATCAATGGATCGTTCCCTATTCTCTATATAGTGCATTTCACCATGTAGAAACTAGTAAATGTGTGAACAAATAACTGATTTCAGCTGCAGCCTCAGTGTCTGTTTATAGTGTAGGAGGGGGCGGGACTTCAGATTCTAGAGAGCATTTGATTGGACAGACGAGAAGCTGAAGTACGATTTGATGTCATGAATATCTGTGATCCATTTTAGCGGAAGTGAGAGACTGTACGTTTTGAATGCTTATATCTCATAAATGTGAATTTTGTCACTGTTTTGGAACACTAGCATATTCATACTAAAAGCTAAAAAACTTACATTTTGATTTCAGGGGGACTTTAACTAGTAAACCTCAAGGCACCTATTAAAATATTTTTAAAAAATCCATGTCATGACACCTTTAATATTTAAAGGGGCTCTATGTAATAATGACAACCAGTGTTCAAAATAGGTACTGCAGTCCAAATTCAAAATATTGTTTGGCCCGCCCCCTCGTTCAAAGACGCGGGTTGCCAGCTTTTACAGCATATGGTTGCCAGCAACAATAGGGAGCACAATTGACAATGAAAGCTGAGGAGACTTAAACACTGTAAGCTGTAAGCTTAAACACTGTAAGATTTAAACACTGTAATGTGTCTGTTTTGATATGCTGTTGTTCATAAACATATTTAGATGGATTCAGAGGCTTTTTAGTAGAGATGCACCGATTGCAATTTTCTTGGCCGATTCCGATTTTTTTTTTTTTGTGAGATCGGCAGATCCCTATTTTTTGCCGATTACGATTTCCTTTCTAAGCACTATAAATGACAACATATACAAACAAAAATCTACTTTTCTTCAATGCAGAGTTTTATTTTCATAAAAAAACAAGTAAAAGTCAGTAATAAAATATAAACAGCTCAAATAAAGGCAAGAGAATAAATAGAGCTATTTTGGGTTAACTGGGTTTTTATTCAGGTAAGAAATACTACAGAAATTAAAGTAATCAAATGTAAAATAACACATTATGTTATTTTGCATTGGTTACCTTAATTTCTGTAGTCTTTATTGCAAATAATTCTTACCATTAAAGTTATACAACGTATTCAGTCAAGAGCAGAAAGTGATTTTCTTTGTCTTTTGTTCTTTGATTAACATGACAGACAGCAGCAGGAATATTGGACTGCTGTCCCTTTAAGAGTTTATGAACGGTGTTCAACGGACCCAATAATGTTACACACGACATGAGTTCACTTTCTTGGCTATTTAACGATTGAAAACTAACAGTGTTTATCTGTGTACTCGTCAAGATTGCGTGTGCCGCTGGTTTTCACATACTTTTATATGTATTTGACAGTTTAAGCTCAGTAAGCCACTCATTTTGGTACTTGTGACTCTGTTTGACTTCTGTCTCTGTTCGTGGCTCGTCCGCTCCACCGCTCAGTGGTGCGCGCTTTGGTGTGACTGCGAAACCTGCGGGAATGACTAAAATGATGCGCAATACAAGCACTACTTACCGGAACGAATGAGACGAGAGAGAGGAGGCGCCCGCGCGGGTGTGACCGAGAAGAGAGAACGCGCAGCTGACGTTATTGCCTGATTCTCTGACCCAGTTTGTTTGCTGGTCTCCATGGTTGTAATACGCGGTGTTTTCCGCAAACTGGCAACCCGTGATGTCGAAATACTATTGGATAAACTGCAGCACGAGGTTTCGCAAAGACCAAAACAAAAACAGACATTCTGACACGAATGCACTTTTTCAAAGTAGAATATTTGGCTGCAGCATTGTTTTTCTGAGAAACAAGTAGGTGAACTTGGCATGTTTGTTGTTAATTATAAATATCTGCAAACATATTGGGGTATTTTTATGCTTTATTAAAGTAAAAATCTTACATATAGCCCCTTTAAGATGTTTTTTTTTTTTTTAAATCTGATGAGCCATTGTTTCAACCAAGCAGCTGTTCTAGTCATTTATAGTGAAAATATGTATGCTTGCATGATTTTGAAATGTAAAATAAAAAAGTCAATTTTGAAAATTTATTTAGAATAAATTAAAATTAATTTTGCTAAAGTTGTTTGTGACATTTGAGTAATGACTCAAGTGAATCATTTCAAAACAATTTTATGTTATGAACCGATCCAGAACTGATTAATTGAAATGAACTCACCAACTCTAAAGGCATTTTTGCTGAAGTTTAAATCAGATAATGTATTAAAACATCCATAGTGTAAAACTCTCTAGTTTTAGAGCTGCAGGATAAAGGATTGTTAAACTAGTCTAATGACACAGTCTTAGAAAACTTAGGCAAAAAAACTCATTAAAATATTCACAGCTTTGCTTAGTTTAATATTGCAAGCAAAATCATGGTGAATATATTGAGAAAATTTGAGGCATCACCCAACCCTGCTTCTTAAAGTCCCCCTGAAATCAAAATTTAAGTTTTTTAGCTTTTAGTATGAATATGTTAGCCTTAAGGTTATGAATAAGCTGATGTGTTCCAAAACAATGACAAAATTCACATTTAGGAGATATAAACATTCAAAACTTAGTCTCTCACTTCCGCTAAAATGGATCATGGATTTTCATGACATCACATCGCACTTCAGCTTCTCGTCAGATTTTCTGTCCAATCAAATGCTCTCCAGAATCTGAAGTCCCACCCACCGCAAACCAAACCACCGCAGCGTGAGCACAGTCTGCTCTGCTGTGGTCCAGAGACACGAGAGCACAGAGCGGATCATATCCGCGGACCGCGAGTCGGCTCAGACCCATTTGAATACTGCACAGAATGCTGTATTTTAAAATGATAGAGGAGATTATGAGGAGAAACGGTTAGAAATTAGAAGGAAAAAGAGGTTTTACCGGCTCTGGCCGAGCTGTGGTGTAAACGAAACGCTATAGGCTATTTTTAAAAAGGTGTGGAGCTGTTCGATATGTCTCGCCCTGTCTTCCTGTTTCAGTTGAAATTATGCCAACACATTGAATAATGCTGCGTGTTCAAAGACACTCCAGCGGGCCTTTAATATCAGCCTGATGTTACATTGTGTGCATCATCTCATCTGGCTCTTCCTGAATTTCCCACGCTGATGTGCGTGTGGCTTTATTTCTCTTTTTTACTGTGTACTAATCTAATCCATCCTCATTTCCAGCGGTCTTTCACTCCAAAAGAGAAATGGGAAGGGTAACTGAGGACGGAAGCGAGGAAAAAAAATGAAATAGACCTCCAGCCTAGAGAATCAATTTTTAATTTGGCCGATGCGAGCATGCATGTGTGTTCGTGTGTTCGGCCTCTCTGCTTTTGTCATAGGAGATTTGGTGGAAGCTCAATTGACTGACTCCTGCTCAGGGTCTCACCCCTCCATAAAGCGAGATGCTGCACATCCATTTCAGATTACTTTTTAGAGCATTCCATTGAAAACAAAGATAGTGGATGTTCAACAGCATTACCAGAAAGCACATCAAACGCCGCCTATCATACGCAGAGGAACACGAGCAAATAGGAGCACGAGATGAAAGCAAATGAGAGGAGAAGGGTCACAGCTCTTGCTTGCTGTTTGAGCCGAGCTGATGATAACATGATGGTTATTCTAATGTGTTCTGTGCTCTCATAATTGCCTCTTTTCTCACAGTGCAGATTGAAAGCACTTCACCTCTAGAGCGGAGAGCAATAAACGCCATTTGAGTGGCCTCTCAGAAATCCTTGGAGAAGTACGCACACATGTAAATGTGCTCGCACACCTTCATTCGCACAATAAATGGCTCTGCTGAAGGCGCGAAACAAAATTCTTTCCGACTGTGTGTGTGTGTGTGCCCGCAAGTCTTCTCTCGCACACTTGGTGTGCCACCATGCTGAGTGACACATGTTCTCCTGCCCAGCAGGTGATAGACAAAGAAAGAAGGCACGGGGAGAGATGGAAAAGAGAGAGAAGGTAATGTCATATTAATAAACATTATGATTGGCCATTTTAGAGATGCAAATTGGAGCCCTGTCTTTTTACCTGGAGTCGTCTCCCCCATGAGCACAGCAGCAGGTTTTCTGGGGATGGCAGAATTCAGTGGGAGGTGAAGAGTGACCTTTTACTATTATAATTTATTTGAAAACTGTTTTACAAATGTTTCAGTTAGTCAGGCTGTTTGACATATCAGCTTCCTTTCCAGTGTGAATCCAAAACACACATGCAGCAGTGCTTTAAAATGATAGTTCACCCAAAAAATCTGTCATCAGGTACTCCTCCTCAAGTTGTTTTAAACCTGTATGACTTTCTTTCTTCTGTGGAACACAAAAAAATTATATTTTGAAAAGGTCATAGAAGTTAGGTGAGTAAATGTAATTTGCAGTTAGACTGTTTTGGGAGCCTGACTTCCCCTAAAATTCAGAAATCTAACTTGTTTGTCATCCATCCATCCATCCATCCATCCATCCATCCATCCATCCATCCATCCATCCATCCATCCATCCATCCATCCATCCATCCATCCATCCATCCTTGAGAGTGACGTACATATTACCTTCATAGAAAATAGCTGCCTGGGGGGTTACCAAGTCGACTTACTTAGCATAAAGGGACTTTGATTACAGCTCCGACACATTTTAAGACTCTCTTGCCCCCTAAAAACGACAGACATTACTAACTAGAATAATAAATTTGTTCCTCAATCATAACCATCACCAGTAGAGGGTTATAATCATGGAGGGCCTCATAGAGAGCACATGAGCTGGTGTATTTGCAGGCTTTTTGTTGGTTTTAACTAGGCTATAAATCACAATATGACAATGATTGGACCCGCCTGACTTCTCAAAGTATCGTTAGGAAGGGCTGAAGGTCTATAAAGCATGAAGTTTAATAAATCCCAATTCTCCAAGTTTTGTTGACTCTCCTCTCACAGCTTCCAACTATACTGAACAACATATGTGTGAGCGCGAATGTTTGAATGTTTACTCATAATGACCTGAGCCTCCATAGTGTCCCTGGCCTCCAGGACCCTGTCTTAAAAAACAAAGATAAATAAAACAACTTGTGGTCCCATGAAAAATACATGACAGGGTAAAGCTGATCTGAGGGGGCTGCGTCATAAGGTTAAAGATTCATTCATCTTTCCACAATCCAAATCCATTATGGATGAGCCCACAATGCAGAGCGTTTTGTAGAGGGAATAAGGACCGCTTTCTAAGTCTGTGTGTTGGAAGAAAAAAGATATCTGAGTTGCTCTGTGTGGGTGGGTGTGTGAGTGAACGTATAGATCATCAGTCAGGTTTTGTTGGACAAAGGGATTTATGTTATCAATACTGTCTAATTACAGCACAGCTAATCATTGTTTATCAGTGCTTCATCAATAAACATAATATTTCTTGACAGGGCATTGATGGATATGCCTGAATGTTAACAGCTTGTGTCTTTGAAGTTATGAGAAGTGTTTAACATTTAAACTGAAACTCATTAAAAATCAGAAGAATTTTAAATCTCTTGTGTGTGTGAGTTTGTGCGATTTTGAATCTCTTAACAGCCTCGGCCCTAGCTCGAAAGAGATATTTCCTCTATGTTCACTGGGTTCAACTGTGCAGAACCATGGAAATATTTATCAGCTCCTGTCATAGAAAATGTGATGGTGAGATATAAAATGTAATGTTTTTGTGTCTGGCTTGTGTTTTTGTTTCGTGCTTCCATGGCTGAGCACCCTGTTCACATTGCCGATTTAGTGCACATACACGCAATATGCACGTCCGGTTACAGTGAAAAATGATTCGATCCACTCTGCTGCTTTGTTTTTATTCCACGCCGTGTGCATTGGTGTATTTTTGTCTTTCTCCCTTTTTGCTGAAGGATAAAAAAAGATGTTCTTATAAGGATGTCAGAAAGTGGTGTACACTGAAGCATAGCTCTGTTTAACCAGCCCATGGGCTAGTGTTAGCATGCTCTCGATAATCATGTTTCTGCCAAGATAAGATTATATTAGATGTTAATCGCATTATGTTATCAACTTTACAACATGCCACTGGCAGGGAATGCGTATGTCTTAAATTTGGATGGCAAAAGAAGTGTTGTTTGTGTTAAGTATGGACTTCCGCAGGCTGCAGCTTGTGGAAATTGTCACACTTGGGTCTTCTGTTATCACATTTCATTAGAGATGCTTAATCTTTTTATCACTTTAAAAGGTCATAAATATGCCTGTCATGTGTGTTGATGCATAAGATACGTGTATTTGTGTGTGAGCCTGTGCAAGCAAGCATTAAGATCTCACAGAGGGCAATTTCCCTAACAATTCGCTGATAATGTTATGTTTTTTGTGTGTGTGTGAACCAAAAACATACAGTGTGACCCATATGATGCATTCACAAACAAACTGGTTCTGTTTAGTCAATCAGAAAGACTTCATTGTCATAACTTGACTATATAGGTCATACTTTATCTTGCTGACCAAAATAACTAAGTGTAAACATTTGCTGGCACACACTGGCCTTTTCTCCTGTTTTACACAACATTAATTAACCTTAAATAATAGGCCTTGTTAAAGACTAAGTGCTAGGCTGACCCGTGCCTTCGGGACAGATGCATGACTTCACTATTTTTGTCTGCTCCTGGGGGAACAAAAGCTACAAATGGGCAGATACTTGTCCATCCATCACTTCAAGAGAGAATAATGACATCAGTGGTATTTACATATCTAAATGTCAGCTTCCAGATATAAAGCCAGTAATTAGCTGGCATTCTGGAGCAAGACAATACTTTCCTTCACACTGGAATTTCTGTGAACTATTTAAAAATCAAAGAAATTGTCACTTCGATATTATAAAAGATCTGTTAGATAAATTTTTATGTGAAATACATTAACAAAACAATTAAACCAAAAATTAAAATTCTGTCATTATTTACTTAATGTCATTCCAAATCTGTACAACTTACTTTCACTGTATGGACAAAAAACATTTTTCGAAAGTAAGTCGGGTCCAATGTTGTTTTAGAGCCAACTAACTTTAATTGTATGGATCCATTTAACATTCAGCAGTCCTACATAAAGACAACAGAACAAAGATACATATGAAATAAACAGTGCTTTTTAGGTAGGTTTAATAGTCTTCAGGTACGGAAATAAAGTAAACCAATATACAATAGCACTGCATATTCTTCACTGTATAAATTAAATGCATATTAATCCTCCTTTATTGTAACATACTTTATTGTGATTAATCTTCTAATTTGTTTTTGTATACATTTTAATATTTTTTTGTAAGTTTAAATATGTATGAGATCTGCTCTATCTCCTTTACAAAGGCAGAACTCTTATTTTGACGGGTGTTCTAGTGTGCGAACTGACAAGGAGAGCATGCTGTTTTTCAGAGATATTTTGCAGATCGGCAGATAAATATCGGCGGTCGATACATTGGTGCATCCCTAGTAGAAAGGGTTACCAGCATAAAGTTAGTAAATGATCAATTATTTTATTTTTTTTTTATTTTTTTGCCTCTAAGATCTGTTGTCAATGGTGTAACTGGACTAGAACAAATTGTTAATTGGAAATTGGTGTCCACCAGCTTTTTTTTGTCATGTAGTGTATATTCTTCCTTCTGACCTTTTATTTTTCAACATTTTACAACAAGACCCAATTAATTTACCAAAAAGGAAAAAAAGCATCAGTTGCTTTTTGTTGCCATGATTCACATCAGAGTTTCAGTTAATCAAACAGTATGAGGACAATCCTTAATCAACTTAACACATAATTATCTGTCTTCATGTGTTTCCATCATTTCATTACTTCTGGTTTGTTTGTTCTAGCGAAGAAGACAAAAGCTGATTAAATTTGTTCTTAATTCCTAATCAATTTGACTGAAGTACGAATAGACACGTCTCTAGAGAGGACATTATTGTGTGTGTGTGTGTGTGTGTGTGTGTGTGTGTGTGTGTGTGTGTGTGTGTGTGTGTGTGTGTGTTTGGAGGGGGGGTCTTTTTTACCTCATTTTGCATCCTTACAGTATATGCTGTTCAGACTGTACACACTACAATTTTATTCCTTATTCTCAACTCAACTCAACTTTTATTTATAAAGCACTTTCAAAACCATTATTTTTTACCAAAATTCCTTATTGCTTAATTAGCATTTAATCAACAAAAAAAACAAACAAGATGCTTTCAAAGCAAGCATGTAAATGATCAATTTCTTGAAGGCAAAATTCAGCAGTCAATTTTGAACTTTCTCTCTTCTAGTTGTGAGAAGTTTTAAGATGAAATACATGAAGTATAGTAAATATTAAAATGTTTAAATTAGACTGCACTCTTTGTGTAATCCTTTCTGAATGTTACTGGTGTATGTGTGTTTCCTCATATAGGGTCATTCCACAGATCTCCCTGTCAAGGAACTGATGAGGGTTCTGCTGTATCTTATTGATATCAAGCAAAATATGGCAAATTGACAATATATCACAAGTTACAAGCTCAAGCTTGTACTCAAAAAGGTGTCAGTTTGTTTACTGAAAAATTAGAGGTCATGACTTGGAAGTTCTGATGTGAACAGTTGCATGAATACAGATTTGAGAGCCTCAGCTAGTAGTGTATATAAATGTCCGTCTAAAGGAAATGACAGATCTTCTTTGCCTGGCACTGTGGAGACAGATTTTACTGCTTCAGTAGCGACAGATGTCTTGTTTTCTAATACCCTCTTTCTAGAAGACAGTCTTATCCTCCTTTGTATCTTTTCTCCTTTTTACATTTAAGTATTTTTTTTTTTTAGTATAACTTTGAATTAGGGTTAAGACTTGATTGGCTGTCTGACATCTTAAATGATCTGTCTGTGTAATTTGAAGGCAAGGCATTATTCTAATCATTAAAATGGCTAACATTTTAAAAAGGCGGGCTTCATGGTTGAGTGGTTGGGATGTTCAGTCTCCAATCTGGAGATTGCTGGTCTTGACCTGTTCTGATTTCTTTTTGCCTTATTATCTCTTCTCAAAGTCTGATTCTGACTTCACAAATGGCCAAAAGTGGCTATTACATTCTTTACAGTTGCTCTCATCCTATGCGGCAGTGATCTGTCATTTTTTAGACATAACAAATCTTTCATTTTTATTTATTTATTTTTTTAAGTGGAGGTGAGATAATTGCAATTGTCTTTTTGTGTTCTGAAGAGAACTTGTGCAGTAATGGTATGAGACATGTTTGACATGATTAAAGGTGCCCTAGAACTTCTTTTTAAAAGATGTAATATAAGTCTAAGGTGTCCCCTGAATGTGTCTGTGAAGTTTCAGCTCAAAATACCCCATAGATTTTTTTAATTCCTTTTTTTATAACTGCTTATTTTGGGGCATCATTATAAATGAGCCAATTTAGGGTGTGTGGCCCCTTTAATTCTCGTGCTCCCCCGCCTCTAGAGCTCGCGCTTGCCTTGAACAGCATAAACGCAGTTCACACAGCTAATATAACCCTCAAAATGGATTTTTACAAGATGTTTGTCATTTATTGTATTGTATTTATTTGGATGTTTACATTTGGTTCTTAATGAGTTTGAGGCTGTGCTTCATGGCTAAAGCTGACATTACACACTGTTGGAGAGATTTAAAGGAACACTCCACTTTTTTTTGAAAATAGGCTTTTTCCAACTACCCTAGAGTTAAACAGTTGAGTTTTACCGTTTTCGAATCCATTCAGCCGATCTCCGGTTCTGGCATTACCACTTTTAGCATAGCTTAGCATAGTTCATTGAATCTGATTAGACCGTTAGCATCGCGCTTAATAATGACCAAAGAGTTTTGATATTTTTCCTATTTAAAACTTGACTCTTCTGTAGTTAAATCGTGTACTAAGACCGTATATTACGCAGCGTCTCTCACAAACGTCTCCATGGTTGCAAGGCACGTTCCCTGTGCAAGCAGGGGCTCACAGGCGCTGCGTAATATCATTGCACTGCTGCAACCATGATACGGCAACAAAGTTCCTTGATTATTACGCCTGAATGAGAGTATAGTTCCTAGCCATATCAGCCTAGAAAATCGCAAATTTTCATTTTCTGTCGGTCTTAGTACACGATTTAAAGTCCCTGTAAAGTCATTTTAAAGTATGTGTTTTGAGCTTTTCACACCACAGAAAAATGTGTTATTAACCACCCAGCCAAATTTGAATGATTAAAAAAATCTGCAAGTAAATGAAATAAGTTATCAAAATTTCGAAAAAATAGGCAGCGCTCTCTGCTCTCAAACGCTGGGGGCGTGTCCGCTGTCGGCGCTGAAACCACACCCACTCGCCAGAGCTGCCGTCTCAACTTACTTGTCTAATGAGTCAAACATACTGATGCATATAAACAAAAGAATCACGTTTGAGGGTTGCACATTTTAGTAGAGTTACTGTGGACTACCTAGTACTAATTATAACATACGCAAACTCTGTAACTTACACTCATTGGTGGGCACATAGCGTAGCCTACAGCCGGACTGTTGTCGAGTCGACAAATGACGGTGCCGCGAGACGGGAGGAAATAAGAAGACAGAGCTGTATTGTATATTATAACAACCATGTTATATGCATTTGCGTGACGAAGGCATTACTAGCTAAATGTACACATGGCTGTATGATTGTAATGACACTCGAGACCATAGGCTCGAGACACAGCGAGTGAACCGCTGTAGAAGCGGCGCCAGGCTCGGTGCGTCATCGACAGTTATATAGTGTTAGGGGAGGGGCTATGCTCGGGGGACGATGTGCGTCATTAGACCCCCGTTTTAGCTCCGCCCAAAAAATCCTGAGCAGAGACTTGGTGAAAAACTGTTTAACGCTCTAACTTCACAATTAAGCATTACTCAATTCACACACTTTGTAATGTGTTTTAGCAATACATTTGTAACATTTATAAAGTGTTTAGAAAGAATTCTCAGAATTGACTTTACAGGGACTTTAACTACAGAAGAGTCAAGTTTTAAATAGGAAAAATATCAAAACTCTTTGGTCATTTTTAAGCGCGATGCTAACGGTCTAATCAGATTCAATGAACTATGCTAAGCTATGCTAAAAGTGGTACCGCTAGAACCGGAGATCGGCTGAATGGATTCGAAAACGGTAAAACTCAACTGTTTAACTCTAGGGGAGTTGGACAATGAGCCTATTTTCAAAAAAAGTGGAGTGTTCCTTTAAAAAGAATGAAGTTGTTTATGAATTATACAGACTGCAAGTGTTTAAAAATGAAAATAGCGACGGCTCTTATCTCCATGAATACAATAATAAACGATGGTAACTTTAACCACATTTAACAGTACATTAGCAAAATGCTAACGAAACATTTAGAAAGACAATTCACAAATAATGAAAATATCAAGATATCATGGATCATGTCAGTTATTATCGCTCCATCTGCCATTTTTTGCTGTTTTCCTTGCTTGCTTACCTAGTCTGACGATTCTGCTGTGCACATCCAGATGTTCTGCCCTTGTCTAATGGCTTGAAATGCAAATATTGGGGTCATACATATTAATGATCCCCACTGTTACGTAAGAGTCTGTTATGTTGAAATTCGCCTGTTCTTCGGAGGTCTTTTAAACAAATGAGATTTATATAAGAAGGAGGAAACAATGGAGTTTGAAACTCAATGGAATTGAGTCTTGGAAAATGTCTTTTCCATGTACTGAACTCTTGTTATTTAACTGTGCCGAGGTAAATTCAATATTTAGTTCTAGGGCACCTTTAATGACCAACTTTGAAGCTTTTTAAATCTGTTAAAAAATAATGTTTTTTTTTTTTCTTTTTCCTTATTGAGGTGTATGTGGTAAAAATATTACATATATATAATTTTATAAAATATATAAAATCATTTTTTTATTTTACAGAGTTTTACAAAGTCTTTACAAAGTTACAATAAATCAATAAATAATTTTAGGTTTTATTAGGTTTATCATTTGCAATATTGTCTGAAAAGCTAATAAAACTAATTAGCTATAGCTATAAACAACATAACAGCTCTAAACTCATTTTTGCTGGCAAACAATAATAGTTATTTGTTTATAATTTTCTTCCAGTACTATCACAAATCATTTGTACAATTAGCCCATAATGTTTCCTTGGTGACATTTAAATCTGCAGAATTTTCAATAACAATCTAATTAATTTTGCAATGAGGTTAAGTGTGCAATTAACTGGTCTAATAGGGCAAGTGAGCCCTGGTACTGTATGTACTGTATTGTGTTTTCAATCATGTGTGCTGCTATTGCCAGAGAGCTCAAATGCTGTCAGCAAAAGGGTTTGCTGAATGACTTATAGAAAAGTATTAAATCATAACATTGAAAGAACAGTATATCTCTCTTCAGCTTATCAGTCCTCTCTAAAAGCATGCCTGCTTTTACTGTCAGCCTGGAGACATGTTCACACACCTATTATGAACATTATAACTACCAGAGAATGTGTGCTGCATGATAACACATTATTGGTGTTTATGCCAATTTATTACATGAAGCATGGCTATGACTCATAAACAAGCAGAGAGAAGAGGGAATGCAAATTAACAAGTGACAACATTGAGATACATGGACTGGAACATTGAAAAAACTGTACATAAAAAGTATGTCTATAAGCTGCTGTTCAAAAGTTTGCTCAGGATTTTTTGTTTTTTTAAAGTATTATGCCCACGAAGGTTGCATTTTGTTGATCAAAAATTCAGTAAAAACAGTAATATTGTAACATATTATTAAAATAGCGGTTTTCTGTTTTAAAATGTAATTGGCCCCTGTAATGGCAAAGCTGAATTGTCACTTGTCAGCATTTATTTGAAACCTTTTGTAATAATTATGAGATTTAATTTCTTTCAAAAAACTCTAACTCTAACCCTAAATTGAACAGTATTTACATACAAAAGTTTCATTCACTCTCATTTGTCCCTAACTCAGGCTATATTAAAGTTCATGGTGTGGTCTGGAATATGACCAGCTTCTTAGCAGGTGTTGTAGGATGAAAATGGAACAGAACCGAGCTTTAACAGAGTTAGCTTTCAAATTCTGTCATTATTTACTCACCCTCATGTTGTTCCGAAACTGTATTCCTTTCTGGTCCTTGAAAATAGCCTTTATGTCATGTTTAAAGTCAATTTTTGTAGGGCAGCAGATGGGACTTGAGCACAGCACTGACAAAAATTAGCTATCAATCCCTTGTGATTATTGCATCTTATAGTTGTTTACGTTCTCGATTGGGATCGAGTTCAACACTCCCCTCAATTCATGCAAAGTGAAATCACACTCTACCAATGAAGTCTTAATCACCAGGGAAACAGAGCCAGCTCATTCAGTTTGGAAAATTCTGTAATTAGAGGCAGAAAATCTCAGGAAGAACCCGTAATCTTTCCTAAAGATGAGATTATCAAGGAGTCATCACCACCTGACATCTGAGCAGATGTGCGCTCAGCGTTGCCAACAGGGAAGAATATGCCATTGCTCAGTGTTGACTGATGATAGTGTTGAGTGGAGGTTAATTGTCTGTCAGCGTGTTTATAGAGGATCAAAGTAGCAACATTAGTGCCATTCAACACTCTTCTTAAAAGGATTATTACGGTATCACAGTGTTCTCTCCACTCGTATCGGCACCATTTTTAGAGTTTCTGTCCAGAGTTTAAGTTTTAAGTTTGTCTGTTTTTGAGTCTCATTCACCTGCTTTTAACTTTACTTTCTTTCATCACTGTCCATATCTGTTCTACCATCCACTGATGCTCTTATGGACAGAGAAAAGACACTCTTGAATCACTGAATCAATTCACAATGCCAATTCACTGAAACAAACAGTTCAAAAGAATTGATTTGCGAGAATCCATCGGACTTCCCTGCACTATATGCATTATTAAAAACAACTCTCAGACTGTCCGCTCCCGTCGACAACTGTTAGCAATATCTTCTGCTCGCTCTTACAAATCAGAAATTTAGTCATCCTCAGATCCTGGGAGGATGTAGAACCCAGAATATTGTATTCTGTTTGTTGCTCATTCTTTCTCTCATCTGTAAAATGTTACATTTGTTGACTTTCTCTGTTTATTATGAGTAAATCTCAACATCATTCTCACAAATCATGATGTAATCATTGCTGCAGTCTTAGTTGTTATACTTACTGATGTCAGGAACTCTAGAGACAAGCTTGCGCCAACTATAAAGTTGCTGTAAAACACTTTTGCCTGATGGTTTAATACCTCATCTCTCACCTGCTTAAGAATGCATTCATATGTTTGATTTGTACAGTTACACCATGCGAGGCTAATAAAAGTGCTGTTCATTTAGCAAAAATGATTTAAAGTAAGAAAAATATTTTTGCAAATGGCTAAAGCTTTTGAATAGCTTAGAAAGATAGAGATGTTTTCCAGCCCTTTCAGAAACATATTGTAGACCTAAAGAAAAAGTAAGTGGATGTTTTGCTTCAAACACAATAGGTCTGGATGATTCTCAAGCCCTCCATTACAGTTTGCATTAGGCTGAAGTATCAACATTAGGTAAGACAACCATGAAATCGATTCATTCTGTTTCTTAGACTAAACTGGCTCTCTTTTACTTTTTAGAGTTAAAGATATGCTACCGTTCAAATGTTTGTGGTTAGTAGGATTTCTTTTTAAAGAAATTAAAGGCACAATATATGAGTTTTGCAATAAAACATCCAAAAAACAGTAGCACAGTTATATATTTTGTCCACTTGTTTACTTAGGTTATACCAAATGTTTTCAACAATGTGTACATCCAGAGAAATTCACAATTTTTACCAGTGTAACATCCCTCCTCATTGTGTCGCCTGTCAATTGCATTATATATACTTATATGGGAGTTTTTTGTGAAATTGACGTGTTTCCATTTGGTGCATTTTCAATTCGCAATTTCAGTTTGCTTAATTTAAAGGGTAATGGAAACACGGCTACAGTTTCCATAAAAAATATTAAGCAGCACAACTGTTTTCAACATTGATAATATTAAGAAATGTGTCTTGAACACCAATCAGCGTATTAGAATTATTCATTCTTTCTGAGGGATTATGTGACACTTGAAGACTGGAGTAATGATGCTGAAAATTCAGCTTGCGTCACAGGAATAAATTACGTTTTAAAATATATTAAAAAGAAAACTAAATTGCCATAATATTTCATAATATAACTGTTTTTACAGTTTTTTTTTTAAATTTTTATTAAATAAATTCAGCCGTGTTAAGCATGTCTTTTTGTTTATAATACATATTTTAATTTATATTTTATATTCATATATTTGTATTTTATTGAAAATTGGTGTACTTTTTAGGTTTTCATTTATGCACTTTTTTGTCATTTTTATTTTCTGTCTATTTGAATATTTCTTTCTCATTTCTGATCTCTGTATAATTTGAACATTATAAAATTATTTGGTTCAACCTTTCACTCAAATTGTCCTATTAATGATTACAAAAAAATAAATAAATCATTGAGTTCACACTGAAGGAATGTGAGTTGTAGTGAAGGTTCATCATCAGGCCGTCAAATCATGTAGTATCATTTAGCGCTCTTGACCTTCAAGCTTCCTCATCTCAGGCTCTGGAATGGAGCAAAACACACAGACATTTAACTCATCAGCTGTAGGAACTCTGTCAGGGGGTACAGTGATGACATCACTGTTATCTTCAGTCCTTGACATCACGCTGAGATGATATCACTAAGAGGTTTTCGATCAGCACGGCTTCTCAGCGAGCGGTCGCTATGCCAACAGCGTTACTGGTCTGAGCAACATCTTAACGAGCAGATCTTAATTACGTTCAGACAGGCCCTACAGAGACCGAGACACATGCTGACCTCATAGAAGAGGAAAGAGTGTGTGCATTAGCAAGGGAATGAATGAGAGTGTTATCAGCACTAATGAGGGTTTAATAATGTCTCACTTAGATAACCTGCTACCTGACAACCTGTCCATGGCTTTTGATGTGCGTACGCATGTGGCTAACAAGTGGTCAGAATGACTTCTATCCTGTGAGTGTATGGGCGGTTACATCAGCACTTGGTTGTTCTTTTACAAGCAGATCAATGTCGATCACCCCCTCTGTCTGTTATGCTGCATTATAATAAAATTTCCTGAGATTCCTACGTATCTCAGACTTTCTTATGATAATTAAACAATGCGACATTAGCTTTATAAGTGTTCGACTGTCCATAAAGAAGTTTCCTAGCAACCAAACTGTGGAGGATGTTAGCATTTCTTCTGCAGGTGCATACAATTATCAGCAGGAAAGCTTACTGTTTTACACTACTGAAGCCTCTCAGAATGTTTTTTTTTTTTTTTTACTGTAAAGATTCCTGCATACTCAAGGTGCCCTGGAATATGGAATCCTTTTTTTGTGCCACATAAGAAAAAAAAAATGCTTTAGTATATCATAATTATGACACAAATTTATGGTAGGTAATTTAATCATATTGTTTTGAATTAAGTGCAGTTACTATAATAATATTACATTTTATTTATTGGAAATATTGACTGTAAAACACTGAGCTTAAATTGAGATGCAGATAAAATTAACTTATTAACAGTAACATGCAAAAACATAATTTATAATTTTAATTTATAGGGATAAATTTAACTATTCTACTCTTATTAAATGTACCGTACTGAACTGACAGCTTCAGGGGTTAGAAAAGGGGCGCTCTTTAATGCTTTAATTCAGTCACAATTTAAAGTAGTTTTTGTTTTTCATGAGACTTTGTGACTTTTCTTACTTTTCCATATATTAGGGAGTCAATAAGTCGCCATCTAGTGGTAATTTCACTTTTAGTTTTACAAATCATCGCATTAAAAATAACATTAAAATTGGATAATATTTAGAGCTTTGAAGAGCAGGAAAAAGTATGAAGCACTTTAAAAAGTCCTAGAAAAGTGCTTGAATTTCACTCTGAAAAGTTTGCATGAACCCTGAAATGAATAATGTAAAAGCATTCGACTATTTCTGCCAAAATACCATGGTTTCAGTAAGCGTTACTACATAAAATCCATGGTGATTTGTGGACTGGAGAGCCTTAACTTGTTCATTCATGGTGCAATGTTTCTCCAGGTTTCCATGTCAGCACTATTTGATCTGATATCTGTGGTTCAAAGCAGAAGAATTCTGTGCTGAATTTGAATGCTTCCCAGTAGATCTCACAGCGATGTTATTAATTCTGTGGCGAATTCAAACACTTTCTCAATGGATCTCGCAGCGCTGTGTAGTAACAGTGTCACATGCTTGAGATCGGTGTGTGAGTAAACCAGCTTACGATGTGCTGTCTATTATTGCTGTGAGCTGATAAATGATCCTCGTTGCACAGCTCAAATAAGTAGCGCTGTTTCGTTTCACTATGGTTTCGTTTGCCATTTGATGTTTCTCATATGAAACAGAAACGGCAGCTCTTATCAGCTGTGCAATGTGGTGTCTATAACAAAATTTAGTCACACCGGCAGGAAAAAAGGTTGCAAAATGCGACCATTTGGTCGTAGTCTGGAGCCCTATAGCCTGTGTCATAAATGACATTTAATTATATCATAATTTTGACTTTTTGCCATAATTTTGGCTTTATACATCATAATTATTTTTTATGTCTTAATTATGACATATTATCTCACAATTTTGACTTGATTTTTGTTTTTCTTATGTAGCAGAAATGGGCTTCCATTCTACAAAAAAATGGCAAAAAAAAGAAGAAAAGGTTAAAATTCTTTTTTAATTTCCAAAAAGACTTTTCACTTTGCCCAATAAAACCCATTATAATCAGTGATTCTGCGAGCGTCAAATCTCAGACACTAAACTGCTGCCTCGTTCTATTTATGACGTACTGACACGAAGGACAAATGCTTTGTATTGGGTGCTTTGTCGTGTCCAGTGTAGACAGCTTTTTAGCTGTTTTTTAACCATCACATCGGGTGTAGACATGGTGTTACACCTCTTTAAACAGGTTTTATCATGTGCTGCATGTATTGACCTTAATATGAAATCAATAAATAAGTGAGTCTTTATAATTTACAGTGTATATTTCCCTTTGTGCCACCATGTTCAAATGGAGTCATGCACCCAAAGCTCTACAAAATCAAAGTTGTAGATCTACAAAAGTTGCACTTGTCCAGGGCCGGATTGGGACTCATTTTCAGCCCTGGAGTTTCATGCCTTAGACCGGCCCACTTTAATTCACGACTGACTATATTAAATAATGTAATTAAAACCTCAGTATATAAGTCTGCAATAATGCACTGTTCTCTACAACCTTGTAAATAATTGTATTTTTCAAAAATATCTTCAGATACCCATGATAGTACAAATGATAGTACAAAAAATGCTAAAATTTGATATAGTTATTTTTATAGTTATAATAATGATTTTATAATGTGAACCATTTATTAATTCTCTAGCCATCTAGTGGCTGTAGTTTAAAATTAATCTTATTTTAATTTTAATTTCATTAAGTGTTTGCTTTCCAGTAGATGGCATTAATCGTCCACTAAACCCAGGCACATTTTTCATGTCTATCACTATGAATGATTTTCTATTTTATATAAATGTATATACTTAAATTATTACAAATTGAGGCAAATAACACATAATACCATAAATCCTACAAAATTGCACAACTTTACAGTAAAATATTAAAGTAGGCTATTACGTTTGTTTAAAAAAAGTTACGTTACAAAATCACATTTTACTGTCTGGTTATGCTAGTTGGAAAGAAAACATTGTTGGCCAATGTGTAATAGCATAGCAAGCAACATAACATAAGTGATAGGCCATATTTTATTATTTGCCTACTATTATTACGATATGAGTAAGCTGCATACATGCCTTTATCTTTTGCATGTTTTCCCCTCTTCCTTTTTATTTATTTACGTTACTTAAATCGCATCTGGTGGCTTAGACCTTTTGCCTTACCATAATTTAGCGTTGATTTAGAACTTGTCCCGCTGTCCCTACAGATGTCACCTCATCCCTTCTTCTCGTATACTTTTGAGTGAGTTGTCTTCTCCGGGCGCACGCTCCGAGTCCCTCCCGACCAGGTTAATTTACCCACCAAGTGACATGATATCATCATTGACGTCGCGTGCAAATGAGCGGTAAAAACCCGATCGCGCATTCGTTTGTTCCTGGGCCATCCAGGCCTAAATCCGTCACTGAATGGTTTTTAGGAAAAAGTTAGGCTACTCAGCTTAGTACATTTGGCCGCATCCACAGTTTCTAGAGCATCCATATTTCAACCCAGTGCCATGACAACACCGGCCCTCGCGGCCAAATAAACAGACCGGCCCACCGGGAATTCTCCCGGTGCTCCCGATTAGCCACTCCGGGCCTGCACTTGTCAAAGCAAGGAAGTTGAATGGAACACTGCATTAGCAGGAAGCAATCTGACACTTGAAAATGGACGCAGAGACCTGAGTCACCCCATCATGGGTGAGGCGTTCCCGTATTATTGATAAGTCAACAGACTGACAGAAAGCAGTGGGTCAGTCTAACATACTAATCCTCATATTGATTTGTTTGGAGTCTTGTACAGTGTGACTTTACTGAGATGGACTGCCTTGAGTGAATAAACTTGTTGAGGGGTTTGTGTTTCTGTTTCTTGTTGGTCTGTACTGTCGGTCGTGTGGCATCTGCAGGAACAGGATTCAACCTCCGCTCTCTCGTCTCCATTATGTCTTTCACAAAGTATCATCCTCTAAAGACAAAGTCAGATATGTAGAATATAGAAATAGGATTCTGGTTCCATAAGGATTATGTGTGATTACACCCGTGTGTGTAGAGCAATTCCTTGGCTTCTCTTCTTGCCCTGTCTGATTTAACGTCTGTACCCTGACCTTCACCGCTCGCAATCACTTCTTGAAAATCAATAGCGCTGTTGCTGCTGTACCGACACACACCAAGAACAATCGTGTATGTGCGAGATGCAGAGAAAATGCCCAATCTCACCTTCAACTTTCTTAAACGTGTAGTAAAAAGCAATTTCACCTCTGTTAGAAGACAAAAAAAGCATCACACCTCCTGTGCGCTCTCCAGTCCACACAAGACGATCTGTCAGAGCGTGCCTTAGTACAAAGCATGTCATCATATCCAGCTCGTTTAAAATGCTCTCTGAGATGACTAACACTAACGGCCCGTTGCCCGTCGCTATTTTTCGTGACAGGCCGGCTTTGCGACTCTGAGACAGACTGATTGGCTGGCATTGTTCTAAAGGTCATTTAGAAGAGCTGCAGTCTTCTCCGGCTAATGATGTCATAATGAAGGGCTGTGTGGGTCAGCGGTTAACAGAGTCAGACAATAGCCCGGTGTGCCGCTAAAGAGACGACCGAATTAAACTTAAGTGAGCAATTTAGAATATTGTCGTCTTTTGTGGCAGATCTATATTTTTGCCTATATTTCTTTGCTTAGTTTTTAGAATGAATGCACATTTGCACACAGATTCATTGTATTTTCTTGTAATTTGACCTTTTAGTCACTTGTGCATGTCCTTTATAACAGTATCACTCATGTTGTCTTACATCAGAATTTGTAATGCTCATATTTTGCAGCCTACTTATGGCATTATATCCATGAGAAAATAATTTTTTCACTACAGCTGTTTACCTTAGTCAGATCAATAGCGCAGCTACTGTAAAGGCCTCAAAAATCAGAATCAATACCACCAACTTTAAACACTTAACAGCCTGTTACATCATTAAACTCTTAATTATACGCCGTTTAATCCCATCTCTCTTCATTTTTGCGTAAATAAAAGCTTTCTCTGATCTGTTTTTCTTTCTGAGTACCGACATTGAAGTGTGGCATGCCACTGGAATTTAGAACAGTTTAGAATAGATTTGTTTTGATCGTCAGAAATGATTTTTTTTTTACTGATCCTTTTAATTGAATGATATTTTCTAAACTTTTGATTTGTGGCATATTGTCTGGTCCTCATTGCAGTTTATTCTGACCGTAAACCACCCATTTAGACTGGAATAGACCTTCTGATGGACATTTAAAGCAACCAAGCATATCTTTTGTTTTTGTGTGCTGCTTTAGGATGCGTTTATAGGAAATAGATTATACAACACTTGACTGCTGTGGAAAACTATATATTTATTTGGCATCTCAAATTTTATTAATTGTACATGATTGTCTATGATATTAGGGTGAGTAAATAAGAACAGATTTTTAATTTTGTGATTAATTATTCCTTTATTTGCAAGTGGTCTATTGGACATGCAATGGATTTGTGCCCGTTTTAACACAATGGGAGTAAATTAGTATTATTAATACTTCAACTCACAGTAATTGATAATATTTAAATAAACTTTTTTAAGGCGATTTGTTGTGATTTTTTTCTATAGCTTAGTAAAATTTCAGCAGTTGAAAATTGGAAGAAAATGTCAAATGTCTGCTTCGTCTGTTGGTGAAAAATGCTTAGTAAACATAATTCTTAACTCTTAAACTTAGTAAGGAATTTGGTCAGACTCAAAACAAGATTAGGTCAGCACTGGATATCACTCAGGACATGCTGACCAAACGGCACTGAAAAAGACTCAAAACTCATTTTTTTTGGCAAACAGGACAGGTCCCAGAATGAATTTGAAGGACTTTTTTTTTTTTTTCTTTTTTTTTTCTGGTGCATGGATTCAAAAAATTTGATTCCAAATATAATTGCCTCCAAATGCATCTCTACAGACATTGTCATACCCACAATTGAATCTTTTATACAGTTGGGATACTTTCATTTTGTTAGACAATTTTCCTTTGAGATTGATGGATTATTAAATACTTCTACAATTGCAAAACTTCATGGTGCATCCTTGAATGCTTCGTACTGATTTTTGAGAGTGAATGTTTGCCAAACCTTAATTTAACAGATTTGTGGTTTATAACTAAGCTCTTGGTAATATTTGAATAACATCACAGCTCTATAAACTGAAGTCCTTCATGTATGTCTTAAGTGTGTGTGCAAGCCAATTCATACATTTAATTAAAGTATATATTAGCTTATAGATGACTTGATCATCCATATACATTAGGCATGCATGTATGTAAAGTATGTGAGTCTAATAAATAAACATAGTAAAATACTAGCACAGCTAGTTAGGCTAGACACAAATGAATGTGTAATTTAAGGCACAAAGAGAGACAGACAAATAGGAAAAGAAAAAATTATAGGAGTTACGAGGAAGCATAAGTAGGGGGTGAAAGAGAAAATAATCACTTTTCAATGAACACGCCTCCTCCCAAGTATGAACATATTAATATTAATGGCTGCATTCTTCTGATTCCAGGCTCACTCAGACAACACCTTTATTTGACCTGACAATTACAGCCCCTCAAATACAATAGGGTTATTCAACATTTCCCTTTCACAGATTTTCATTTTCAGGCCAACAAAAGAGGTTAGAGAAAAAAGGTATTTATTAGAATTTAAGAGAATTCTTTGTGAAACTGTGGAAAATACTTACCCTCATACCGTTCCTAACCCATATGACTTACTTTCTTTTGTAGATCACAAACGGAGATGTTTGACAGAAGGTTGACACTGCTGTTTTTCATAAAATGCAAGTGAATGGTGACCACAGGCTGTATTTCAAGTCTTTTGAAGCTAAACAACAGCTTTGTGTGTGGATCAGGTTAAAACACTGAAATTCTTTCCCACTGCCATAGCTCTCAAATGTAATTCATGTACTTTGAAGATTGATTCTTAAAATGCCAAGATCTGATTCACAAACCAGTGACTCTAATGAGCCAGTTAATTTTAGTGAATCAAAAACATGTAGTGCAACCAATGTAGTCTGATTCTTTTGAGACCAATCCTTTGAGTGAATCCGTCAAAAAGACTCAATAACCAGAAGTTATTTAAATTAGTCTGACGAATCCTTCAATAAAGTTATTACTGAATCGACATTAAGGGTGCGTTCACACTCGTAGTTCGGTTCGTTTGGTTCATTTGGTCCAGACCACAGAAGAAAAAAAAAACATTTAGTCCTAGTCCGATTAGTGTTCAGATTGGCAATTTTATCACCGAACCAAAAGATACCGAACCTTAAGGCATAGGGATACATTCACAACGTGATTGGTTGGATTTAATGACATATTGCCTATTTTGAGACGGAACTTACCAAACATCCAAAACAATGCTGTGTGCTGAGGTATATGGGCTTGTTGTGTTTGTGTAGCCTGCATGTGATGGTATTTTTGCCAGCTGGGAACTCGTGAAGAGCTTATAAAATGTGTAAAGTAGTCAAAACAGCGGCAGGAATCCATCCGTCACACACAAACAATCTGCTGCGTGGAGACGCGCATCTGATGCCTGTCATGGGCAAACTCGCCACTGTGACAAGAAAAACCGACATGCGTGAGGATTCTATCCTTTTTAGGGACTCATCTTCCTGTTTTTAGTTCGTTTACATGTTTTTGGTCGGTGTTGCATTCATATATCATTCGAACCGCACCAGAGTTCGTTTGGAAGCGGACCGAGACCCATCTTTTCAATGGTCTTGGTCCGCTTGATTGGTGCACACCAGGGTTCGGATGGCAGCGTTCACATATGTTCAAATGAACCGCACTAACAGAGCAATCGCACCAGGGTTCGTGAACGCAAGTGTGAACGCACCCTAAGCTATCATTAAAGGGTTAGTTCACTAATTGTTCACTAATTTGATGAAATCCCGAGGGTATCTGATCCATACATAAGCAGCAACGTCATTGCACCTTTTGAGATCCAGAAAGGTATTAAAGACATTTGTTAAAATAGTCAACGTTACTACAGTGGTTCAACCTTAATGTTATGAAGCAACGAGAATATAAGAAATTTCATTTTTAAATAAAAATAATACCGACTTATTATTGGCCGGCTCCTGCGTCAGCATCACACGCATGCGTCGGCCAATACTGAGCCGGCGTTCTGATGTAAACACGGAAGCCCTGCACTGCGTTCACTACATCAACTGAGTATGGCAACAGTTCATATTGTTAAATAAAGTCATTATTTTGTTTTTGTGCACAAAAAGTATTCTCATTGCATCATCACATTAAGTTTGAACCATTGTAGTCACATTGACTATTTTAACAATGTCTTTAATACATTGCTGGACCTCAAAAGGTGCAGTGACGTTGCTGCCTTTGTGTGGTTCAGATACCCTCAGATTTCATCAAAAATATCTTAATTTGTGTTCCGAAGATGAACGATGGTCTTACGGGTTTGGGACGACATAAGAGTGAGTACTTAATGACAGAAATTTCATTTTTGGGTGAACCAACCCTTAATTCCAGTATAATACATTACAGAATGGATTGATAACTTGCATGTTGAAAAATTAATTGGAATCAAGATTTTGTGATTCAAATCAATTCAGGAAAAATGAATTGATAACTATCCCTACACAAAAAACTATCATATGGCTTTAGAAGATTTAGACTACAGCTCAAGAGTCTTATTAACCACTTTTATTGTACTTTTGTTACATTCGAATCTTGACAGCACTTGGTCACCATTCACTTTCACTGTATTCAAACAGTCCTGTGTTTCACAGAAGAATAAAAATCATACTTATTTTGAGTTCCTTAAAAGCTTTGAACATTATGTTGAGGTAATCAAAAGGTATTATTTTTCTACTGTTGCTTCAAAAATTCATTTTTTGTAAACCTCTCTTGAGCATCTTCATCAGATCATGCATTAACGTAGGGGCTGAACACCTCCACAGGGGCTCGGGCACATTACCAACTCCTGGTCCTCCAGCTACTGTCAGACGTCTGTAATCTTGTATGTATCTAAGAAACGTTCAAGCAGATTTATGCATTCAATTTGAACTTCTTAAATGGAGAATCCCGCATACCCCATAGCAGTTTTCCTCTGGGCCGAGCATTTGACTTTATCCGTCCCTTTTATCTGTTGCTGAGAACTCCGAGTCGGCATCTGGGAGTGATATGTGGCTAAGGAGAGAGAGAGAATGCGCACATCAATCCCTAAAGTAATTATCTCGGCTCCTCCTCATTCCAAAAGGCTAAATATAAGTGAAGTTTTTAGCTCCCAGTGGCAGCCATGTTGCCTTTGATAAACGGTGCGACTATAAAATTCGGGTGCGAAAGCCAGTATGTGTGTTTTAGTGTATTCTGCGTTCACACAGCCTGGCTTGGAGTATAAATTCTCCTGCACACAGTCTGTCTTTCTGCCATGCAGAGTCACTCGCACGCACACACAAAAGCAGATACAGATAGGCGGGCGAGTGTGGTTGTGCTAGATTGGAATTGTCAGAGGTGTCACATTAAATGTGCTATTATTAAGTCCAGGCTGAATTTTATGGCCTTGCAGGATCGTAAATTGGTTGGTCAGTCCTTTAAATTACGTATCCATCGAGCGATGTGCTCTATCTGTCCTCACTTTTCTCCTGCTTTACTTTCTCTTTCTCGCTCTCTCTATTTCTCCCCCTCCCTTTCACCACGTATATATACGAGAGCTTGATCTTGACTCTTTGGCCCTGGTTGAAATGGATGGCGCGAGTGTGACGGGACGAGAGGAGTGCGGGATGCTGAGAGTAGCTGACATCCGAGTTCACAGAGGCTTTAGGGGTCACTGTGGCCCCTGGCCAAAACCATGACCCTCCTGAGGGAATAACAAGAGAGACTGTCTCAGTGTATCGATCAGGGGAAACTTACAAGGAGCTCTAGTACCATTTAAAAGTTGGGAAGTCAAAAAATCACGTCAGATCTGGACATCTCTCAACTGCCTTTGAATGATTTTTGTGGAGGAAAAATCTGCACTTGGAATTGTGTATCAGAAAATCAATGGACAATACAGAATTAAGTGATAGCTTGGGTCATGTTGTACGGTCATAATTATTTTTCAGATTTTTTTTTTTTTTTTGGAATTACCTTTCATGTACTGTGTAATATAGCTGTTTGAAACACTGCAGACCTTTTACATTCACAAAGATCAAAGTGCACGACAAATGCAGTTATTAGCTGGGTTTCCATCCAAACATGAAGCGAATCTTTTCAAAGTTTGCAAAAAAAATGTGCGAATGAAGTGCATTTCCATCAAGTTGTTTGAGCGGATGACGGTGGTATTGATAAACTAGTAAGTAAAAGTAAATAAAACACTGTGACCGAGCATTCATGAAGGGTTCGCCTAAACACTTATGAATAAGAAACTCAAGTACAAAAGTGCACATGCCCCTATCCATGGCAAGCCCCGAAGGGAATATGCATTGCACAAACACACACACATATACAACATGTGCCAGTACATCCAGAATTATTACATCATAACAGAATAAGTTTTTTGTTACAACACGGAACCAATTAGCGGAAACAGCCGATTACGATTAGTCACAACGTAATTCCTGTCTATTTGCATGAACCTACAAAATTTGGTAACAAATTTGTATAATGCCAGCCTATGGTCTTCATTGGCTGCCCACGACCAACATCTACTTTGACCTGCCCTCAAACACTCTAGTTGTAGCTGAGGCCTGGAAGAGTTTGGTTTGTGTTGTTGATATGTCGAGAAGACGCTGTTTTCTGCACTGCGAAAGCAAATCCACTTTACCTGCACTTCCAAAGGATGAGGTTGTGGACTTGGGCTTGAATTGCTATTGTAAAACCCAGAACACACCAAGCTGATGGTTGGCCGTCGGGGCAGTTTTTGGGCGTCGGCCACACCGTCGGCCGGTTGGTCCTCGTCTGCTTTTTTTCGGCCGATTCAACATGTTAAATCAGTGCCAGGCTGTCAGAGAGAGAGAGAGAGAACTCTGATTGGCTGTTCAGTATAGCAAACGAGTCAGTTCACAAGAATATAAGCAAAAGTTATGAAAGCAAGCAAATAAGTCATGACGGCACAGACAGAAGGTTGTTCTAATTTTATGTCATCTTACCTGAGCACTCGAATGCACAAATATTTTCATAATAACCTGAGCGGAGTGGAATAAAGAATGTGATCAGCATGATTGATTTTCAAAACGGTAAGCAAGCAGATAGGGTAATTTTGTTTCCCACATGCGTTGAAAGCAGTAGACCAATCACAACAGACTGGGCCATCTGACCAATCAGAGCAGAGTAGGCTCTCAGAAAGGAGGGGTTTATAGAGACCGAATCCTTGATCAAACCTTTTCAGAGTAAAGACGTGTTGCTGCAGTGTATGTTATGAGAAAAAGAATCTGGCTTTTGACATTGGATGCATGTAAACCTATTGTAAGACACTTTCAAAGCAAAATTAGGAACTTTTAAAATAGCATAATAGGGGCACTTTAAATGCTATGCACTTGAATACAGCTCTCATCTGTATTTGATTCTTTGAAGCTCAAGGACTTTGAGATGAAGTGTCTTTATAGCCCAATATTTAACTTTAACTGACTTTGTCCATCAGCTCTTGATCTGATGTATTGATTACACTTAATTAAAACACACTCTGGGTGAATGGGTTAAGCTGATAGGCAGAGGCAGACAGCAGATAGATCAATAACACGATCAGCGAAATGAAGATCTCAGGCTCTCAAAGGAGAGATAAAGACTGTGTTAAACAAATTAACACAAGAACTGAGGTGATAAAGCAGTAAAAAAATCATTAAATTATAAGCACTTTTCTCTCCTTTGAAAACTGGCTAGCAGAGTTCAGTCAACACGTAAAGTTCAGCAAAAAGAGTGCTACTGACCATAAGCCAAACATAAACAGACTTTCCTGGTCCAGTTACTGCACGGGACTATGATTCAGACTATGGGTAAATCTAAAAAAAAAATAAAAATAAATAATAATAATAATAATAAATAAATAATAAAACCTACAATATTCACCCCAAAATCAGAAAGTAATCCCACCCTTTAAAAAATTAAGCCCATTAGGTTTTTTTTAATTTTGCATTCTGACAAACAATTCCATCACCATAATGAAAAAAAAAAGATATACTGCCTTTAAATTTACATTTAAATAATATAACAGATGCTACCATAATCTATGCTGATTTAAATAAATCGTTGTATTAAAATTATTATATTCCTATTGAATGAAAAATAATTGGAAATTGTAGGTGCATGAAGGAGGAAATGCTAAATGTCTAAATCTAAATAATAATTCAGTTTATTTTTATGCATTTTTTTCTGTTTATGCAAAAACTTTTTTCCTTTAAACTATTTTTTCTTTAGTCTTTAGACTTTTGAGCAGTTGTAGAATTATTTGGAATTAAAAATCCATTCACTTTCCATAAGTTACATGTCATATTTCAGTAAATGATGAGCTGCTTTCTTTTTCCAGATGGCCACAGAGGTGTTAGAGGATCTTCTGGAAGAGGATGACGAGGTTGTGGAGGTGTGTATTATTGGTTTTTTTATCATTTTTAAATGGTAGTAGTTTTGTTACTCATTTTAGAACCAATTATAAAGAGTTTGATAAATCTAATTAAAACACATCAGACTGAAATTATGAAATATTAAATATGAAAATAAATTACTTGTAACTTACAAGGTGTTTATTTCCAGTTGTTGTGGTGTGGTTGTGTATTATCAACCCCATCCTACAGACTCTACCTGGTTGGATGTTTGACACCAGCATTTGATGCATTGCTCACTGTCTCAGATGGCTGGATTCATAATTTATGGCGCTATATCCTGCTGAAATAGTAGTTTGTTTGTGTGAAAATGCTTTGGTCTTCACTTCACTTTATTAGCTAGGGAAATTACGAACACAATGCTAGGGTGGCTAAAACTGAGATACTTACACATTGCTGTTTGATGGACCAACACACACACACACACACACACACACACACACACGCGCATATAGCGCATTTTTCTCCCACGACCCAATGCCACATAAATATGGTTTGCTTTGGTGCCCCACAATACATTAAAAAGCATTATTAAACTCAAAGGCATTCAGATCTTTTCAGACTTGATTAAAAATAGCTTATACAGTATAAACAACTTCCTGAGAGTTGATGCATAATTAATGAGCCAAACTGAAGCCAATACATTATTAAACAAATGAATATGAAACTAACTGTAGAGTGACTTTTTAAGATTTTTTTTTATTTATTTTTTTTATCACCTAGTCCAACTGCCGATTTAAAGAAAGATATGTCAGAATCGGAACTGGACCGTTAAATCCCTTTGATCGCCATTCCTATAGTCTTCGCTCTGAAGAGTCAGGACAGAGGTGTACCAGTCCACTCTCACACGCAAACACACACGTGTATACACCCACACCCACACACTCTTTCTCTCTAATAGATATCTGACAGATTGAGAGCGCTTACAGAGTGTTCTGAACATTCGGCTCAGGAGAGTCATAGAGTGTGAAAGAGAAGGAGACAGAGAGAGTGGGAGTGAGAGATGTTTGAACTCTCTGTGGTGTGTTATTGAGACATCAGAGAAGGGTATAGAGTGTAACAGTGGGTGATAAAGTGAAGAGCACTTCAACACAGCACAACAAAAACATGCACACACATTCTTCCCCACAGCCCATTTGTGTCTGACTTCCCTTTATTCGGTGTTCTCATTTTTTAGGATACAAACAAAGCTGCCCGATTGTTTGTTTCTCCCTCTCTGTTTGCCACAAAATAAAGTTATTTTAATCCTGCCTGGAATCAAATATTTATAGCACTGACAGAGTGCATGGGAAGTGCTTTAGGTTTGTTTTGTTAATTACAAGTGACTGACTGACTGTCTCTCATGTTTTTGTAGCCTACTTCAAGATTTATTTACTGTAGGCAAGAGTGGGGTAAAGTGTGCCAGATTATATTATACACAATTTATGCATTAGGCCAGTATTTACAAAGCCTGATCCTGATTCAAATAAATTCAACAATTCAAATAAAAACATTAATACAAATTAGGGGGGAGGGGTAATGAACATAGTAAGGTATAATCCCATTCCATGTATAATCTTTACCCTTTACCACAAACTATATATTAGGCAACTTACCCAATATATATATATATATATATATATATATATATATATATA
Organism: Chanodichthys erythropterus; assembly: GCF_024489055.1. Lineage (NCBI taxonomy): Eukaryota > Metazoa > Chordata > Actinopteri > Cypriniformes > Xenocyprididae > Chanodichthys > Chanodichthys erythropterus. Next base: position 28,092,802 of record NC_090222.1, read on the forward strand.
TATATATATGACCACCCCCGGCCTGGAGCAATGAGCACACCTAGCAACTGAACGGTGCCGCAGGTGCAGTTCACTGAGCAGTATATATACCACCCGAGGACCGGCTTTTGGTCACTGTTCAGTGTCAGAATGGGAAAAGCTGCCGAGTTATCGGAGTTTAATAAAGGACAAATTGTGATGGCAGGGCGCCCCGGAATTTCAATCTTGGAAACGGCGCACCTAGTAGGTTGTTCACGTGCCTCCTTAGTGATTACGTATCAGAAGTGTTTTGTCCGCAGCTTATTGATGCCAGAGGGGTGCGGAGACTGTCGCACATTGTTCACAGTGACTGCAGGGCCACAGTGTGACAAATCACCAGCAGTTACAACAGTGGCGACCAGGGCAATGTGTCACAGCATCGCAGCCTTCTGCATATGGGCCTGCGTAGCCGATGACCCAGCTGGGTTCCTATGCTAACTGCACGCCATAGCTAACAATGTACGAAATGGGCCCAGGATCATCAAGATTCCTGGTGCATCATGTCGTCGTGATAATTTTAACTAAAATCCAGCGTTTAGTTAATCCTTGCAAGCGCTCGTACGTCACAGTTGTAAACATGATGGCTTTCTTCTTCCATGAGCTGGTTTGGCATCACAGCATTTGTTTCCAGGCGGACCGTCAAAGAATGCGACACGCACATCTCCTGGACATCCTATAGAATTCAACCAACCAGATGACGACTTTAAAACTCCTGAAGTGTTTCCAGATAAGTGTGCCATATGCGTGACGTGACGTTTGAGGCTGAGAGTAGGCGGACACAGGCTGATGGTGGTTTTCTTGGGACACTTTAGGTCCTATTATCCCAATAGCACAATCCCTGACAGCTGTCAGGTATCTGAACATCATTGCGGACCAAGTGCACCCATGGAAACTGTTCCCTGCCGTTGATGGCCATTACCAACGGGATAATGCACCATGCCACACTGCCAGAATCGTCATGAAGTGGTTAGAGGAACATGAATTTCTGTTAATGCATTGGCCTGACACGAACACAATTGAACATTTGTTGGTCGACTAGGGGAACTGGAAGACCTGCTGTTGACATTATGGTACCAGATACCCCAGGAGACCTATTGTCACCTCATTGAATCAATGCCTCGCCGCGTGGCCACTGTTTTGTGGGCTAAAGGAGGTCCTACATGTTAATAGATAGGTGGACATAATGTAATGGCTCATCAGTATAAATATATAAATATATATAAATAATATATATACACATACATATACATACAGGGCTTGACATTAACTTGACATAACTTTGATCACGCATCTCTCAAATGTAAAGCAGCAGACGTTGCTGAAGTTGAAATAAATCACAATCCACTACACTGAAGTTGAAAAACACCTCAATAAGGACCTGAATTTCAGCGCGGGATCTCGGGTATTGCGCATAATTCTACGGATTCCCCCAAACATTTATGCACTGTAGCATGTAGATTGAATTCAAACAGATTATAGTTATTTTATAGTTAGTTATTAGTTATTTTAAAACTTTATGTGAGACGTAATTTCACAAACAGTTTGTGTGATTCAGCGGTACCGAGTCTCCCTCTCTCTCAAAATGTGCAAATGGCTTCACATCCATGGTATCCACATTGAGTTTGCTTTGCAAGCGAGCTGTACGCTGCAATATTAGCACGCGTTTCAGACAGTTGACAGAATTGGCACTTGCACGTTAAGTCATGTCAACTCAAAAATACAAGCCATTTTAAAGCATAAAGTACTTGCTCGCGCTCAAGAGATGGTCTTCGGTCAGCGCGCTCTCAGCCAATGTACGCGCACAGCCGTCTCTCAAACCGCTCACAACAAATGTCAGATTGAGTTATTTTTGGCGACTTATTACACATAAACGTTCAGTGACATACACGGTTATGTTAAAATACCCGTCCTGGTGAGTATATGTGTAAACACAGTCGGTTGTCTTCAGTGAATGTGAACAGCATGTGTAACAGTATATTCCTTTATGTCTTAAAGAGATAGCAGCCTTTAAACATGCTACTGTTTACTATTGCCTGTCACAATCAAACAACAAAAGAAAATCTTTAATAAGGATTAATCTATACAGATATACATTCATTTATACAGTTAATGCTATGTAGAGTTATTTTATATTGGATTAATTTGTAATATTATTAACAGTTCTCAGAATTAAAGATATTTGTTGTTCTTGTTATTTTTAATTTTTACAATAATTTTCATTTTTACGCCAGACATATATATCGGTTCAAAATATCAGTTATGGGTCTACTTGATCTGTAATAATCTGTATCGGCAATATGTGTATATGTGTGTATATAATATGTGTATATGTATGTATGTATATATGTAATGTCTTCTCTTTCTTTCTCAGGTGTGGTACTTGTTGGGATGGCTATTTTATTTGCAGCTGGATAAACAAGACCCGACAAACAGCAGCGTGAACTTCAGAAAATCAGCCTGGACGTGCCTCAGCAAGGCCAAAAAGGTAGAGCTCACACACTGCACTGTACACACACTTCTCTTTTGGAAATGATGAGGCCATCTGATTTCATCTTGGAATAGTTTTCATTCTCCCCCACATACAGTACACACACACATTTTCTACCTGGCTGATTCCTCCACTCCTCCCTTGGTCCCTTCTCATTTTTTCCATCTGTCATGGCTCTCTCAGCATGCCGTCAGCTCTTTTCAGCTCTTTTTCTACTGTGAAATTTCTCAAACTCTGCTGGTGTCCGAGCGCTATAGAAATGGAAAATGAAAGCCAAAGTTTGAAATAAAATGAGAGAGGGAATAGCTTGCAGGGTGAGGTATGACAATACCTATAGCTCTTTTTTTTTCTAGCATCCCCTGTCCTTTTCTTCTTTTTCTTCCTCCTCCCCATTTCCATCTCTGCCTCAGTTATCTCTTCCACTGTTACTTGACTTCGGTTCTCTCCGAGGAAACCTTTGGTCGCTGCATGTTCCATTGGTTTTCTGTCTCTGCGTCTCTCTTGTTTCTAATGGATTTATTGTCATCTGTCCTTCATTCCCTCTGCTTCACCTTGCAGTCTCTCATTTTCTTCTGGAGAGGAAAAGAAATGGCTTGCTACATCCTTGATTATCTGTTCAGATGAATTGGGAAGGCCAGACACACACGTGTTGTCTCACTTATACCTGTTGATCCTTATGTCTCTCCTTGAGTCTCTGAAACACAGGCTTTCGTTACTTAATGTTATTGCAGAATGTACTTTTGATGGGTAGTTATGGTCCGCCAATGGGAGAAATGTATTTCAGTACTCTTATTGATCCTAGCAGCTTGTCAAGGTCTCAGACATGTAAAATTTCAAATCAGAACAGCCAGATGAGACATAATACAAATTCTGACCTGTCTTACCTAACACTTCATGTAAAAACATTTGTAGAAATATAAGTACTATATATATATATATATATATATATATATATATATATATATATATACACACAGTGTTGGGAGTAACACGTTACAAAAGTAATGCATTACAGAAACGTATTACTTTTTGCTGTAGCGCAGTAGTGTAAGACATTACAAATCAATTTTCAGTAATATTTTATTCGGTACATGTTCAGTAACACTTGCGTTACAACACACTCTTAGCCCAAAATTTAATTGTTCAAAAAACAAAAAACAAACGCAAGACCTTAAAGGATTAGTGCACTTCTGAATGAAAATGTCCTAATAATTTAATCACCCCCATGTCATCCAAGATGTCCATGTCCTTCTGTCTTCAGTCACAAAGTGAGTGAAAAATGAAAATGTATGTTTTAAATAGACACAAATGATCGCATCACAAGTGCTTCCACCAGACCGCGATTCCGTATTCTTCAAAAAGCTTACGCTGTATATCCTATGCCTTCCCTATTGAACTTACGAAAAAAAATGGAACTGCGCCGCATTCGTTCCGTAAGTTGAATAGGGAAGGTATAGGACATTCAGCATAAGCTTTTTGAAGAATACGGAATCGCCGTCTGGAGGAAACACTTGTGATGCAATTATTTGTTTCTATAAAGCAAATACATTTAAAATTTTTTGAGAAAATGACCGATCGTGTCACTAGATAAGACCCTTAGTCCTCGTCTGGGATCATTTAAAGCCCCTTGAAGCTGCACTGAAACTGTAATTTTGACCTTCAACCGTTTGGGGCCAATTGAAGTCCACTATAAGGACATGGACATCTTGGATGACATGGGGGTGAGTAAATTATCAGGATTTTTTCTATTACCTGTTTGTGGTCAGTCAATAGCCGCGTGTGGTGTCCAAGTTTGTAAATAAAGGCTAAATGACAGCTTCGATTTATTTCATTCATCTCCCTCTCGCTGGTGTAACTTTGTATTGTGTGACGTAGTCCATAATTATTATTTTTTTTGTCTTATTTATGTAGATCCATATTTATTTCTGTATTTCTTTGTCCTATGGGATAAGATGGCATGGTTTTTAATGACATAGTCTTTAATACTGTGGGTTTGATTATTATTATTTGGTTGCACTTTATCTTACAGTATGTGCACTTATGTGTACTTACAGTTTACCTACCTAAGAAAGTACTGGGTAATATAATATAATATAATATAATATAATATAATATAATATAATATAATATAATATAATATAATATAATATAATATAATATAATATAATATAATATAATATAATATAATATAATATACAGGGTAATATAAAGGTAACTAAATGGGTTAAGGTTAGGTTTAGGTATTTAGAGTATTTACATGTGGAACAGGACTGTTAAATAAAGTCCTACCTTTTTTTATATATAAAATGTTGTTTTATATCAAAGTTTAAAAGTAAAATCATAATTATCCAATTAATAATATGCCCATGCTATTTTATTTCTGAGTCATTTGATAGTTTATCTCTCCAACCACATAATCCTGAATGACTTTATAAGGTCTTTGGAGTTTGTCTACTGTTTAAATCTGTGAAGAAAAATCTCTGTTTGTGCTGCTCTATAAATTTTTAAAAAGAAAATTGAGAGCAAAAATTGGCTCATGAACACAAAATATGTAAATAAGACCTGAAAGTCATGCTCTTGGCTTTGGTTCAGACTTGTGAATATTTAATTACTTTCGCTAACGTCTCAATTATTCATCTGCTCTTTAATCAGTGCTCCATATCGGCCAAGCTTTTGTTAGCTGTGTCATTAATATGGCTGTAATAAAGCAAACAGTAATTATTTATTAATTAGCCTTTTAGAAGGTCATCTCTCTGAGCTATGAAATATACTGCCAGTTATGACTGAGTTAGACTAATGTTGCTAGTATAATGCTTAGTATTGAAATAGTAACCTTTCAACTTTTAGTAATAGAATTGCCTAAACTGTTGATTAAATCTGGGGATCATATACATTTTCCATCCTTTGGGAACAAAATATTTCAGTAGCATCATAGAGAGTCTTATTTTGTGCATCATTGCCTTGTTAAACTTATAAAACAGAAATGTGTTTCCATCTTCGGTAGAACACAGAAAAAGATATTTGCAGTTTGAACATTAACTTTCATTGAATGGACAGAAGTAGTTGAAACATATTAAACATATATATAAGGAAAGTCAAGAAAACAGGTGATCTTGGATAAATAAAGAAATTAATGGATGTATATGTTTTTTAATTAATTATTAATTGATACAACATTTATTTATAATTAAAACCTTGAAGTGAACAGTAGGTAATTTGCTCTGGAAGTTTTACTGTGGTTGTGGGAGAAAAACATGGACATGGGATTAAAATCTCAAATTTCTCAATCGTCCCCCTGGAAAACTAGTCCCATCCAATAGTGCTTTATTCTGAAAGATATAATTACCTTGTTAGCTGTTGCCTGCTGTGGATTTCAACTCTAAAATGTATTTCCATAAATTTTTTAAAAAACTTCACTTTCATGCCTCTGCTTTAGTGATCGTTAGCAAGTTTTTTGCAAGAAATTGATGGCTCCTGAGCTAATCTCTTGATTACAGCCTCGATTTTTCTCCTGAATCGATTGTTTCCCCCTGCTCCTCTGATTTTAATTAGCTTGTGGCTACTCTGCCTACTGCGGATTTGTTTTCTGTGTCTGCACTCATATTGCTGTTTTCTACCTTCATCCCACCCTTCCTCGCTTCCACTCCCCCCTCGTTCTTCCGTCACACTCTATGACTTCAGGCAGAGTTCAGATTCCACTTTAGCTGCTATTCACCATTGATTTTCTGCCTTCTGCTCAATGTCCAGCTCTTTACACGTCCATCCCTCAGTACCCACCTCCCCTCCCTGTCCATACCTCACTGCCTCTCTTTTCTCTTTCTTTCTCTTGTGCCATTCTTCACTACCTCTCTTTAATCCCTCTATTCCTTGCTAACTCTTTTCTTTGTTTTCTTTTTCTATTTCTTTCTCTTTTCTGTCTCTATGGAAATATACCTGCAATTATCATCCCCCTCGCTGATTCGATCACAAGTGGTCAGCCGAGATCTATTGCTACTTATACCTGGTGTTAAAGGATTAGTTCACTCGAGATTGAATATTCCAGACCTGTTCCAGACCTGAATGACACAAATACAATGAATAATAATTGCTTGTAAAAGTATGCAAAAGAAGATCGACAAATCAGCATGTTAGAATGATTTCTGAAGGATCATGCGACACTAAACAATTTGCTTCAAAAACAGAACTTTTCTGATAATCTCTGAATGAGATGTAGTGGTCAAATCACTTTTAGTGGATTTTAATGAGTTCGCTTGTCCTTTCTTCTTCAGTACCTTTATATTGTTATTCTTCAGTATTCTTCTCTCTCTTTCTATATGTCAGTACTTCTTATTCCTCTCTATCAGCTCTTTCTTCCTCTCTTCGTCCCTCAGTACATCTCTTTTTATTCTTCATTACCTCCATCCCTTGTCCTGTATTGATCTGAACAGTATTGATTGAGATTTGAGTGCATGACCACATTTTCAGCCATTAATAGTCTTACATAATGATTTATCATGCTTACGTTATGATGCATATATGCTCCAGCCCCTCTGGCTTTGTGAATAGACAGTCACACATTATCGATCCTCAAGGGGAAATTGAAGAAAGAAGAATTCGGAAGGCATTTCATCAGCTTTTGTTCTATATGGCAATATAGATCTTGTGTGTCACAATGTTACTGCAGCGTTAGTAAAGCGTCTCATTCAGCCCTCATTGCAAAATGACCAGTTTTGAGCGTCTCATTGCTCTGCCTGTAACTACCAGCAGCTCTTGAAATCGCCTCAAAATAGCAAGACCCATGAAAAACACATTCACTTGAGCACACACACACACACACACACACACACACACACACACACACACACACACACACACACACACACACACACACACACACACACACACACACACACACACACACACACACACACACACACACACACACACACACACACAGTGACCTCACCTTTTATGTGGCCTTGATACAACATAGTTGAATAAATTGTGTACGAGCCCCGGTGTCTTTATGCAGAATTTGTCTGTGATTTTTGTCTGTATTTTTATGTATTTCCTCACATGTATTTTTCTCAACTCTGTTTAGATGTACAGCAGCTGTGTTGATAGATGATTTGTGTCATTTCATTGAGTGCAGTAGATATGAAGACATCTGAACCCACAGCTGTCTTTCACGCACACCAGAGCTTTAGACAGCAGGCCATGTGAATCGTGTTTTTGATTGTATGTTTTAGATCAAAGCCGGCTATTAGATGCTTTCACGTTGTTTACTGGTGTTACAATGCAGGGGTCAGTATAAAAGGTGTCAGTATAAAAATATTCTAGCAAGTGCCACGTTTAGCGCCCCTCTCTATGATTTTAACAGCCTCAAACTGTTTATAACATTTTATATATATCAAAAAAGATGAAATCACTGCACTCTACCAACTCACGGTGCATAGATCCATGAAATTTGAAGTATTTTCAAGAAGAAAAAAAACAAAGATCCGCACTCCTTTATCTTATTATTAATTAAAATTTTAATTTTACATTATGAAACTCAGCACATATAATGCAGACGTTTTGGCCATATGTGTATATGTGTGTGTGTGTGTGTGTGTGTGTGTGTGTGTGTGTATATATATATATATATATATATATATATATATATATATATTTTATATATATATATATATATATATATATATATATATATATATAAAATAACCAGCAGTAAATCAATGTTAGTGTGAATATAGCTTAGAATACAGTAAGTGTAGTGTATTATTGTCAGTGTGTCTTCCTAAAACAGTCTGGACCTCTTCCAATTACTAGGTTCAAGATCATTTTCAAGAACTCTCCTATCCAATTTGGTCTTGTTGGCTATCTTTTATCTGTCAAGTTTTGCAAAGCAGGTGGCATTTTAATTCACCAGCAAGTGATTCACTGAAGTGTCAGCAAACAACAACTAAGGACATTTCTGTTAATCTTACTTATTTTTATCCTGTATTGATTGCTCTGTTTGTAGCATTGCTTTATAGGTGTTTTTTCCTACCAGTTTTCTTTTCCTTAGGTCTAAACTTTTTGTAATCATCAAAGCCCATGTTCTCTGACACTCCCTGATCCCATTCTCTCTCTCTTCATCTATCATTTCCTCATTCAAGTGTAGCTGGAAATATGCCCAATATAAATACATATCTAGTATGTAAATGCTCTCTAGGATGTTTGTGCCGCATTATTTTGAAGACTTTTATGAAAGTTAAAAAAAAAATCTTCTCAGTGACTTTCATAGTAAATTGATGCATTATAAATCTACTCTAGAAAACCCTTCCGGTCTGTTTGCTTGTATTTCAGCGCTTCCAGTTGAGCGAGAGCCGCAGAGCGTCTTTTGTTCAGTGTGTTATGTGTGTTTGTTCTTTTAGCTCAGGACTGTAGTGTGATGTATTAAGGGCTGTTCTCATCTCTTGAGATATAGGAAGATGTTATCACTGTGCTCTTAGAGAAATCACTTATTGTGGACACGAGCACACACAAGGGATTGGAGGCACTTATTCATTTATAGATTTACAATGAAAGTTCTATACTGCCTTTTATTATCATTCTTTTTGTACTCATATTTTCATGTTTGATGCATGGAAGTGTTTGAAAGTTGACTTCTTTCCTTTGATGTTAAGTATTGGTTTGTGAAGGACCTGTGGAATGAGAGTCATGCTAATTGTATATTCATTATTGAAATCTATTTTAAATACAAATAATATTTTTGTAATATGCTTTACTTGTTTGAAGTACCATTCGTTACAACAGAAATCCTTTGTAAATGTGTCTTTGTTGGGTTTAAGTACATATCATTTGAGCACCAGATTTCAATAATCCAGTGACTCCTTCTGCAGGTACATTTGTTACAGCAGTAGGTGTTTTTATGATTTATGAATGAATCATTTACTCAAGACTGAGTTTATTTGGTTTGTTCACCAAGATGATGTCTAGTTAGAGGTAGGATCAAGAAATGAAATGGTCCTTCGCAGCCCCACCTCAAATACTTTTCTGAAATGTCTGATTCGTTCTAGTGAATCAGATTGTTCAGATGATTTTTAAGAAACATTAAAACTCATAATCACTGCGCAGAAGTATATGTGCTTCATTTTAGGTCTTATATTCTTAAATTCAGACTGCAAAGTCACAACTTCCTTTTGCCTTAGGTAAGTGGTGCAGAAAACACTAGTGCATGCCTGCAAGGGAGGAAAAGAATGTGTAGGTACGTGTGTGTGTCTGTGTGAACTGTGCAGATATAAATGACTATCTGTCAGCTGGACAGTAAGGTCAGTTGTGGATCAGGAGTCAGTTCAGCCCAGCAGTTCATCAGAGGAGAGAGGTACAGAATGAGTGTGAGAGATATGGCCTGAAGAGAGTGATTTAGGGACAGTGGGAGGAGTCCTTGATGGTAATCTGAATGATGAAAGAGGGCAGAGAAAGAGGGAAGGACAGAAACAAACACAATCACAGTCTTGCTTTTAACACACTAATGCACTACATCTGATACACACAAGTGAAGTTCTGCTTTGTATTGGAGGGTAGAGAAGTCATACTTGGATATTTAAGTTTGATTGAATACTTTGATGACATATTATGAATTCTGCTTGAATTCTGCTAAATGCATTTTTAAAATACATTTTAAAAATGCAGAATGTTTTCTGTGATGGGTAGGTTTAGGGGTAGGGGGTAGTGTAGGGGAATAGAATGTACAGTATAAAAACCATTACGCCGGAATGTCCTCACTAAGATAACAAAACAAACCTGTGTGTGTGTGTGTGTGTGTGTGTGTGTGTGTTGTGTGGTTTGGCATCACTTGCACAGCCATGTGTGAAATTCTTTTTGTGCTGGTTCCCAATTGAGTAAGATGGCCATAGCAGGAGATCACAGACTCTTTTCTGCTCGCTCTCTCTCTCACTCTCACACACACGCATACACACTCACACACACCATCAACACCTCCAGCCTATTTTCTTTATTCCTTTAGCAAATAACCCACCTAAACAGAGCTCCTCTGCAAAGATGCCATTTCAGAACATACAAATACAGCAGTGGAGAAGGTAGAAGTGGAAGACACACTTCAGCAGTATAGCTTCCTCTGAGAGGAACATTTCTGCTGTGGATATGTTTGAGAGCTTATTAAAGGATGTAAAAAAGAGGAGATTGTGTGTGTGTGACGGGTGGAATTTGGGTTTGTGGAAGGTGTTTTTGACACACTGTGTGTGTGTGTTTCGGTGGCTGATGGAGTGTAACTCTTATCGAGACTGGAGATCAGGTCTCAGTAATTACAGGGTGGAACTCCAGATGGTGGCTGTTGCTGAGGTAACACATTAGAGGGAGCGCCGTCCTCCTCTAGATTGATTAAATAAACACAACTCAGATCTGTGAATCCAAATCGCAGGAGCTGTGGCACAAGTGTTTCTCAATTCATTTATTTATTCGCAGAGGGAGTGGGCGGAGTGCTACAGGGTCAATCTCTGTATGCGGTGCTTTTTCTATCCCTGCGGAAGATCATCTCAGTGAAATTGCTCCCAGGAGGATTGTGTGTTAAGTTTAGAGATATATTTACACAAAATATATATAAAAAAAAAAAATTAATATATATTTTTAAGCTGTTTTAATCATTTTCCTAGCAGAGGAGACAGGTTTTCCAATGTCTGCAGATGCTGTATGTCAACTTATTGAAATTCTGTCATAAAAATAGCAAAAATGTAATAAGTCAGTTCTCTTGAGTGAGGTCTGTTTATTAAATAATTTCTTTCATTTTCCACAACAGATGTAAATGTTTTCTGTCTGTCTCAAGTATTGTTTTCCACTCTGTTAATTAATTAGTTAACCTAATTAATCCAAAACAACTGTGCTTCAAATATGTACTTATTTTTTACCACTTTAAATCCATCCATCTGTTATTCTATTGCTATCGTTTTTGTATAAATGCCCCGCAATTATAATACATTTTAATGTCATTTTTTATGAATAATTTATGTTTTCTCTCTCTTTCTCAATCACTTCATTTTAGTCACTTTTAGGTGACTAATGAGAGCATTGGAGAGCTAATGATTATGCTCCCCAAAATAGAATTTTAAGAAATAGTACTTTAAAAAATTACCTATGCTTTTTAATAATTAGTAAAGTGTGTTTTTTAATTCTCAGAACCAAGCATGGTACATTTACATAGAAATGTTTGCCCTACCAAATTGGTCTATTAATTTGAGTGCTGAACCTGGAACAACCATGACGGTCGCAATGACCATCCAAGGTAGCTATCTACTCCAGTTATGCATTAACCAGTATATAACAAATCATTCGAAAGACATTTAAATGTTCCAGCCCTGTGAGCCAATGTGAGTTTAATGTGTAAGTGTTGCTTTATCGTCACAATTAACCTTGATATCCAGCAGCGAAAAGGCCGGACAGTACATGCACACACATCAACATTGTGTTAAAATGCCCTCATGGGTCTAACTAAACTTGTGTGGCCAATGGTTGTAATGTTTGTGCGCGTGTGTGTGAAGGTCAGATCTGTAGAGCAGGTAGGAGATTCAGACTCTCCTGAGGTCTTATGATCGGTCTGTAAATGAGATCCCACGAGGCCCAGAGAGCCCCGTCGCCACTTGCTGTTGCTTAGCGACCGTTCCCACGGCTCTGAGGGTGATATAAGGGAGCAACCGGCTGCCCACTGACAGTATGTGTGTGTGTGAGATGACCTGGTTAGTCTGTGAGTGTGAAGGACTCTGTGGTTCCACTCCTGAGGGAGTTAAATAAGGTTCTATGGTGCCAAAACTCATTAAATAAAAAGAAGGAAAAAGAGGAAAGAACAGCGGAGGAGAGGTTGATAAGTTGTGGGGTTACTTTTTCCAGCCTTTTAAATGACTGCTCTTTCATGTATTAATAGGGAATGTGCTTTCTTAATTAAAGTCTGGTGGTTAGAGTAGACAGAACTTCTGCATCTGCACGATTACAGTTCACTGAAGAGAGGTCTGTACCCCAAACGCACTGCTAATACCTCATAAAGAATGACCTTTTTTAAAAAAAAAGTGTGCATTAGTCATTCTCACATGACGCTTTCTGAAAGTTGCGGAAGTTTGTAAGATCTCTGCGTGGCTCTTTGACTGGGTGCAAGTCTGTCTGGCGTCAATGCCCCTTTTAGCTTTACCATCATTAACCACATTCATCTCACATCATGATTGCTTGTTATCTAAGTGCAATTTACAATTTTAGGAATTCTCATAATCGATTCATAATTGTTTCTTATTCAAATAAAAAATAAGTTGATAAATTGTTACTGTAAAACAGATGTAGGTAACTTCAAATGTGCATGTACCCAACTTTTTAAATTGTATAACGGATTTATTTTTTTACATTGATTTTTATTAATTTTAAGTGTTGTTGTTATTATTATTGTACTTATTTATATATTATTTACCATTAATGTATTGCTAGTAATAATATGTATTCTATAGAAAATACACTCTTAAGGCCTGTCCCCACCAAGAACGATAAATATAATGTGTATTAGTGGTCACACCAATGCACGATAATGTTCTGTTTATTGTAAGCATGTAGCAGTTCTGTTTGAGCTTCCGGAAGAGGTTTGCTCTTGTGCTTTATTCTAGTTAGGTTAAGCACTGATCAATGTTTATATGCGAGTAAAAGCTTAAATAAATCTTTTCATCATAACAAGTGATCGATTCTCTTCAGAAAAATTGGACTAAACCGCTCGGTTCATATGGATTAGTTTTCCGATCTCTATGAAGTTTTTGAAGCGTCAAAGTGGTAGTTACAAAGGCAGTCAATGGAAGGAAATCTGACAACATTCTGTCATCAAAAAGATCTTCATTTGTCTTCCGAAGATGAACGAAAGTCTTTTGGGTTTGGAACGACATGAGGGTGAGTAATTAATGACAGAATTTTCATTTTGGGGTGAACGAACCCTTTAAGTCAAACAACAACATGCAATGTGAATACATAGCATAAAATACTGCTACACTATTCATGGTGTTATTACAGATGTTTCTTGTTGACATATTGTTCTTTTATATATAATCACTTCATTTGCAGAGAATTCAGTCTTTATTTATAGAAAAACTTTGCAACACTCATTATGTTGAGCCTGCTTCCTTTTTGCATTTGCTTATGCCTGAATGTATTGGTGCCAATAAGCTACAATTGATTAAAATGACAATTGATAATTTTATTGACAATTGTACTGCTTCTCCTGTTGAAACAGGATGAAATCCTCAGCAAGATTTTATATAAACCAAAGGGAGAAAGTGTGGGGCAATATATTGTTTAGCCGTCTCTTCGAGAATTGGTTTTTTATCATGTTCTTTCGGGGGATATTTTACAGTGATAAGAGTTGAGACAGTGGGGGGATTGAATTCTCTTCCTCTCCTGGCAAGCACTCAGTCACTTGCTGAACAATTTCCCACTGATGCAGAGCTTGCTTCGTTTGAGCTTGGAAAGGAGTCACTAATTTGTGGAATTTGCCAGCTGACTTTGCTGGCACTGGACCTTCTTGAAGAAAGATGGAAGGAGAAAGAGAGAGAGAGAGTCCTTGAAAGATGGAGAAAAGAGGACTTAGATAAAAGATGAATATATAGGAGTGGCACAGAGGAAAGGTTTGATTTAGTGGCAACTTCATGTTCACACTGCAAAACATGCCAAGCCTGGAATCAAAGCTGAGATTTCTCTTTTCTCTCTGAACAAACACTGCAACTATTCTTCTCATAATAACCATAAGATCTGTTTTTTTTTTTTTTTAGCTCTATGTGAAGCTGCGCTGTGAGGACGCACCCATGTTTGAGCATACGGAGCAGCTGTTAGCAGAGCTCGGTGGTGAAGAGCATGGGGTTGCTGATGATGATGATGATGATAATGATGAAGCTGGACCTTCTCTAGAAGACATTGAGGATGATTTTATTCAAAGCAGTGATGAAGAAGAAGATGCCATGGATCACTGACTGGACACTTTTCAGTCTTGTTTATTTGAATAGTCTTCTATGGACTCAGAATATTAAAATTGAAAGCAGATGTCTGCACCTTCACACAATTTCCTTAACCTTCTCTCTCCTTCCTAATTACTTTCCACCTTTTCTTCCTTTCTATTTGTTTGATCTGTCTGACTAAAGCGGGATGCATTTTCTGTTTGCCTTTTTTTTTTTTTTTTTTTTTGCATGCCGAGACTGCGAACGATCAGGACACTGATCAAGATGGTGTTTCTTAGTTCATTTATTTCTGCTGTTTTATAAGCCTTACAAAGGGTTAAAGATGTCAAAATAGAAATAAAGGCATTTCTAATTCCATACAACATTTATTTCATTATTATTTCTTTTTTCTTTTTTTTTTGTAGCTATATGGAATGAGAAATATCTTGACGGACTGAAGATTTTAAAAACAAACAAATAAATGCCCATATATATATGCTTATGTTTCCTTGAAATGATGATGATAGTGTGAAATCATTGTCTCATTCTGACTTCATTATTACATGAGGTTTTGTGAGAATGTCATCAGTCAGTCCAGAATCTGCACAATGAACCCACTAGCTGGAAGACATTTCATCTCTCAACATACTTGAGTGTTTGTTAATGTCCTTCGCCTAATGATAAACTTAAGGATCATTCTGGTAATGGATGTGGGAAAATAGTTTTTGTTTATCCTGATGCAGACCCAGGAAATACATTATTATAATGAGCCTTGATGTTTGCTTGTTTTGTCTTTTCCTATGCTCTCTGTCTGTCTTCCAGCCTTTACAGAAAACCTTTCGTATGAACTGCTGCACTTTTTCAAATCAAATATTTCAGAGATGCCACAACAAGCCTCCTGAGTTCAAACGAGACATTTGGTTTCATGTTGTGAATTCTAAGCAAATCTCATAATCCGTTCACATGAGGCCTGCCAGTTCCCATCCCTAATGAAGATTCTCAAGTTTTAATTAAGCTTATGGACTTTTAGCTTCTCAAAGATGGTGAGCTTGGATGAAATATAGTTATATTTTGACTAAACTATCTTTTTTCTTTTCTTCTTCTTTTTTTTTTTTTTTTTTAAAAAAATGCATCATCATTTTATGCACATAAAATGCATTCATAATTTTATGCACATAAAATGAGTATAATCCCTCTCATACATACAGTATCTTTCAAAATTTTGGTCAGTATGATTTTTGTGTGTGTGTTTGAAAGAGTGTCTCATGTCAAGGCTGCATTTATTTGATCAAAAATACAGTGAAAACAGTAATATTGTGAAATATTACAATTTAAAATAACATATTTTAATATATTTTAAAAATGTAATTAAATCCAGTTGAATTACTCCAGTCTTCAGATTATGTTGCTCCAGTCTTCTGATTTTATGGTGAAGTAAATACTACAGAAAAAAAGAAAAAAAACAAATGTAATTTTTACATGAAAAAGTTCAGGCAAGAATTTAAAATACTAAGTAAATTCTATATTAGTACTCAAATTAAGCTTGTAGAAATTAAAGTGTAAATATCAACATTATAAAATTAAGAAAAACTACTCAACTTTTATGATACTGGTGTTCCCATCATGCACTGGGCCTTGAATAATTAATGAGGTTGATTTTTCGCTGTTTTCCGGCTGTATTTACACAGTTTTATCATTGCTATTGTGGTTGCATTTAGTAACTTGCCATTTTGTGACATTTGGAGTTGTGGTATTGTGTACTAAGTATTGACTCTGTTCAGGTGTCGTTTTACTTCTAATATGTAGATATGACATCTTTTCTTTGTTAATTTTACTTAACTTAGTTAAGTAGAGTTACATAATTCCTTTTTTGAAATCTACTTAAATATGCATGCAAAAACTTGTAAAAGAAAAATTAAGTACATTTTACTTGTTTGTTTTTTTCAGTGTGCTTAATATTTTTGTGGACACTGTGATACATTTTTGGGATTTTTTTTTTTTTTTATAAATAGGATGTTCAAAAAACAACATTTACTTGAAATAGTAAATTTTTGTAAAAATCTAAGAGTCCACTGTTACTTTTGATCAATTTAATGCACCCTTGTTGAATATATATATATATATATATATATATATATATATATATATACACACACACACACACAGTGGGTACGGAAAGTAGTCAGACCTCCTTAAATTTTTCACTGTTAAGGCCTTTGCACACTGATTCCGAAATTTTCGCATGCGTTTTTTCGTATTCGCAATCCTAAAAATTCGTCACGCACCGAGACCTTGCACACTGAGTCCGATGCGTATTAATGAATGCGTTGCGAAAAAAATCGCAAAACAATACAAAATGAAGTCTTCAAGCAGTGAGCACGATTAGTTGTCTCCTCTAGAAAAAGAAAGAGAAAATATTGGGTCTATTCAATCCCGAGATTGCATAGAGAGAAAGAAGAATTCACCTCATCAAGGAGCTGCGGGATTATCCGAGCGTTTCAAAGTTTACTTCAGGATGTCAGTGGCTCTGTTTGATGCTTTACTACTGGCACAATCTGTCTTTATATTCGGTCTCTTTGTGTTCCTCACGTTGTTAGTCATTCAGTGCTGCTGTTTTGTGCTGTAGGCAACGTGGATCAACTTGTCAGATGGCATTCTGGATTTTTGCGTTCGCGTACGGTGGCTCTGAATTGTCAAAACGTCTCTCAAAATGCGTGCCACGGATGAGAAAAACGCAGAAAATCGAACCTGATCCGAATATTTTTTTGACGGACGAAAGTTTCGGAGGCAGTGTGCAAACGCGATTGACATAACGTGAGGTCGAATTTATTTTTTAACGTGCGAAAGTTTCGCATGCGAATTTCGGACTCAGTGTGCAAAGGCCTTTATATTGCAGCCATTTGCTAAAATCATTTAAGTTCATTTTTTTTTCCTCATTAATGTACACACAGCACCCCATATTTACAGAAAAACACAGAATTGTTGACATTTTTGCAGATTTATTAAAAAAGAAAAACTGAAATATCACATGGTCCTAAGTATTCAGACCCTTTGCTCAGTATTGAGTAGAAGCACCCTTTTGATCTAATATAGCCATGAGTGATAATGCAACAAGTTTTTCACACCTGGATTTGAGGATCCTCTGCCATTCCTCCTGGCAGATCCTCTCCAGTTCTGTCAGGTTGGATGGTAAACGTTGGTGGACAGCTATTTTTAGGTCTCTCCAGAGATGCTCAATTGGGTTTAAGTCAGGGCTCTGGCTGGGCCATTCAAGAACAGTCACAGAGTCTGTGTGCTTAGGGTCATTGTCTTGTTGGAAGGTAAACCTTCGGCCCAGTCTGAGGTCCTGAGCACTCTGAAGAAGGTTTTCGTACAGGATATCCCTGTACTTGGCTGCATTCATCTTTCCCCCGATTGCAACATGTCGTCCTGTCCCTGCAGCTGAAAAACACCCCCACAGCATGATGCTGCCACCACCATGCTTCACTGTTGGGACTGTATTGGACAGGTGATGAGCAGTGCCTGGTTTTCTCCACACATACCGTTTAGAATTAAGGCCAAAAAGTTCTATCTTGGTCTCATCAGACCAGAGAATTTTATTTCTCACCATCTTGGAGTCCTTCAGGTGTTTTTTTTTTGTTTGTTTTTTTATCAAACTCTATGCGGGCTTTCATGTGTCTTGCACTGAGGAGAGGCTTCTGTCGGGTCACTCTGCCATAAAGCCCGACTGGTGGAGGGCTGCAGTGATGGTTGACTTTCTACAACTTTCTCCCATCTCCCGACTGCATCTCTGGAGCTCAGCCACAGTGATCTTTTGGTTCTTCTTTACCTCTCTCACCAAGGCTCTTCTCCCCCGATAGCTCAGTTTGGCCGGACGGCCAGCTCTAGGAAGGGTTCTGGTCATCCCAAATGTCTTCCATTTAAGTATTATGGAGGCCACTGTGCTCTTAGGAAGTGCAGCAGAATTTTTTTGTAACCTTGGCCAGATCTGTGCCTCACCACAATTCTGTCTCTGAGCTCTTCAGGCAGTTCCTTTGACCTCATGAATCTCATTTGCTCTGACATGCACTGTGAGCTGTAAGGTCTTATATAGACAGATGTGTGGCTTTCCTAATCAAGTCCAATCAGTATAATCAAACACAGCTGGACTCAAATGAAGGTGTAGAACCATCTCAAGGATGATCAGAAGAAATGGACAGCAACTGAGTTAAATATATGAGTGTCACAATAAAGGGTCTGAATACATAGGACTATGTGATATTTCAGTTTTTCTTTTTTAAATCTGCAAAAATGTCAACAATTCTGTGTTTTTCTGTCAATATGGGGTGCTGTGTACATTGAGGAAAAAAAAAGAACTTAAATGATTTTAGCAAATGGCTGCAATATAACAAAGAGTGAAAAATTTAAACTTTCCGTACCCACTGTGTGTGTGTGTGTGTGTGTGTGTGTGTGTGTGTGTGTGTGTGTGTGTGTGTGTGTGTGTGTGTGTGTGTGTGTGTGTGTGTGTGTGTGTGTGTGTGTGTGTGTGTGTGTGTGTGTGTGTGTGTGTGTATACACTCTAAAAAATGCTGGGTTGTTTCAACCCAAGTTTTAACCCAACGGTTGGGTTTGTCCATATTTGACCCAAATTTGGGTTGAAACAACCCAGCATTTTTTAGCATATATATAACATAGCATATATATAAAATCTTACTGACTCCAAACTTTGAAATAGTGTATACAGTACCATTTCCAAAAGTGTAATTTGTGTGATTACAATATGTCTAGAGACATGATAGTGTTTATACTGTATATTGTACTTTGTACAGTTGGTTTATGGTCTTGTAAGGCCATTGGGTTTGTGAATATCTCAATTAGTTTTTAACACATGACCTTTAAAGGACATATTACACAGACAGAACATGTGGGTGTATTAATAATTAAGTGGAAACACTGACAAGAAGGGAAATGACAAAAAGCAGAATGAATGAAAAGCATTTCTGCTAGAGCCTGTCAAGGTTGAGATATCTTACGTGTACTGATAATTCAGTGATGTTTAATAATTCCTGAAAGACGAATAATTGTGTGGGGGCTGCAAAATGGATGAAACCTCCTTTTTATATTATTCTTACACAGTGAAGTCCATGATGGGAAGCTCCATTATAGAAAATCACCAGACAACAACAGCTAAATGGGACGATCGATGATAAATTGGTCACCAAAATAGTAGAGCTAACTTACAGGTGAAGTAACAGTGTCTGCACTTATTAGGTCAGTCTCCATGATACATTTAGAGTGAACAGTCTTCCTGAGGGTCAAGATCAAGCCTTGTGCTGGTCGTGATTTCAATTAGAAAGTCCAGTCATCCATTTACCCTTTGGATTTGGCAATACAAAGCTTAAATGTCATAAAAATCATCACTTTTTGATCATAACACTGTGTGTAATGAAAATAGAGCATACTTGAATCAGACAAAACCAGCTTCCATGTATTTTTGTATATTCGGTTGTCATCACTGAACAAATTAATTCTCACTTTCCAGCAGCTTTCCTGTCAATTTTATGTTTTTTTGAGAGAAATGTGATGGCATGCTATGCCTTATGGGTAATATGTTCTCTTGTTTTGTTGACTCGTCCCCTCATTCTTCGAAGGGTCGATTTTACACTTGGGCTTTTAGAATAATGGAAAGGCACTTAAGATGGGAACACGCTTTCCACCGGGGAGAGCAGTGTGAGGAAGAACGTTGAGAACATGTTAAATTGCTTTATGAAATAGGGCTGTAGAGTAAAAGTGTTAAGGGCAAGACTACTATTAAAATCTTTAATGTGGCTTCTTCTACAAATACAATAATCTTTGGTGGCCTATGACTTATAAAAGCAGCAGAGGCACAAAACCCATGTTTTTATTCTCTGACCTGTTAGATATGTCTGACAATGTATTATCTAACATAAAATGTACCTAGCATGAAAAGGAGCTAGTTTAGTTGATAAACAGTATACAGGAATAAAGTACTTACAAATCATTAACAAACTATTAGTTTATAGTTAATTTTTTGTAGTATCTTCATTGTTAATATTAATGGACTATATTTAGTGAGTTCTTTATTCATTGCCACTGTAATTAATCAAATAATTGTTTAATTAGCTCTAAAGTGTTAGATCATTTTTATGCTTTGTTAACAATTTATTAACCATAAATAGTTCTCACTTTAGATTAGGTCACAGAAAATGGGAAAATTTAATTAATTAAGTGCTTTAAATCAACCTTCACTTGTCATTAATTGCAGTATTATAGTATAATTAGTATTAATTATTCCTTCATATATATATATATATATATATATATATATATATATATATATATATATATATATATGCTACATACATGAAATAACTCCTCTTGCAGATCTATACAGGTGGAGCTGGGGAAGGTGGAGGGCTTCTGAAAGCACACTGCAGACTGCTAACAGCAACACTACCTGTATTTATTTGAATGTTGAGCCGCAGCTCATTGGCAGTTGATGCAACAACAACCAATCAGCTGTGCTATGTAGATAATGATGTGATTGCTACCAAATGAGTTAAAGACCTATCAGCCTGTGCTATCTAGAGTTTCATGCCAGAACTAGGTAAGTAGAGACTACAACATATAAACTATATATAAATTACAAACTAATTTGCTAATGATTTGTAAGTACTTTATTAGTGTATACTTATTATGAAGTGTTAACATATATCTTTAGATTCATGGGAAATTAATCATTACCTAAAAACTATAGTTTAGCCCCAACTAAATGACAGCTTCACTTAGTTTAAATTCGTAACTGTTACCCATTCTGGCATAGTTTTCACAAAAAATGTGGGTTCAAAAATGTCAAATTTTGGTCAATTCTGTAAACCTCATATAAATGAATACAAAATAAAATGGATCAGCTCAAAAATTTAGATTAATGTTCAACATTTTTAACTTTTCAAAGTATTTTAAGGTCTTTCTGCTGTTATAAGAAAAGAAAATAAATGTGAGAGAACACACCAGCATATTGGTATTGCTGTTGTTACCCAAAAATGAAAATTGGCATGCTTTACTCAACCTCATGTTGTCCCAAACCTCTACAATGTTTTTTCGCCTGTGGAAACAAAAGAGGATTTAAAAAAATATATATATATATATGTTTGTTTGTAACCAAACCATCGTGTTGCCCATGGACAAAACAAACAAACAAAAAACAACTGTAATTTCTAAAAAATATCTTTTGCATTTCACAGAAGTCAGTCATACAATTTTGAAACAAATGGGTGAGTACATGTTGACAGAATTTTCATTTTTTAGGTGAACTATCTCTTCAAGTGCCATTTGTTGAGAAAAAGAGAAAAAAAATTCAGATCCTATTTTGTATCATATTCATGGAAAGTGTCATGCGTAGTTTTCCCTGTTACTCGTCACCATCACTGCACAGCCGCGGGTTATATGGAGGATTGAGTAGAAAGGCTGAAGCACATTAATAACAACTCCAATGACTAATGAGAGCTCGGCTGGAATAGGAGATATTTTTGGGTTTGTGTCAGAAACTCTGTTATGGCGTACTGTATATGGGGTTTACTGACTGCACAGCTTAATATGCTAATTACAGTTTTTTTTCTGGAACTAAATGAACATGCAGCTCATTTATTAAAAGCAGAACTGCATTAAAGTATAAAAGTACTTCATAAAGCTTCTCTATAGAACTCAATTATACACTGTATAGGTAATTAATGTTTTTGCTAAGAGGAATAGAGCCTGTGTAGATAAGACGTTACTGTATGGACCTTAAATATTTTATTCTTAGTGAAGTCTTCTATTTTAAGTTGAAGCAGCGGATGTAACCATTAGTTTTAATTACAGAAGCGCTTTATCAAAAACAGCAATAGCTTCCTCTTTGCTCCTGAAAGGCATGAGATTGAAGGGATGGAGCGAAAATCTAATTAGTCAAATGAAGGTGCTCTTGTTAAGCAGAAACGGTTTAGAGAGATTCTTTGTTTTGTTGCAAACAGATTATCACTCTTCAGTATCCACAATCAAATGATAATGTTGCTGTTGTTTATTCATTACCTCAAGTTTTTAATTTTCCAAAAAACTGCTTTTGTTCTCAAGAGAACAGGCTTTTGTTTCTAGCCAAGATCAACTCTCCTTCAGTTCAGTTCATCAAGCCGATGGCAACGGTAGCAGGAAAATCACTCTAAGAAGTTAAATAAGTGGTTTGGGGGCTCACGGCATGCCAAAACCTCTTCAAACTAAAGCGACTAAGTAAGTGGATTCAGATTAAATACAGCTGAATTTAAAGTGCATGTCAACCAGTCTCCCTCCCAAATAATCTGTCTCATCTCTCTGAATAATTCACATTCATCCGTGTGGGAAAATAATCTCGCAGCAAAGAGATCCGGACACAGATTAGCCTCTGGCATATTGCAATCCTAAGAACTTGAATGGAAAAGATGCCAGGCTTTGGAGAGGTTTGCAGGCAGATAAGTCTAGATAGAAGGATTGTGGAAGTATAATCCAAGTACCATCATGAGCCCTCCTAACATTCTCCTTATCGGGGCTAAGGCTGCGCACCCACAAAGGCTTTATTTCCTTACAGAACGAGAAAGAAATATGTGTGACCAACATCACTGCTGGCGGCGCAGGTTCCAGCCGTGCAGAACTTTCCAATTACCTGATACACGGGCATATAAACAGCGAGTTAGCTCTGTTTAAGCCGGCAAGTTCCTCAGAGATAAGGAATGATTCTAATCTCTGTTATTGTGTTCTTAACCTTCACTTTTCATGTTTTACTAGCAGTAATCCTCCACAGAGAGATGCAGATAACAGTGATAATGATGTATGAGCTAAATGCAACTTTAATGGCTTGTACTGACTGAAAAACAAAGCCTCAGATCTTCTGTTTCAAACTAAACATCAGTCCTGTGTGGCTGAGGGTGCGGAAGTGCTAATTAGATTTATAGACTGAAGGGGACCTCTGAGACCATATGAATCATCTATAATTTGATAGAAAATGTGATAAATCTCATATTTACATAAAAATGTGTCCAAAATGGAAAAACCACGGGCGAAGTCTGCAATAGAATAGTGTTGTGAATCGGCACAAAGCTTTCTCATTTTGCAACTTTTAAAGCCTTTTTTTATCCAGAGTGCTGTCAAAGGATTCACTGTACAGTTCCTTTGCACTATAATTCTCTCTCTTTCTCTCCCAAGGTCTGTCTTTTCAAGGTTATAAGCAATTTCTGCATTCCCCCTCCAGTTCTGTGAAATCTGATACGGCCATATCTGTCCCTGACCGATCTCAGGCGTCGGTATTGTACATCAAAACAAGACAAGCACTCTCTGACACTGTCCATGAGTCATCTTTCGCACAACCTCTGCTCATTTCTCCTATTCTCTTTTCTGTCTAACATATCTATTCATCTTTTATGATCTACGTCAAGGAAGAGTGTAAAACTGCTTTTTTATTTGAAGACACTTGTTTGAGCACTGGTGCATGTAAGAGTGCAGGCGTTTCATGCAATATGAGCATTCCATGTATTTTTGCACACTTTCATGGTGTAAACAACATTTTATTTAACATATACTGTATAAAGTCCTGGTCAAGCAAATGCACATTGCCGTCTTAGAAAAACATCAAAGACAGAATGAAGTTTTTGGCTGAATATGGGAAGTTGTTTGTGGGGTGATGAATCACAATGAAACACGAGTTGCAATAATGATGCTCCACAGCTGTGTCTTCGGAAGTCTGGTAAGAAATATAATAAATGCATTTCTACAACAGTGAAGCATGGAGGAAGAGGTATCATTGTGTGAGGAGCCTTTTTAGCTGCTGGTATTGGTGAGCTACTTCACTGTGAAAAGTCATTTAATGCTTTGATGAGTACAAGGAAATATTGCAGAATGGCTTGCTTCACACAAATGAAAAGTTGTTATCTAAAGAGGAATGATCAGATGCTATCTTTTAGTCCAGATTTGAACCCTATAGTGAATATTTGGTCTCACATTAAACTCAAACAAACTAGGAGACATGTTTGAACTACTCATGAACTGTTTGAAGTCATTGACACTGAGTGAAGCAACATTGACTTTTCTACGTGTAGAAACTGCCTGCGAGTTGGGAAAGGCCATGCTAAGTTACTTTATCTACAATATTTTGCAATTCTTGCTAATTTCCTAACCAGTGATTTGTGATTAAAATTGTTAAAAGACCACTAAATATGTTTCGTTTTGGTCCATTTTTATTTATTTTTGCCCAGAATTGTATACACAAATACATAATCAACCAATCACATGGCTACAACTCAATGCATATAGGCATGTGACAGGGTCAAGACAATTTGCTGAAGTTCAAACTGAGCATCAGAATGAGGAAGAAAGATGATTTACGCGACTTTGAACGTGGCATGGTTGGTGACAGGTCGGCTGTTCTGAGTATTTCAGAAACTGCTGATCTGCTGGGATTTTCACACGCAACCATCTCTAGGGTTTACAGAGAATGTTCTGAAAAAGAGAAGATATCCAGCGAGCGGCAGTTCTGTGGGTGAAAAGGCCTTGGTGATTCCAGATATCAGAGGAGAATGGCCAGACTGGTTCGAGATGATAAAAAGGCAACAGTCACTCAAATAACCACTCATTACAACCAGGGGCGGACTGGCCATCTGTGAGATCTGGAGAATCACAGAATGGCCGGTACTCCAGGACGGCCGGCGGGCCGGCCCACCACCCGCCACGCACGCAGTCATCATCTGTTTTTTTTCCCCCCACTAATCTGTTTCACACTCCAGTACTGTAGGTGGCAGCAATGCACCTTTAAGTTGGATGCCAGCTGCACTAGTGGCCGCCAAGTAAGCAGCAAAGACGTTAGATCAGTGGTCTCAAACTGCCGGCCCGCCCACCCCCTCTACCCGGCCTGCAATTGATCTCAAAAATAAAACATAATCCAGCCCGCAAAATTATTATTATTATTATTCTCTAGTTGCTACCTGTCTGATATGCAAAGAAAAAGTCGCTGCTCTAAGGGGCATTCACATATTGCGTCACATAAGCGGCCGCGCCGCATTCTCCTTCTTTCCAATGCGCTTTCGCTCCAGTGGCGTCTGTCGTTGCTATGCAACCATGAGCCGCACTCTCAATCGCTTCTATTATGAGCGCGCTTGCCTAAATTACAGTAAAAGCACTCGACTTTAAGTCACGAACACCAATTTAAACCACCAAAACGCGTCCGATGCAGCCATTAAACCGATGCTCAAACGGCATCTTGGACAAATGTGTCTCAGCTGTGTGAGCACAAGCGCTGCCAGGTGTCTGTCAACACTCTAAACCCGGATTTTGTGTTAATGAAACATTTTAAGTGGTCATTACTGATTCTTTGTTGTTTTTGAAAAAGCACTGTCATAACTAAATCAAATTAGTTGTTTGCACTAATCAGATTAAATATTGAGTGCACTGATCATGTTAAGCTGTGATAACTCGGAATGTTACACTTTTGTGAGGGAGGGAGGGGCCTATTGAAACAGGTGACCGACAGTGAGAGGAGCGCGCTGTTTGAAAAGTCTGCTCAATCTTCCTGCCGATGCTGCACACTAAACATGGATTTTTGAAAGAAACGTTAAACGGTGAGTGTATTAATCTTATATTTCTGACAAAAGTGATTATCCCAAAACCGGGCTGATGTTAGTTGAACGCTGAAAATGTAGTGTTAATGTGCCGGTTGGACATTGTTGTTTTTTTTTCTTCAGTTCACAGATTAGCTTACGTTAACATTTAAATTTGCTGTTTCTGTCAGGTCACAGTTTATAACGTTAGCCAGTGTGTTTCTGTATGTTCACAGTTTGCATTTCTTTGTTTTTTTTCTTCTGTCTGTTCATATCAGCATGTGTGAATGTATGTACACACACATGCTTGTGGCTAACATTAGCATAGCCTATGTCTCTTTGATGTATTTTGGTAACCGTTGAAAAATTTTCTTTTTAAGGTCCATAAGCCAGATGGTGGAATGCTGTCCTGCTCTTTTTACAGGAGATCAGGTATGTTCAAGAGTGCTATTACCGATCTATCTTTCTATTATTATTTGATGTCAATGTTCAGTGTCATTTACACACCCTCATGCTTTCCCAGCAGTATATGATTTTCTTTCTTCAGATGAACACAAACAAATATTTGTAGAAAATATTTAATCTCTGAGTCCATATAATGCAAGTATACAGGACCCCCTAAATTGACACTTTAAAAATCACACAAAGCAAACACTATAATCCACACAACCACAGTTGATGAATCAATGTCTTGGTTTGCATGAATTACCATTGTGTTCACTTGGTGTGGTTTTTGAAGCATCAACTACAGTCCTGTACACTTGTATTATACACAAGCTCACAGAAATGACTTATGAAAAACTTTCTTAGTGTTCATCCAAAGAAAGACAGAAATTCATAAACACCTGGGACAGCATAAGTGTGTAAATGAGCAAATTTTCATGTTTGGGTGAACTATCCCTTTATCTTTTCTCACACACAACATGGGTACCTTCAACCACAGTATGATTTAGTTTTTAAATGTACTGCTCTGTATTTTTTTTTTTTATATCTTGCAGGTGTTCGTGGAGTTGAACAGGATTGTTGGAAAGAACCTTAAGCAGGAATTCTCTGAAAGCATTGATCAACACCGTCTTCATCTAATTGATATCTTTCGATCTAAGAGAGGGAATGCTGGACAGCTGTTGACCCAAACCAGGGTTAGTCCATATCCATTATACACTTGCAGTGTTTTTTTACAGTAATGAAAACGTCACAATAAGTGACACAATCAGAATTGTGCTTTGTTGGTTCAGATATCTTGTAGATAATTTCTTGTTATTCTAGCTATGTAACTTTGTGTTTTGTTTTACTACCCAATAGACTCAAGAACCAACTGATATTACGTTACTGGTGCTCAGAGGACCCCAGATTGTCCTTGGTGACAACCTCACGAACTTCTTCAAAGCATGCTTTGTAAGTAACTTATTTTCTCAAAGGACCATGACAACATAATAATTTTATTAATTGATAATCCTTGTGTTTGATGAAATGTATGCATAGAGCTAAAGGGTTAGTTCACCCAAAAATGAAATTTATGTCATTACTCACCCAAACCCTTTAAGACCTTTGTTCCTCTTCAGAACACGCATTGATATTTTTGATGAAATCTGAGGGTTTGTGAACCACACATTGACAGCAACGTCATTGCACCTTTTGAGGTCCAGAAAAGGTACTAAAGACATTGTTACAATAGTCCACATGACGGTGGTTCAACCTTAATGTTAAGCAACAAGAATACTTTTTATGCTCAAACAAAAATGACTTTATTCAACAATTTCTTCTCTATCCTGTCAGTTTCCTATGCTGTTGATGTAGGAAACACATTGCAGCACTTCCGTGTTTACGTCAGAACACCAACTCAGTACACGTGAGCATCGCAATGCATGCGTGTGACGCTGACACAGGAGCTGGCCAATACTGAGTCTGCGTTCTGTCGTAGAACCTGGAAGCACTGTGTTCACCATGTCAACTGTGCGGGAGACTGAAATAGAAGAGAAGAAATTGTTGAATAAAGTTATTTTTGTTTTGTTTGTGCACAAAAAATTATTCTCGTCTCTTCGTAACATTAAGGTTGAACCACTGCATTCATGTTGACTATTTTAACGATGTCTTTAGTACCTTTATGGACGTCAAATTGCAATGACTTGGCTATCTATGTGTGGATCAGAAACACTTGTATTTCATCAAAAATATCTTAATTTGTGTTTGGAAGATGAACGAAGGTCTTACAGGTGTGGTACGACATGAGGGTGAGTAATTAATGACATTATTTTGACAGGAATTACATTTTTGGGTGAACTAACCCTTTTAAATCACTGAAACTTAGTAGCAAAAGGTCTTTCTAATCTATTTCTATATTCATATTCTGCTACTATTTATCTATAGTCATATTCTGCAACCAATTCACACATTCTCTCATGTGTCTGTTTCATTACAAGACTCTATTCTTTAACATTGTTGATAGTTATGTAATGAGAAATGTCATGAATGTTCTCTATTGTTAGGACTCCGATGGTGATCACACATTTTGCCACCTTGACTTTGGGATCCTCCTTGTTGAGCATGAAGGTGCTGTGCTCCCATCTTCCCTTCATCTCAATCCAGCTTTAATTAAGATCATCATTGAGGGAGAAGTTGTGATGGAAGGTTTTAAAGACTTGCCAAAAGATGTGTGCACTCTCTTTGGACTTGCATATGCACTGTATCTCAACTACCCCAAATCAACGAAGAACACATTCCAGTTGACCCAACAAGTACTTCTCATATTGGGCCACAGTGAACTAAAACCCAGCTTACAAACGTTAAAAAAAAACTAAAAAACCTTACAATTTGATATTCACAAAGGCATTATAAGAAGTTACCATGACTGTTTTTTGTTCTCAAGAAAGGTGAAGATTCTTGTTCAGATTGTCCAGTCACTGCAGTAAGTACTCTAAAGTTTACCAGTGTTCTGCGCTAAAAGTGTACTGTATATTCAAAGCGGCATATTGTTGCTCTATTGATAAAAGTTGTCAACAGTTGGAGTATGTGAGTGCGTGTGTGTGGTCTTTTTCTTTAATCTTTAATTTACATTCATCTTAATGCTTGTATGCATTGTTGAACACTGTTCATTTTCCTCCTCTAAACAATTTACAGTTAAGCAAAAAGATTTGCTTATGCACATTTTTTTACTTGTCTTTTTGGTTGACAAATTGAAGTGTTTCCTTTGTTTTGTTTTTTTTGTCAATAAAAAAAAAACATTGAGTTGTTGTTGTTGTTTTCTTAAATTTAGATTTTTGTATTAATTTGTAGTATCATTTATTTATAATACATTACTTAAATATAACATTTATTTGTACTTAAAATCATTTGTATAACTTAATAGTTATTTTATATAATCTATACTCAAAAAAATTAATAATGTGAACTAATGAATTTCAGTAAAGACTACTAATATAAACTTGATTTGACTACTGCACCACTTAAGATTTTATGTTCATACAACTTAACCTGTTTAGTTTCATCTTGTGTAAAAACTAAAACAGATTAGTGCAACGGGTTTCCACGCAATTTTCTAGTAAAGTCAACTAATTCGGGTTAAGAGTGAAGAAACAGAAGAGTGTACAAATGTATTCAGGGATTGCATTTGTTCAGTACAGTGTTGTTCAGTGCAAGATTTTCATGTTATTTAAGCTAACATAAAAGCTAGCATAAAGTAAGGGAAAATACTTCCACTAGATGTTAAAAACGAATAATGTATTTAACAATGCGAGATTTTTATTTTTTTGGCAAAATAAAGTTGCTATATAGCTCCAGTTTTTTTTTTTTTTGTTTATTTCTGACCCCTCCACACCACAAGTGTTGCTGGTTTTAAATTACTGATTTTTTATTCCATATATCTTGTTGGATGTGAGAAGTCGCACCAGACTATTTCAATTAATAGTATTATATTAGTAATAGTATTATATAATTATATTACACTCTGTAACAAGGAGAGAGACACTGCTGTTTACATTTAGAATGGTAAATAAGACATTTATAGTATAGGTATAAAAATATTTTAGTAGGCCTAATTAAATTTGAAGTAAATGAGAAATAATGCAAAGGAAAGTACTTTTTCTGAAATGTTGCGCTTTCTTGTGCTTGAAGGATAATATGGCCCTCCTATGAGGTGTAAATCACAGAAACGCCCCCCCGACAATTTGAGTTTGAGACCCCTGCTATATGAGTATTCAAGTTAATCTAATGTGCTTTTAACACAACATCTAGTCAACATCAGTGCTATTGCTATAATTTGGATGGTATCATGAGCCACAATTAAAGTCTTGTGACACTCATGCCAGGCGTTATTGTTGTTTTTGTCGAGTTTCCGCACGCTGATTGCTTTGGGCCGGGCCTAGTCAAAGTCCAGGGCCGTTTTTTAGTCCCCGTCCGTCCCTGATTACAACTGTGGTCTGCAAAATAGCACCTCTTAATGTACAACATGTCAAACCTAGAAGCAGATGGGCTACAGCAGCAGAAGACCACACCGGGTGCCACACCTGTCAGCTGAGAACAGGAAACTGAGGCTACAATTTGCACAGGCTCACCAAAATTGGACAATAGAAGATTGGAAAAACATTGCCTGGTCTTGATTTCTGCTGCAACATTTAAATGGTAGGGTCTGAATTTGGCATAAACAATGTGAACGCATGGATCCATCCTGCCTTATGTCAATGCTTCAGGCTAGTGGTGGTGGTGTAATTGTGTGTGAGGAATTTTCTTGGCACACTTTAGGCCCCTTAGTAACAATTAAACAGTTCTGAAGGCAAAAGTGGTTTCAACCCGGTACTAGCAAGGTATACCTAATAAAGTGGCCATTGTGTGTGTGTATGAGTTTTTTCTGAGAAATTCAATGTTATGAAGCTAAAAAAAAAGAAAGCATAATATGCTCAAAAATGAAAATATACTCATTGTATTCATATATTCATGTTTCTTTAAAATATTTACATCACAGCTGCTGTCCGTAACTTTTTTTGGTTAAAAATGATCCAAAATCAATTTTTGATCATGTACATAACCAGCCAGTGTTCAAAACTATCTCCTTAACACAGCCCGATACACAACGGTAAGCTTGTAATAATGTTTAATATTTCGAGTGGTACTGGTGGGTTTTCGGGGGAAATTCGAGCATGTTGCCGTTTGTCTTTGCGTATTTGCATCTGTTTACATAAAAAACGAGTAACAGGTAGTAGCTATATCGCATGTGAGGCAGATCATTTATAGCCTTTTCTCACAGAAGCTGCAATAATTAAACTTATCATTTGGATGGCGGATTGTATGG
The DNA here is from genome assembly GCF_024489055.1 of Chanodichthys erythropterus. Lineage (NCBI taxonomy): Eukaryota > Metazoa > Chordata > Actinopteri > Cypriniformes > Xenocyprididae > Chanodichthys > Chanodichthys erythropterus. Next base: position 28,124,116 of record NC_090222.1, read on the forward strand.
TATGACAAATGAATGTTCGTGATTAGGCTGTACAGAAATTGAAATCTATAGGTAACGCTAATACACACTAAATACACATAGTCACGCAATGCTGATGTTGATAACATTAACAATTTGAGAACAAAGTATAACAGTAATAATAATTTGCAAGGTTTGACCTGATATGAGCTAAGCGATCTTTAGATTTAATCACCATTGGCAGCGCGATTTACTGTAATGCTTTTTTCCCCCCTCAGTTAGTCAGAACAAAAGTGGCAGACATGTTACTTACTTGTTCAGATGACTTTTTCCGGTGAAAATTTTTATTCAAAATTCAATACTTAATCAAAATTCATACTTCCAAGACTACAATCTGTGAATCCGAAGTACAGTCTCCACACCGATGTGGTGATTGACAGCAAACATTAGGTTCATCCGTGCTGAGGAGCTGTGCCGAGGCACAACGCATGTAAAGATGATAATTCTGCAAACAACTGCAATTGCAGGCTTCAAACAGAGATGGCGACAAAGTCAAAATTACAGACTGCAGCTTTAACTTTAAATAATTTACAAAAAAAAAAAAATCACAATCCTGTTGTAGTTACACCAATACAATTTTTTTGTCAAATTTTGAAGCATTTAAAACAAGAAGAAACTTGAAGAAGATACATTTAAGAAAATGAATAAGATACATTTAAGATTCTACCATATTTTAATTGTCACTAATGAAATAATCAAAATAATTCACTCAGACTTTTGCACCCCACTGTTCACATACTGTATGTGTGGCCATCAAATTCATTACAATAGCCGGGATGGATATGTACAATAGGTTTAGATGGATTAAATTAGCATAATACATAAGCAAATAGCCTATATAAATTTGCCTGGCCAAATTTGCCTGTTTGGATAAGAGTCTATGTCTGGATCATTATTGCTGTGATTATTATATTTCTAGCACTAGCTTGTTTGGGAGCAGTTCTTTTAACCCTTATTGATGGAGTGTGTAGCATTTCAATTCTTAAACAGCCATGTAGGAAGACACATAATGGCCATATTCCGGGATTACAAAGCAAGATATATCAGGCTTAAATTGTGAAAGAATGGTTGAGATTGAGCATGAAGAATCAAAGTCTGTGGGATGTGCTGGAATAGACTTCACAGAATGCTTGACTCTTGCATTGATCTTGGCCAAAAATTGATGCACCTCTTGATGGAAATAACATCACACTATTTAATTCAATCAATTAGGGTTAAAAGAACTGTTCCCAAACATATAACAAAATAATGAAGAAAAACTATAATTGCACATTACATTATATACAATATAATTACAAAAATTCCTCGGCAAAGTTTCCTCCTCTAACGTGCACATCAAAAGCTCTGTTTGTTTTGCTAATCACATATCAATAAATAATCACAGCAATAATGATCCAGTCATAGTCTCTTAAAGGAACACTCCACTTTTTTGAAAATAGGCTCATTTTCCAACTCCCCTAGAGTTAAACAGTTGAGTTTTACCGTTTTCGAATCCATTCAGCCGATCTCCGGTTCTGGCGGTACAGACTCTTCTGTAGTTAAATCGTGTACTAAGACCGACAGAAAATGAAAAGTTGCGATTTTCTAGGCTGATATGGCTAGGAACTATACTCTCATTCCGGCGTAATAATCAAGGAACTTTGCTGCCGTTCCATGGCTGCAGCAGTGCAATGATATTACGCAGCGTCTCTCACAAACGTCTCCATGGTTGCAAGGCACGTTCCCTGTGCAAGCAGGGGCTCACGGGCGCTGCATAATATCATTGCACTGCTGCAGCCATGGAACGGCAGCAAAGTTCCTTGTTTATTACACCTGAGTGAGAGTATAGTTCCTAGCCATATCAGCCTAGAAAATCGCAACTTTTTATTTTCTGCCGGTCTTAGTACACGATTTAACTACAGAAGAGTCAAGTTTTAAATAGGAAAAATATCAAAACTCTTTGCTCATTTTTAAGCGCGATGCTAATGGTCTAATCAGATTCAATGAACTATGCTAAGCTATGCTAAAAGTGGTACCGCCAGAACCGGAGATTGGCTGAATGGATTCGAAAACGGTAAAACTCAACTGTTTAACTCTAGGGGAGTTGGAAAATGAGCCTATTTTCAAAAAAAGTGGAGTGTTCCTTTAAGTATTTGCCTATTTGAATCAAAACAGTGACTTAAGGTCTAAGATTCTACACTACTTCTATATTTAATTAAATAATTAAAGTAGTTCACTCATACATACAGCTATGGCCATTATGATCACAAATTCATCACAATAGCCAGGATGGATATGTACAGTGGGCTTTAATAGATAGAACTTTTTAAATTGGTCAATATAATGGAAACACAGCCCCTTCTGATAAAAATCTATAAAAATCTTGAGTCACTTGTTCAGCCAGTCTAACTAGTTTTGTTCATATTTGTTGTGCACACAAGAATAATATTCTTCATTTCACTGTCAGCTCTTCTGCTGAGATGAGAACAAAGGTAAAACCTTTTTCCCTCTTTCACCTCACTTATTCATTCTTTCACAGATAGCTAATGGCTTCTAAAAGCTTGGTGAAAAGCGCTGTAAATGTATGGGGTGGTAATCTTGTCATTTTAAAAGCATCATCCATTAGCTTGATCTTGGTGCCACAAAAACACATTAATACAATGTTGAAGACAGAAGTAATTGTATTAAATTTCTTGTATCATTTAAATGGTGTGCTAACTAATTCAAACCAAAAGTGACATTATTTCTAAATATTTTAGGGAGAGTTATGAATACGAAAGTGCAGCAATGGCTACATGTGAAGCAAGTGAATTTGGTAAGTACCCTGATTCACACATTTAAATTCTTGGTGCTTTTCTAATAGGATTTAAGAAAGGTTTAAATCTAAGTACAGCCATGCTCTAGATCCATATACAGCAGGGAACAAGAAATCATGTTTTGATAAGAAGGCATTGTCTCTTACTGGCAGGAGCCCAGTTTCTCTTTGATTTGAGGATTGTGCTATTGGGAAACAGAGCAGCGGGGAAAACCTCTTTGGCAAACCTAATAACAGGTCGTGCAGAGCCTCATCTAAGGAGAACGGCCCAGTGTGTGAAGACACATGGAGATTTTGCCGGAAGGCAGGTCACTGTAGTTGATACGCCGGGCTGGTGGAAGAACTACCTCGTAAAAGAAACCCCTAAATTTCAAAAACAAGAGATTGTGCTTAGCGTAGCTCATTGTCCTCCTGGGCCCCATGCGGTTCTGCTGGTCATCCGTGTCGACGCTTTATTCAAAGAAAAACACAGGAGGTCGGCGCAGGAGCACCTGGAGCTTCTGAGCGAGAGAGTCTGGAATCACACTATAGTTGTGTTCACATATAGAGACCAGCTACAGGAACAAGCTTTGGGAAAGCACATTGGAAGTGAAGGGGAGTCTCTTCTGCTCTGGATAGTGGAGAAATGTGGACACAGATATCATGTTCTTAACACCGAGAGAGCTACTGGTACACAGCTTACAGGACTACTGGAGAAAATAGACGCGATGGTCGTGGGAAACGGTGGCTGTCATTTTGAAATGGACAGAAAATGGTTGCATGAGGTAGAAGGAATGATGACGAAGAGATACATGAGAGCAAACCAGAGGAGGAAGATGTTACAAGAACAATGGGGGACTCCACTTGTACGGCAAGGTAAGAACCAAGGGCCAGATTCCCAAAAAAGATACATTCTAAGAAATTCAAAAGTGCAATTCTTGAAGTTCTCATACATAAAGTTTTGTCTTTAGAACATTCTTAAGAAATGTTTTTGAAATGACAAAATATTCTTAACTTTTTTTCTTAATTTAGAAAATAAGAAAATAGCAGTTAAAAAGAAGTTTATTCTTCAAAATGTTTAATGAATAAAGACTAATTTTAAAGGGATAGTTCTCTAAAAATTACAATTCTGTCATTATTTACTTCCTCATGTTGTACCAAATGTGTATGGATACATTTGGATACATTTTGAAGAGTATCCTGGTTGCTTTTTTCCCATTTAATGAAAGTGATAAAATGATAAAAACACATCATCTTGAAGTTAAAAGTTATTTGTTTCAAATGATTCAAATAATAAAAAAATTGTAGAGTTTTGATGCACAATACCTTTTGTTCTCACTTCTATTGAAGAAAAAACCACTGAAATCTTTTGATGCAGCTTATCTAATGACATCAATGAGAAAATTCTCCTTTTGTCGTCCTTTTGTGTTTGGAATGACATGAGGATGAGTAAATGATGACAGAATAGTAATTTTTGGGTGAAATATCCCTTTATTCTAGCCTGACGTGGTCATACTCAATTCTAGTCAGAATATGAGTCTGATCCTGCTCCATTGGACTTTGATTATGGGGGCGTATTTCAACCGATCCAGGAAAGACCTCAATTGGATAGACCTACAACCAATCAGAGTTACAGAGTAAGTGACGTATGTTGAGCGACGCATAGTTGTCAACAGAACTCTTAGCGACCATCGGGGCCAGCTGATAAATCAAACTTTTGCCGAATCCCGTAGGAAGGACGGCAAAGACATGATATTTCCCATCGACAAATGCCTTGATCGCGGTCCTCTGTTCCTCTTTTAAAATTAATGCGCTGTCGATATCTTCTATAACGGACGCGATGGCGGAATCTACACATCTCAGTTCTTCAACAGCCATCATTGTTGTAAACTAATTGACCTTTTGCAAAGACTCGTCCCCCTTAGTTACTGTTGCTTTGTCCGACAAGCAGTGGCGCTGTCACGCCACACAGAGTGGAAAATACATCGCGGAGCAAAGAAGAAACTGACAACACATTGACAGACGAGACAGAGCAGGTTACTTATGATATTAAACAAAGTCCCAGCTTTCAAACTGTGTAGTTATTAAAAAAATTCAAACAATAAAAACCGTTTTGTGGCTCTTTAATGTGTTGTGACCATGATCGTGACAGATTGCTGTAGCGCCTCAGCTCAAGAGGCTCGTGAACCGATCATCTCTTCCTACTAGTCCATTTATAGCATCAAATAAACATGAATGAACATGAGAATGAATGTTGTTTCAAACGCGGAAAGACGTCAATATGCACAATTTTTCAAGTTTAACTCCACCGATGTAAATCTTCTAACTCCTGACTGCTTTGTTGGACAAAATGGCGGATACGGCGTTCTGATTGGTTAGATCGCTTGTCAATCAAACTCCCCAAGCTCTCTTTGATGACGTGGGTGGTTACGTAACCGCAGATAGCCTGTCCATCATCGATTAAAGCCCGCCCTGGCAATTTGATTGGCTCGGCCTTCTGGGAGCCGAGCATAATTACTCCACAATGGATCGAGTCCAGACCGAACTTCCCGTCCAAAAAATGTTGTGGGCGGGGTTCGGGCTGGCACCCAGGCTACCTTTATTCTCAATTTAGACAGAAAATGTTGAAATTTGTTGTTAATTGTTTTTTTTGTTTTTTTTACCAGGTTACAAGCAAGTCCAGATTTCTAAGATGAGGATGGTTGTGTTAGGTTTCCGAAGAGCTGGGAAGAGTTCAGCCGGAAACACCATTTTGAGTATGGCGACATTCATCTCGAAGAGAACCACCACGTGTGCGAGAAGACAAGGCGATGTGAACGGGACAAATGTGACTATAGTGGACACTCCAGGCTGGTGGAAGTCTCTCCCAGTTATTGACACTCCTGAACTGGATAAAATGGAACTTTTATCCAGCATGTCTCTATGTTCACCAGGTCCACACGTGCTTCTGCTGACCCTACGTGTAGACGTGTCATTCACAGCAGAAGAAAAGGAATCGGTGGAAGAGCACATGGAGCTTCTTGGAGAGAGTGTGTGGGCTCATACCGTAGTGCTGTTCACCCATGGAGATTGTCTGGGGGATGTGACTGTAGAGGAGTTCATTGAGAGTGAAGGGGAGGCTCTACAATGGTTAATTGAGAAATGTGGGAACAGATATCATGTCCTCAACAATGAGAACTGGAATGATGGCAGTCAGGTCACAAACCTGCTGGAGAAGGTAGAGAAGATGGTGGCACAAAATAGGGGCCATTATTATGAAATTGACCCTAAAACTCTAAAGGAAGTGAAGCAGAAATGGAAAACAGCAGAAAAGAAAGCAAAGGCACGAGCAAAGAAACAGAGACAGATGAGGAAGATGAAGAGTGCAATGAAGGGTAAGAGAATGGTTTTACACATTCGAATGCATGTTGTTACCATTTTACTTCCGTAATGTGACATTTCTGAGTAAAACGGGATATTCAGTGAGATAAAATAGCCCATACATCAACAAACAGCCCATGAAGACTAAGTCACAGCAACAGAAAATAGAAGTCATTACTTTTTCCTAAAAAAAAAAAAAAAAAAAATCAATTTTTTTTAATGAGATTTTAAATTTTGTTATATTATTCAAAGAAACCACACAAAATACAGAGCAACACCCCAATATATATAATAATTAGTAAAAAATAGTAAAATAAATAAATACATAAACATAAGAAAACTACTAAAATTGCTGTTACAGTTATATTACATTACCTGCTATTGTTTACAAATAGATTTAAAAAAATAAAAAAATAAAATAAAATCTAAGTCAAAGTTTATTCATCAGCTAAGGGAGAAAAGTAAGATGAAAGTGAATAAATTAAACAACTATGAACATTTTTATTGCGGAAACACAAGTAGGCCTAATTGTTGATGTTTCCACTGCATTTGTGATAATCTACACACCCCTTTTGGTGTGTCTAGCACATGCCTTATTGTGCACAACTGACAGCAAATTACATATGAAAAAGGAACAAGAGCACATCAGTAAAAACAAAAGACAAAGGGATGATTCGGAGGAAGATAAGAGCTACTCAGGTTGAAAGTATTTCAGTAGATATAATATTGTGGTGGTGGAGGAGGAGGGTTACAGGGTTCAAATTGCAAAATGAGTTTATTCTTTTGTGGCTTTTTATGGTCTCAGTTTATCTTTGAAAAATAATGTTTAGTTTTGATGAGAAAGTTTTTGGCGTCACTGTGTCTGCTCAGAGTTCAGTGTGCATCACAGAAACGCTGTGTCATTCGAGATGCATTATTTATTATGCAGAGCTTTTGAGTTGAGTCTGAGTGCTTGTTTTGAGAATGTGATCTGATAATGAGCTTTAAGTCATGTATAAAGTTTTGTTTATGTTAGCACAGAGTCAAATCTTGTTGGGGAAAAACTAATTTTAGAAAATATTTAACATCACAATCATATTCCTCAAGCAAATATTTATCAAAATAAAATTCTTGAAAGTCCTAATTGCTTCAGCTCATCTAATAACTTCTTTTTTACTTTATTGTTTTTTAATCTTGATTTGGAGAGACATGTAGTGACAGGAACTTGTAGGGAGCAAGAGGAGGAATTGAATTGGTAAATGTTGCAGGCCAAGTTCAAACTCATATCAATCACATGAGCACCACAGCTCAATGTCTCTGACTGCAAATCCCATTTTAGCAAATCTTATGACAGAAACGTTGTTTGTCAGACCTGTTTATACACAATATAACTGTGACGTGTATGTTCTGTTTTTGTTTAATTCTAGTTCCTGTTTATTAGTTCTCATTTTCCCGCTACTAGTTTGTTTCTATGGTTAATTAGTTCCCCACATCCGTTCAGTTTCTACATTGATTACCCTGTTTATATAAGCCCTGAGTTCTCTCTAGTTCCTTGTCCTGTATCGTCAGTGTTTTCGTGGTTGTGTTCTCCAGTGTTCTCCTGTGTTTGCCTTTGGGTTATAATAAAGTTTTTGTTTACAACTCCGTTCATTGTGCGCTTCGTAGTACCACAGCGTGATAATAGGGTTCCTCAAATCCTGTCCTAGAGAGCCACTGCAGAGTTTAGTTCCAACCCTAATCAAACAAGCTAGTCAAGGTCTTTAGAGTTACTAGATAATTGCAGATAGGTGTAAATGCAGATAGGTATTTTCACTTCATAAAACGCTAAATCCCAGCGTCAACCCGTCCAGAAATACCAGTTCATTGGCAGAAACTGCTAAATGCTACTTCCCTTTGTCAGCAAAAGCCCACAGTGAACCAATCGGAAGACCTGAACATGCTAGTCAAGGTCTTCAGAGTTACTAGGTGAGTTTGATCAATTCAACTCTGCAGGGCCAGATTTGAGGAACCCTGCAATATAATGTTCTTCCTAAATGTGGTTTAAATTGTCTTAAGAAATTATATTATTCAGCAAACACTTTCAAAACCATTTTTAAGCCGTCCCTGAATCCATTTATACGGAAGAGGATTAGAGCCAAGCAATAATAAAAATAAAAAAAATCTCGAGATTAAATTTCGAGAAAAATCTCGTTAAATTTCGAGAAAATAGTTGAAATAAAATGTTGATAATAAACTCGTTAAATTACGAGAAAAAACTCGTTAAATTTCAAGAAAAAGGTAGAGATAAAACGTTGAGAATAAACTCATTAAATTACGAGAAAAAACTTGTTAAATTTCGAGAAAAAGGTCAAGATAAAATGTTGAGAATAAACTCATTAAATTAGGAGAAAAATTTGTTAAATTTCGAGAAAAAAGTCGAGATAAAATGTTGAGAATAAAGTCATTAAATTATGAGAAAAAGTCGTTAAATTACGAGAACAAATTCGTTAAATTATGAGAAAAAAGTCGTTAAATTTTGAGATAAAAGTCGAGATAAAATATTGAGAATAAACTCATTAAATTATGAAAAAAAGTTGTTAAATTACGAGAACGAATTCGTTAAATTATGAGAAAAATGTCGTTAAATTTCGAGGAAAAAGTCGAGATAAAATGTTGAGAATAAACTCATTGAATTACGAGAAAAAAAGTTGTTAAATTTCTAGAACAAATTCGTTAAATTATGAGAAAAATGTCATTAAATTTCGAGAAAAAATACAAGATAAAATGTTGAGAATAAACTTGTTAAATTATGAGAAAAAGTCATTAAATTACGAGAACAAATTCGTTAAATTACAAGAAAAAAAGTTGTTAAATTACGAGATAAAAGTGTCATTAAATTCTCATAATGTAACAAGTTTTTTTCTCGTAATTTAATGAGTTTATTCTCAACATTTTATCTCGACTTTTTTCTGGAAATGTAACGAGTTTTTTCTTGTAATTTAATGAGTTTATTCTCAACATTTTATTTCGAGGAGGGTTTTTTTAAATATTATTTTTAACTTGTTATTCACCATGAAAATAGCCAAGAATGTTGGCATGGTGTTAAAATATTAACCAACCAACCAACAATTGTTCCTAAAAGTGTGGCTTTTATTTAAGATCAAATAGTTGAGTTGTTTTTCATATCTTTTTCTAGATATTGGAAAGAATTTCTCAGAATTTTGTCTTGTGCTTCTGGGTTATGGAGAAGCTGGGAAGAGTTCAACAGGGAACACTATCCTCGGCCAACAGGTGTTTGGATCGAGAAGAACAGCTCAGTGTGTTCAGAGGCATGGAGAGGTTGGAGGACAGCAGGTCAGCATCATAGACACCCCTGGCTGGTGGAAAAATCTGCCCATAGAACAAACTCCTGAACTGAATAAAGAAGAAATCACACACAGTCTATCTCTATCCACTTCTGGTCCAGTAGCTTTCATTTTGGTCCTTCGCGTCGACTGTTCCTTTAAAGAGAAGGAGCTGAAGGCAATGGAAGACCATTTGAGGCTTTTGGGCTCCATGGTTTGGGATCACAGTATAGTTCTGTTCACTTTTGGGGACCTGCTCGGAGACCGAGCCATTGAGCAGCATATTGAATGTGAAGGGAAAGCTCTGCAGTGGCTTGTTGACAGATGTGGAAACAGGTATCATGTTTTTAATAATAAGGCCAGAGGTGAGAACCACCAGGTCAAAGAGCTTCTGGAAAAGATACAGAAGATGATTACAGCAAACAAAGGGTGTGATGACATGGACATGCAGGTGCTTCAAGAGGTGACGGAAAGGAGGAAGGTGGAGGAAGACAGAGCAAACACCAGACTGAAGACGAAGGGACGAGGAGAAGAAGATGAATTAAATGGTGAATTTGATGACAGTGAAGAAAATGACGTTTTTTTAGTCGACAGCTTGGAGATACGGCCATATGAGATGTGAATTTTAGGGGGGAAGCTACAAAGTTGTGTAAATCATTTTCATAAGTGGTTTTGTTTTCTAGTAGAAATATCAAAACATACTTAAAACAAGATCAAATATTATTTATTAAATGATTATTATTGCTATTATTTTCAGAGAATACTATACTATTATATAGAATACTATTATACTTATATTTTATATAATCCATATCATATCATGTTTTATCCTATGTCTTATCACTGTTTTCTTGTTTTAAGCATAAATCTTAAAAAAAAAAAAAAAAAAAAAAAAACATTGTCAAAGGGGTAAGAAAATAACATGAAATGTAATATTTGGGTGTTCATATTAAGGGTGTTTTTTGTATCTTATTTTTTCTTTATATGTATTCTTATATATATATATATATCTTATGTATCTTTTTATGATGAAACATTATATGGTGACATTTATATTTCACAAAGACATTTTTCAAGCGTGCAATATATATCTGAAATATGTAGAGGGCACTGGGGTCTGTTTTTAAAATGTAGAAATGTGGAAATGTATTCATCCGGAAATCCGTTGCCGTATCTTTACTCTCATAATGCACAGACCCCTTAGCGTCAAGAATATTAAAATTTGATATATTTGCACAACACATTGCTGTAGGCAAAGTGGCACACATTCAGGAAGAATATGCTAATGAAATGCCAAAACACAATATTTCAAAAAATAAACAAAGAAACAAACAACTAAACAAATAAATAAATGACAAACCACATCCAAGGGGAAAGCGCGGCAAGAGGAAACAATGCTAATGCAAGTCGCTGTTGATAACAATGACGCTTT